>NC_089503.1:201901847-202209900 GCF_036850995.1 Saccopteryx leptura
CTGACACAACTTGGTATAAATACTGACTCGTCAATATTTCTTCAGTTTTTGCAAGTTCCCATTATGCTTATACACTATATGAAATAATGCACACTAATTAAGGTATGTAATTTCATAGTCCTAGTGCACTGTTCCCCTGAAGTCCAGTTGACAAATATTACTGACAGTAGTTCAAAGTATATGTAATATATTTCAGGTTAGCTAACACATAGAGCTATAAATATGTATAATCATATATAATATATATTTTATCTATCTGCCTGTCATCTATTTATCATCTACCTATCTATCTATCATTGTCCTTTCCTCAATTTCAATCTAGCAAATGTGTTGTGGTTAAAAGTGCTTCAATTAATGGTTGATATGAGGGTGGAAACAGGGATGATATAAATGAGCCTGTAACATCTGGTAATGTCAGAAAGTAAGGGAATGCTGAATGAAACAAACAGAACTCACACACCTGCCACACACCTTGTGATCAGCGTATGGTAAAGATATGCAGGAGACAAGTGCAGCAACTCCCATTGGGCAACGCTGGAGCAGTTTGAGCAGCAAAATAAAGAATTATTGGGTTGTAACCCAAAGTATTAAATGAACATTTATGAGCCCACATTGATATACAGAAATGCATAAACAAATAAATGGGGAACAACTGATATACTTTCTATGAAGAAGAATTTCAAATAATTTAGATAGTACTGCTTTGTATTAGTCAGGAGTCTTTTCTAGCGAAACAAAAAAAGGGCTAACAAAATTGTGTGTGTGTGTGTGTGTGTGTGTGTGTGTGTGTGTGTGCATGTGTTGAGAGAGATGTTTTAAGGTATTGTCTTCTCTTGTAGAGACTTGAAAATTTCCAAATCTGCAGAGCGGATACACCAGCAGGCTGTGGACTTAGCGAAGAGTCCTGTTTCAGACAGCTTGCTGGCAGAATTCCTTCCTGCTCCAGGGAGGTTAGTCTTTTCCTATAAAGGCTTTCAGCTAATTGAATGAGGCCCGCCCACATTCTGGTAGGTGATCTGCTTTTCTTAAAATATAGCCATTTAAATGTTAACTCCTTCCAAAAAAACACCTTCATTGAAATAGTCATAAGAATGTTTGACCAACTATCTGGGCACTATGGTCAAACCAACCTGACACATAAAATTCATACGACTAGCCATCATACTGCTCACGAGACTGAGGAGGACAACTCTCCCTTCCTTAAGTGTGGGCTCTTTATAGTGATGTCCTTCCTTCAGGATTTTTGGAAAGAGAAGACAAAGGGCAACTTTATAGCGGAGAAACTTGAAAATGACTACTTGTCAGGTGATCAAAGTCAACATCGGTCATGATAAACCAAACTAATCTCTGTGCCCTAGTGTGATGTGATGAATATCTCTATGGTCTTCCTTTCCTAAACCCAAAACCTCATTCTAATCTTCAGTGAAACAGACACAGACTCCGGTTGATGAGCCTTCTATAAAAATACTGGACCAGAACTCCTCCCACTGCCAAGGTCATCATAAATGGAATACCTTGGAAATGGTCACGCTAGAGAAACCTAAGGAGACACGACAATGAAATGTACAATGGTGTCCTGCATAGGATTCTGGTACAGAAAAGGTAAGACAGACCTCAGACACCTACATAAAGTATGGGATTTTTTAGTAACAATATTACAAGATTGATTCATTTATTGTGGTAAATGTACTTGCAAAGTTTCTGTAAACCTAAAAGTCTTCTTAAAAAAGTGTTTATTATAAAAAATAAAAATGAAGTTCATAAATCTTCACATCAGAGAAAACTTTACACAAGAAAACCCTCATAATATTATATTTCTCATTTCCAAAAATTGTAGAGAATAAAATAAAAAAAATTGAATATGTAAAGTTGCTAACAAATTACCTGGTACATAGTATGGGCTCTGTCGTTTTAATTTCCTCACTCCGCTCATACCTCTTCAACAAACAATATTAAGTTTATTATTACTGTTACTTTAAGTAAAAAGGCCAATGACGGTAACTGATTCCTTGAGAAATTTAATCTTATGCAAACCTACCGCTCTACTGAACATATTTATTTAGGAATCTCCATTAAACATATGTGATCACTAGTGGGAAGAAAGCAATACGATTCTCTGTGGAAAGAACAAATTTCCAATGCAGGTAATCAATATTCTTGGAACATCTCAAAAGAAAAGACTAAAAGGAAAAGAAATCAAATAACCTACTGCTGGCAGCCTACGATGCTACATACTTAAACTGACGTATGTTGAATCTGGCAGTCTCTGCGGTGTGTAGCAGATAAATCTCTTTAGCAGAACTCTGGGTCAGCTAAAATGCACAGCAGACACATTGAAGCCAGACTGCCTTGGTGGAGGAATCTCTGTTGGTGGTCACAGACACCAAGGATCCAGGTAGAGGAAATTCTGAATTAGGCAGTCTCCAATTTAATTCTCCCCTGTACTACCACCCTACCCCCAACCCACAGATTACCACACTATCCTTACTCTCTCTCTTTCTCTCTCTCTGTCTCTCTCCTTTATGTCTATCAGTTTTGATTTCAGGTTGATTAGACTGTTTCTATACACACATAAATTTAAAAACAAACACAGATTAAGTGTGTATGGCTCAGCTGGAAGTCCTCTCACCTTTCAGACAGATGGTCATGAATTCAAATAAAATGCTTTGGGGAAATCTAAACATATTTTATCTGCTTGCATCCTAAGTGATGTGAAGCACTTCATACAGCTGGAGTCAGGGCCCGCCATGTGAGCCATGAACTATCTCATGGTTATTGTTAAAGGAAGTTATGTTCAACTCTGTGTCATGTGACTCGCCCCCACAATTCATCAGACGGCTGAAACAATGTGTGAAGAGAGGAGCTTGTATATACAACAATACACCCATAGACAAATAAAATCTTCAATGTGTATAAGCAGTAAAAACATCCTAAAGGAACCTGAAGAAGGAATTTTTAAAAGTATGTGGTCTTTACATTGTAGTATCTTCATTCCTGGTTTTGCAACAGAAAAGTTTCATAACATAATTTATTATGAAATTTATTTCCCAAAGCTAGTAAATAATTTATATATTACCCAGCTGGACTCCCTGTAAGGCTGTCAATTTTAAAGCTTATTAAGTCTTTTTTTAGAAGAGTTATACTGAACACTCTCATGTAAGTTTAGGGCTTACATGTTATCTGTACTTCAATGCATATCTAATGAAATTCATATCATTTACCATTGGCATATAAATGGAAGCCACACATATAATCATTCTTAAATTAATAAAGTACTATTTGTTACATGAGGAACATTTACAATCATTAGCTGACTCATTTCTTTCTCCACAAGTCTGAGTAAAAGGAAAATAGGTATTATTACTTACATGTTACAGATAATAACTTACACCTCTAAAATTCTTACCATGTTTCCAAAATTGTGTTGAGGATTTAAAAAATATTAATCCTTTAATCCTTCCACAGAATAACCATGGGTTTGGAGATAAAGGTGCATGCAGGCAGTGTGTCTGTGGAGTCGGAGCAGGAATAATAATGTTATATTGTCTTCATGGGATAAGGTACAAAAACCAACCAACCAACCAAAACACACAACAATAGCACCAAGTTGCTTAAACTCACCACCCCAAGTACAATCATGCATCACATTAACAAGACCTCAGTCAAGGACAAACTCATAGATGACTGTGGTTCTGTAAAATTATAATGGAGCTGAAAAATTCCTACTGCTTAATGATGTCCTAGCCATAATGTCCTATGCAACAATTACTATGGACGTTTATGCCAGTGTCCGTGTTTGTTGGACGCTGGCATAAACAAACCTACTGTGCACCTAAACATATGGCCCGTACTATGGTGTACCGTACATTGTGCTTGGTAATGATAATAAGTGATTATGTTCCTGCTTGATGTATTTATTATATTAAACTTTTCATCACTATTTTAGAACACACTCTTTCTACCTATAAAAATTTTTGCTATAAAACAGTCAACCCAATAAATTTAATTAAAAAACAACAACAACTATGCCCACAGCAGCCTCATATATCTCATATTTTACCAGGTCTTTTGATTGTATCATTTCTCTTGTGCTTGATTTAATTTCCTGTTGTTTTGTAGAGACAGACAGTGAAGGCTTACTACACACCATATAGCCTAGATGTACAGTAGACTGTATCAGCCACCAAGAGTGTAAAGACAATCTATGATGGCCACACAATGCTGAAATTGGCTAAGGACGCATTTCTCAGAATTTACCACCATCATGCGGTGACACGGGATCAGAGTGATGATTTTGGGATTTTGTGTAACTCAATGAATAGGATATATTCTTTGACTTCAGAGAGGTTTTGGTTCAAATCCAACTCCTTCCATTTGTTAGCTTTTTAAACCTGAAAAGTTGCTTAACTTCTCTGGACCTTATTGTTTATCTTCAGAGTGCTGCTACTTATTTAATACAATTGTTTCAATCATTAAACTTTTTAACACATGTAAAACACTTGTTACAAAATAAAATTTTAATATATAACCAAATATACTCTTCTGCATTGAAAAAACTTTTTTTTAAGAATTGCAGTATTTCATAGCAAATATAGTTTTTGTTAGGTGTAATCACCTAAGTAGAGTAATAGCGTATTAACCCTTTACAATTTCAAACATCTTCCATTTGTATAAAACACATTAAAATATTTACATTTCACTAAATGGTCTTAATTTTATCTCTTAAACATATTAATATTTTAAGTTTTTGAAAATTCAGGTTAAAAATAATAAGGATCCATAAACATTCTCACAAAAATGTAAGAATTTATGATTTCATTATAAGGCTTCAAAGCAGTAAGATCGAGATGACATCAGAGTAATGGCAGCATGCGAGATACTCCTGATCTTTCCCCTTGAAATTTCAACAAATTGAACAGCTATAACTCAGAGAAGAAACCCCAGCTAGGCTCCCTCGTATGCCTGAAATATCCATGCATGCAATCATGGGATGGGTAAAAAATGGAGGTGGAGGATAAGAAGCACTCATGGTCCACTCAGGAGAGGGGAGAGGCCCAAACTGTTCCAACTTTTGTCTGCTGGGCTCTGGACAGGGCAGACCTGAAGTGATTGCATCTCCTTCTGCTGGAGACATGGGGGAAACTTAATGTGATAATGAGCCAAAGCAGCAGAGACTGAGGTCACTACCAATGTTCCCACCGTCTGCCTGCAGCTTGCTCTCAGACAGAGATACAGAAATACAAAGTATGGCCCCCCCCAGCCTCCTAGATCCTGCCTTCTTCCCCTCATGGGTACGGAGAGTAGCAGAGACATACAGCACAGCTGAAGAACAGGGGTGCTCTGTCTGGTCCCTTACTTTGCTGGGATGTGTGGAGCTCCCGGAGGCTTGAGGTCCCCACTGCTAAAGCTATAAAGACCCTCACAAGTCCCCCCATCATTTCAACTGCAGTCTGGCCTCCACCTTTGTGATAGCAGCTTCTCAGCAGAGTTTAGCCTGGGATTTTACAAAGCTAAAGCTTGTAATCCAGTGCCACCTACTGGAAAAAGAGATTTTTTTTTTTCTTCTAACATTTTGTTTTTCTTCAGTTTTTTCTGTTGTTGCTTTGTTTGTTTTTGGATTATTTTTGTTTTTGGTCTTTGTTTTTGGTGGTTTTTTTCAATTTTTAATTTATTTTAAAATTTATTTTTTGTTGTTTTTTGCTTGATTTCTTAACAATACCCCTCTCAATTGCCCTCAAGGCAGAATAAAGAATACTATGACTCCTCAAGAAAGAGATGCTGTTCAGGAAAGAAAATAAAATGTCTCCAGAAAGCAATCTCAATCATATGGAAACCTTGGAGTTAAACAATAGTGAATTTTAAAAAGTTCTAAAAATACTTAGGAAGGAAAGTGGAGACAGACTACTGCATGCACCCCCACTGGGATCCACCTGGCAAGCCCACTAGGGGACGATGCTCTGCACATCTGGGGCATTGCTCCGTTGCTCAGCCTGTGAGCCATTTTTTTAGTGCCTGAGGTAGAGGCCTCAGTGCCTGAGGCCAACTTGCTTGAACCAAACAAGCCATGGCTGCTGGAGGGAAGGAAAGAAAGAGAGAGACAGAAACAAGAGGGGGAGGAGTGGAGAAGCAGATGGGCACTTCTCCTGTGTGCCCTGACCAGGAATTGAACCCGGGATATCCATATACTGGGCCAATGCTCTATCACTGAGCCAGCTGGCCAGGACAAAAATAAATATTTCTTTTAAAGTGAGAGAGCTCTATGAGAATTGTCTAACTCTATCAGAAAAGAACAATATAAGAATAATGGGAATATCAGAAGAAGAAGCGAGGAAGGGAATGGAGAGTCTATTCAAACAAATAATTGATGAGAACTTTTCAAGTCTATGGAAAGAGTTGAATTCTCAAATTCAAGAAGCCAACTTACTTCAACCAAAACAGACCTACTCCAAGGCAAATTGTAATAAAAATGTAAAAAAAATTAATGACAAAGAAAGAATCCTTAGGGCAGCAAAGAGAAAGAAGAACTTAACATATAAAGGAAGGCCCATTAGGTTATCATCAGACTTCTCAGCAGAAACTCTACAAGCCAGGGGAGAATAGACCCAAACATTCAAAACACTGAAAGAGAGGAATTTCCAGCCAAGAATACTATATCCATCAAAGTTATCCATCAAATATGAAGGAGAAATAAAAACTTTTCCGACATACAGAAGCTGGGGAAATTTATTACCAGAAAACCCCCACTGCCGGAAATACTCAAGGGGGTTATTTTTCTGAATACAAAGAACAAAACAGCACCACACACAAGTAAAAGCTCCAACAAGGCCACAATACAAACAAGGATAATCTGAGACAACAAAAGCATAAAAGAGGAGAGGATAAAGGTCGGATGTAGCAAAGGAGGGTGGAGTGCAGGAGCTCTCATAAGACAAAGGGCTCTTATACATATGAAACCTTTTCTCTCAACAGCTAATGGTAACCACCCATGAAAAAGCCAAAAACTGAAATACATAACTTAAAAAAAGAGGAAAGAGAGGAAAGAAGTATGGGATCCGACCAAACAAAAACAACTGACAGAAACAAAGGAAATGAACCAAAGGAGACACAGAGCTACCAAAAGAACAAAACATAAGATGGCTATTGGGAATCCTCAAATGTCAATAATTACCCTAAATGTAAATGGACTGAACTCATCAATAAAGAGGCACGGAGTAGCAGAAACAGAAGTATGAAATATGGGCTCTGTATTCAAAGGCCTATAATATCATAGGGAATATAGGAACAATGCACATTACACACTTATCAACAAAGCGAGGCAATGTTTGTACAATATTCCTAATGAAAGTATTCAGAAAAAAATAACAATGTAGTAATAAGAAACCAGCCTTTATTAAGTCTTTACTCTATGCCATATACTTATCATATCCCCTCTTGCCTAATACTCTCAACAACTGTTGGAGAGTTAAGCATCCTCATTTCATCATCAAAACAACAGAGCCACAGGAACGTTAAGTAACCTGCCCTTGGTTCCATGATGCAATTGGGACTGGAGTCAGGCAGATGGACTCCAGAGTCAATACACGCAACTCGGTTGCTCATGCTGTAGCTGCCTTATGACCAGATGAGCACAGTAAGAGGATAGAAAAGGAGAGAGTGTATAATAGAGAAAGGGTGAGGAGAGAACATTATGATGGAACTCAGGACAAGGGAGAAACAGTTTGAAAATCATAAAAATATGAAATACTCTTAGAAGAATGGGATAGAGCCCCTCAAAGCATGTAGAGGTGCCCATGTTTTATGAAGCATTTGAAGATTTTGTGGAAATAAATCATTTAATAAAATAGGTAATAAACCTAGAGTCATCTGCAAGATATTATAGATGTACCAAAAAAAAAAAAAAAAAAAAAGAAAGAAAAAAAGAGAAAACAAAAGGAAAGAAAGAAACTAGAATTAGAAAAAACTTAGGTAACTATTTTGGCAATACTTTATAGCTGAATTTACATAATGGCAAGTGGAAATAAAGATGAAAAGGAATCAAAAGCTATTTAAAATAATATCAACACTTTTTTTATATAAGCATCTGTTTATAACACAGCACAGAAAACTACCTTTACCTCAATTAAACATATAATAATCTGTTCCCCTTCCCTCCTCTCCACCCTACATCAATTTTTTTTCTAAACACCCATATCTGTTGGTGGTATATTCATGAAGTCCTCCCACTTAGTCACACATGCAATCGTGAGATCCACGCCTTTTTTACTTTCTCATATAAATAATATTCCCATGTCTAAAGCATTCCTTTGTTGAGCTCTTCAACAGTTTCAAAGACCAATAAGTGTAGTGATAAACTTGTCTAAGATGTTGCCTCTTTCTATTTATGATCTACTTTTGAACTACCTCTAGATGTTTTTGCGTAAATATTACATTTAATGTCTCACTCTTCTCTTTAATTATACCTAAGAGATTTTATCCACATAATACAACATGGCATTCATAGAATTTCCTTAATAATATTCACTTTGTATACCTAAAATTTCAATATTGTCAAAGAGGTCATGATTTGTCATATGAAATACACTATATTGAGTCAAAAACCAGGTTTTAGTGGAGTTGTGCTACAGTTAATTAAGAGAGATAATAACTCTAGAATTTCTACTGGAGTCAGGATATTAAGCTTTATATGACAGAAGAGTCCCAACAACAAGGATTTTGGGTTCTCAAAACTTTAGATCTAGAAGGTGTATTATAAATATTTTTTTTCAAATGACCATAGTTCATACAAGATCAGGGGTCTAAAGTCTTAATACTTTAAAGTTGAAAAAAAAAAGCAATATGTTTAGGAAATAGAGTTTTTTATGGAGAAAGAGTATTTGGTAGGACCTTAAAAATAGATAAGATTTGGAAAAGAATTCAAGGTTGAGCTGAGGAAAGGCACGCTGTGAAACGTTAGGAAGCACCTTCCTGAAATTTGGTCAAGAAAAGGCATTGAGAAGAGACCCAAAAGAAAACAGAACCGAGTGTTCGTTAGGTACATTCTACGTCCAGTACATCTTGTAATGTAAAAGCCTCGGCATGTAATAGCTCACCCTCTTGTAAAGCAACCTATTGATAATTTATTAATAGTGTGTAATAAAGAAATTTGGGACAAGAAAAGTGAAGAAAAGTAAGTGCTAAATCCCTGAAGCAGACTTGGCCAGCGCCACACACATCGTCCTGGCAAACTGGGATGTAGCCTACAGGCAGTTCCACGGCCATGGAAATATTCCTGAATCTCTTTGCACAGAGATGCTCTTTGGCTCTAAGATGTGCTTGGTTCTCTCTGGAGCAATGTTCCATCAAGTATGGGCACTACCTCCCAGCAGCTTGCTAGTGAGCTTAAGCTCCCGTTAGCACAGCCTTTATGTTTTCTCCCTCTCACCCTAAGCCAGGTGCCGCTTCCCTACTGCCAGACAGTACGTCCTCCGTTTACCTTCCCAGTGAACAACCTTGGATTCTGACTTCAGGTTCTGCTTTTGGGGTAAGCCAACATAAGTCACCGACACCTAGAATGTACCTCGGGATTATATCCTCAGACTAGAATTCTGGACTTGGACTAGTCATTTGTATGGCTGTGAGGATCATCATGCAGACGGTGGGTGGGATGGTTATACTTCTGGTATTCTGCAATGTCACAGCAATATTTAGATTGTCACCTCTGGGGATGGAATAATACATAAATAAAAGAGAAGCAGAGTCATACATTCTTGAAAGCTATTGCAGGAATCCAATTATAAGGACTGTGAAGTTGGTGGGTTTTTGTTAAGTGTTGTAGAAACCACTAAGAGAGAAACACTGGGGATCAGCTAACTTGAACTCAGACACTCTGTGAAAGCTAGACGTCTCCATGGAAATGTTTAATGAAACCATCATCTCATAGGCAGAAGGCAGACTGCGCTGAAACTCAGGAAGAAGATTGATCTTAAAAGCAGATTTTAAAAGGGAAGTTAATTCACAACCTCAGTAAACTCTTATGTTAGGGTTAGGAACCACACAGGGAAGGTGTCAATTGGATGGATGTGCTTGAAAAACTGAATTCCCCAGGTTGCCTTTGTCCCTTGCTAGTGACCAGCTTCTCAGTTCTTGGAGATAATGTGGAGTCATTCATGGTGACGCGCCACAGAGCAATGCTTCTCCTATTTAAGATCTGCCTCTGACTCCTCTCATTACTTTCCCCAATAGCAACCAGTCTCAGAGCTGAGCATAAGCTGAGAAAGGAAATGCTATTCTTGTTTTGGGGGGAAATAATCATTTACCAAGAGATACAGAATGCAGCTAGTAAACACCAAACCAGGAACTGGAATTATACACATGGAGGAGAAATGTTAGTTGGATCATTCAGGGATAGAAGTTAAGATCAGATAGGGAAATGTTTCTTGACATGGTAGCATTCTTCCATAAACCAGTGTTTAGCATCCTGGCAAAGATGCCTGGGTTTACTTCTCATTCACTTCTAGAATGACTTTTAAGCTTTACAGACAACAGAGTTGATGAGATAATATTGAAATGCTATTGCAAATACTGAGAAAGAATACAGAAGGTTCAGAAAGGTGGGCATGCTAGAATTGATTACTTTCAGGAGGTGAGATAATCAGCCTCTGTTTCTATTTCCCAAGAGAGGACACTCTTTACCCTCAAGTGTTGAGAAGGTGGTCACCTACACCATTGAGAAACTCAGTGGCAGCTGCCCGCCAGAGGCCAAAATTAATGGTTGGAGACACTTACTGGTCTTGGCTACCTAATGTCAATAGGGATACAATGGTTTTGAAAACTCAGAAGCCATGCAGCAGGACTTAATCATCAGAGGTAAGGTTTCATAATTAACCATAACAGACAGCACGACTATGATAAAGATTAGGAAACTTGATCTTTCAGAATCCCTGACAATGGCTAACAGATCTCAATATTTATAAAACTAGATATAATAGCCCGTGAGGTTTTTGCTTGACTTATATAACAAAAAATGATTCAGATGTCAAAAACAAAAACTTTCAACTATGGTAATGAAAAATTACTATCCCTCATGTGCTTTCCAGACATGAGCCAATTCTCAGATGCAGATGCCACTGACTGACAGGGAGATCAAACCCCACTAAGAAATAACTCTGTGATGCTGGAGGTAGAATACCAAATATATATGTTTGCTATCGTTTCCCCAAAGGGCCCTTGGCATTCATCTAGGTAATGTACACTGGCAGAAAAGGCACGTGTACCAAGGGCTCTTGGACACGTGATCTGAACTGAGATCAAGGCCAGGATCGCAAAACATCGTCACATCCTCCTTGTTAGAACAGGACATCCAGTGGTCAGGTAGCTGTGCTGCAGGAAATCATTGGGTCCACCAGCACAGTCCACACTGTGGTTCATTTTCAGAGTTCAGAATGTATATTTGAGCGGCATCCTCAACTGTAGATAGACCTCCCAGATTGTTTCCAGCGTACATAACTAAGAGCCACGCAGGATGAAACAAAATGGGAGCAGTCTACAGCTAAGAAAATGGTTCTTTTTACAACCCAGCGAGGCTGGCATCCTCATGTCAGACATCGGCCTCCATCAATGTGATACATTTCTGTTGTCTGTGAGCCTCCTAGACCTATGGTACTTAGTTACAACCCTGAATGATGACAACATCAACCTTCTCAGAACTGTCTGCCTGTCTGAACCTATGTCTTATTTTTTATTCTGTTTTTGAGACACTCATTCAGTTCTGCTCCATGTTCTTGCTCCTAGTTATACATGGTACAATTCACAGACCCTCAGAACTGGTATCATCTGGTGGTTTGCTAGAAATGAAGACTCTCAGCCTCTATCCTAGACCCATTGACCCAGAATCCATACTCTAACAAGATCCCAGGTGATGTTTGTACAGCAGTGTTTGAAACACAAGGACCTAGTTTGTCAATTGTCAGCGGAAGCAGACACTTGCCGGCATGGTGTCTGGGTCCACAGGAGCGTGTCTTCTTTAAGTGTCTGAACCTGGGGCATGCTACCATGGGGCCTAAGCCTTCCCACTTCCAGTCTAGCAAATTTCTATTCACTTGCTGCTAGAAGATTTTTGCCCTGGGACAGGTAACTAAATGTTGACCAAATTTAAAGTTTTTTTAAATTGATTTTAATCTATTGTGTTTACATAGATTCTAGTGTTGCCCCGAATGCATCCCTTTTCCCCCATATTCCCCTCAACATCTCCCTTCCTCCCCTCTACACAGTGCCCTCTCCCCTTCCCTTCAGGATTATTCCATCCTATCATCTCCTTTCCCTCTGTCCTCTTTTCCTCTGGTTCCTTTGATCCCTCCTCTGTCTCAATTTCGTTCCTCAGTTCACATTGTTCATTGGATTCCTCTAATGAGTGAGGATATATGACATTTTTCTTTCTATGCCTGGCTTATTTCACTTAACATTATAGTTTCCAGGTCCATCCATATTGTCACAAAAGGTAAGATTTCCTTCTTTTTCATGGCCCCATAGTATTCCATTGTATATAAAGTTTTGATTGCACAGAAGCTACAATCAGTTGAGAATACTATCGTTTTAAGAGTGTGTTACTGAGCAGGGCTCCCTTGGATTTCAATAAGAATGTGTCACTTAGGCCAGTGGGCTTTTCAGAAGCACTCACCATGTCAATTACCCTAAAAATGAGACCTTGAAAAAATGATTATTGGTTGGCTATGCCTTCTGCCAACACAGTTTTTGAGCAATCATATTTAATGAAGACCCATGCTCACATATGTCTTCAGAGAGTTTTTCTTTGGATGTTCTATATGAAATAGAATGCACCCTTTATCTTTTTAGATTAAAAAAATTATTTGTAATAGGTAATAACTTCTGGAGATTATATCACATGTTTAAAAAAAGATTGTTATGTCTCTGCAATAAGTGTGTAAGCTACATGAGCACCAGAAGTTGATTTAATTCCCTATACTCTAGTACCTAAAGTAATGTGTGGCACATTATCAGTGCTTAATACATTGTGTTGAATTAAGAATTAGTATCATTAAGTAGCTTCCTCCACTGAGAAGGAGCCAGAAGTTTAGCAGCCTCCCCAGGAATGAACAGTTTCCAGCCTTCATGCCAGTTTAGATCATGAAAATCCTCAACACAAGAATGTTTGGAAGGCTTAGCTTAAGCCGGCAGGGGTCTTCTGAAGCCATCTGAGGTGGACACAGCTGCAGAATGGCAACACTAGGCTGTGCTACCATTCTCCCCAGTGTCACAGGCTATATTTCCCTCATCTGCTCTCACTGAGTTTCTTCACTTGTGTCATAGTAGCCTCCACTCCACACCAGTAAGAAACCAAAAATGTATGACTATTAGGTGTTACCTTTACAACTTTAAGGGAAAGAAAAAACAGATTAAAAGAAAAGAGAGAGAGAGAGAAAGAAAGAGAGAGAGAGCTAGTGAAGGCAGGGAGAAATGAGATAGAGAGAGGAGGTGTCAAGAAGACAAGAACGAGTCAGGGTCAATAGGCAGCATGTTAGCCGATGGGCATTATTGCTCACTAGAACAGTAAGTAGGACAACCGGGTGCTGGTGTAGAGTTCATGGGATACCTGAGCAATGAGATCACTTAAAGAATGATGCCCTTTGTTCCATTCTATCAGTTCCCCAAAGCATAGCTGCATGTTTATGAATTTGTTTTCTGTCACGCCATCATGTTAAGTTTTGGACTCGTTTGTTCTTGCTTCTCTCGTTTATCATCGGAGATGAGTTTGCTGTGGTCCATTATCTCTTTGTACGGAGTCTTGTCTGCATGCTTTCAAAGTCAATTAACAGCACCTGCGTCACCGCCTTTGCATTTATTCTGGCTTGTAAAGTGACAAGGTTTCCAGAGAGTCAGATTAATCATAAGGAACATGCATTTACCAGCTACCTTGTTGTGACAGATACCACTGTGTCAAGTACAAATGGCTATAAAACCAACTGATCAGAGCTTCATCTAACATAGATTACTTTTTATTCTGCCAAGAAAAACGGCTCTAGAATGTTGAGCCGTAGTACCAATGAATGGATTTAATTTTAACATTATTCTTAAGACAGTCATTTATAAAGACCAGACTTACTCACTTTGAAAACACTTTTTAAAAAAATCCCATTTATCCCCACCTACAAAGTTAGCTGCCGTGGTTGGAACTGGTGGTCTGTACTGTCAGGGTGGACGATGACTTCCCCTGTGCTTCTACCCACACTCACGCCCCCAGTGCCCTCTCTGGCCTGCCCAACTGCTCCAGGAGTTCATACAGGCTTCATGTGTTTCAGATGTGCAGAAAACTGCTTTATCGAGGACAGTAAGCTTCCTTCTTCCTATCAGTTTGAGTAGGTCATTCATCTAACTGTCCCTTTACTTTCCCTGAATCTATATCTAGAAACAGAAGCTTTCCCTTCTGCTTAGAGAGAAAGAATGTCAAGTCTTAGGTTTCTGTACAACCAGTATAATACTCAAGTTGGAACAGCAGGTAGATAAAACCATCAGGAGACAACCTTGTCCAATTCAAAACCCTGCCTAAGGTTGTCTTTCTTTCTCAATACAAAAATTATAATTGAATTCTCTCTGTTCTTTAACACTTTGAGTTGAAAGAATCACGCCTGTTTAGGCTGGATATTAAAGCCACATTTTGATTTCAGAAGATGCAGGATGATTTAATCAAATAATGTTCAACAATTCTCTGGAAATTAAATTATTGGTACTGTTGGGCAATTAGAGGTCTCAGTATTTTTCTATATCTAATCTCTTTTTCACCTTAATGTCATAGTAATTACTGTATCAATCTGAAATCATTTTGACATCATTTTCAAACTCCATTTATTCAATCAATGCCCATATAGCTACCTGAGGGGCTATTCTCCATCTTGCTGGTAACAAGATGCAAAGCCAGAGCAAATGCCATTGTGTCAAAGATTTTATCATCTAATATGATTTTAAACTCACTATCATGTCCCTAAAGAATTTGAACAATCTCACCTTTATAAAATATTTAAAAATTTTTTTTCCTTCTATGGCACATTTATACAATACTTTCTAAAACATATTCAGATGATCGTGAAAGAATTCTTTCTGTGAGTTTAGAAGTTGAATCCAGGCTTTGGGTTAAGCACATTCCTCAGTGTAATGGCAGTCACTAAGTGAGTCCTGTGATGAGGAGCAGTGGACTCTAAAGTCTGGATTGAGCACGCTGTCTACATGTCAGATAAGTTCTGCACAGTTACAGAAAATATGTGGCACAGAGTTACATATAAAAAATATGTAGTCACCACTGAAAGGAGAGCATGAGAATTCTAAACACACGAGGACCAGAGTTCTATAACCACAAAAAGTGACATACATCATTATAACGAGGTGGCGTATTCACTGCGCTGCAAGGCTAATGGATGCGTAAGCTAAGGTCCCGTAAACTTCAGGGTGGACTTCGATGAACTACTGCAGCTAGCCTGCCAGAAACACTCAGAAACATATTTATTTAAATGTCTTCATTCAATCTGACACATGAAGAGTCAAATAAAATCTTCATTGGGGCAAGTTTAAATCTTAAGTTCTATCTATATAAATCCTCTTATATTATTTCTTTGACAGCTTTGGTTAAAATTTATTTAAAAATTATTGTGGGTATATTAATAAATAGTCATTTATACCTAGCTGCTGGTCAGTAATTTACTTGCTCAAAATTTATTACTCTTGCCTGTTTTTTAAAACTTATATAATATCAACCTTACTTTACATTTGCAATTTTTGAAAAGACTTAGCTTTTTTCTTTAAATGCACTACTAAAATGTCCATTAGTATGTGATGTGTTCTTGCAAACTATCCAGCAAGCAAAGAATTCATCTGTACTTTTTATATTATGAAGCCTTACAAAAAACACAGAATGAAATGAAATCAGAAATAGTATGTCTAATTAAAGTCCTCAGCAAAAAATGATTTATCTAGTGCAATGCTTGTACCTTAGATATGCAATAAAAGCTTAAATTATTTTTTTCTAAATATTCTGAAATATCTTTAAAGAGAAGCTTCTACATACAAATGAAAAGCTCTACAGATAATGTCTCTAGTCTGAAAGTCATAAACCAGTATACTCTTATTGACAAATTCATAGAAAATTTCAGGTTCACATGACCCTTGCTAGACAGATTTTAACTAAAAATACAAACACATTTTGTCTTTAGCGATCCAGAAGATAATAACCTACTTCTGATATTGGGTTTAAAGTAAAATGAACACAAAACTCTAATGTGCTATTTTCACCACCAAGAATTACATAACTCAGGCAATAAAATGAAACAACATTGTAGTAAATATTGCAATAAGTCCACTGGAAACTGCCACAAAAAAAGAGTACTTTGTGAAAGCAGCTTCTGCTCTAAACAATCAGGCAATGCTGAGAAACAAGAAGGAAAAAGTAGTTAATTTTTCTTTCAGGAAAGAAAGTGACTTAATCGTAAAGAATCTTTCAATGTTTTTGTGCATTTTCCCTTCCGAATGATTTATCTTTTTCCTCTTGGCCAGGGTTACAGATGTCTTGTTAATAACTGTAGTGATTCCACATTGAAATGTTGAAAGTAGAAGAATTGGCATGGAAAATAATAATGTGTGTCTTTTCCTTAAGTACTTTTTGAATTACTGATGTGTCCTAATACGTTAGTTAAGAGGATAAGAGTGTTTTTGGATTCCTTGCTGTCAGATGAAGTGGGTCATTCCCTCTGAAACATTTCTCGGGATTGGCCACCATGTGGTCCACGCCCCTCGGCATCTATAAGGTAAGCCTCTCCACTCTTCAAGGACGGTGCTCCATGTGCTCAAAGCCAAGTGTTCTCTTCTTAAACTGTTGTCATGGTTACAAAACTGGCTTTTCTGAAATATCCTGCCTTCTGTTCTAGTCTATCATATGAGCACCACAAAGTTAGAGCAGTAATCTTCTTTGTGTCAGTTTTTAAAATGATTAGAAAAACTGTCATCATTCTCCTGCGAGGTGGGCCCATTCCAAATGGAAAATAGCCAGTTTTACTGTTCAGCTGGTTTCTTTTTTTTTTTTTAACAGACTTTATTTTTTAAAGCAGTTTTAGAGTCACAGCAATATTGAACTGAATGTGCAGAGATTTTAAATGGGCCAAAGACAAAACAGACACAGCCCCACAGTTTTCCCTGTTATCAACAGCTGTCACCAAAGCGGCACGTATGAACCTGTATTGACCCGCCATTATCATCCAAAGTGCACAGTTTACATGCTAGTGTGCTTCAGTCATGTGCATTCTGCGGACTGGACACATGTAGACTAGCAGGTACGCACCATGACTGTATCATACAGGTCAGTTTCACTGCCCCCAAATTAGCTGGCTCTGCCTACTTCTCTCTCCTTGCTCCCCACTTGGGCAACCGCTGATGCTTCTGTTGCCTCCATCATTTTGCCTTTTCCAAAATGGCTCGTACTTGAAAGCACACGTAGATCGCCTTTTCATATCAACTTCTCTCATTTAGTAATATGTACCTGTTTCCTCCATGTCTTCTCATGGCCTGACAACTCTTTCTTTTCAGTGCTAAATAATATTCCATTGTTTGGATATACCATGGTTTAGTTACCCATTCAGCTACTGAAGGACATCTTGGTTGCTTCCAAATCTTGGCCATGATGGATAAAGCGGCTATAAACATAAATGCCAGACTTTTGTAGACCTAAGTTTTCAACTCCTTTGGGTAAATATCAAGAAGCACATGTGCTTGCTCATATGGGAAGAGCATGTTTAGTTATATAAGAAACTGCCAAACTGTCTCCCCAACTGACTGTATCGTTCTGCATTCCGACCACCAGTAAATGAGAGTTCCCGGGCTCTACATCTTTGTCAGCATTTGGTGTTGTCACTATCCTGGATTTGGGCCATTCTTATAGGTGTGTAGTGATGTCTTATTTACGTTTTAACGTGCAGTTAATAATGACATATGGTGTGGAACATCTTTTCATATGCTTATTTGCCATCTGCGTATCTTTGGGGTGGTATCTGTTTGGTCTTTGGCCCATTTTAAAATATGGTTGTTTTTTTTCTTATTGTTGAGTTTTAAGAGTCTTTTTCTTCAGCTGGGTTTTTTTTTTTTTTGTGTATACAGGTTTCCAGCTCCTTTGTAACTCTGTCTTTTCTCTCGTACTTAATCCAGTTTGTTAGTTCTATGATAAAAAATAGAGCTATTTTCTGTTGACAGAGTCTGACAAGTTGACAGTTTGAAGCATACTTCTATTTATGTAAACACTATGGATTTATTGGGAAGCAATACAGGAAAAACTTGAGAAAACTCTACTAAAGTATGGCAGTAACTTTGGTCTTGAAAGTACTGTATACTATTGTTTTCTTTTTATCTTGTAGTCAAGTAAAAACTAACTTTAAAAAATGAATTTAGCCCTGGCCGGTTGGCTCAGCGGTAGAGCGTCGGCCTAGTGTGCGGAGGACCCGGGTTCGATTCCTGGCCAGGGCACATAGGAGAAGCGCCCATTTGCTTCTCCACCCCTCCGCCGCGCTTTCCTCTCTGTCTCTCTCTTCCCCTCCCGCAGCCGAGGCTCCATTGGAGCAAAGATGGCCCAGGCGCTGGGGATGGCTCTGTGGCCTCTGCCTCAGGCGCTAGAGTGGCTCTGGTCGCAATATGGCGACGCCCAGGATGGGCAGAGCATCGCCCCCTGGTGGGCAGATCGTCGCCCCTGGTGGGCGTGCCGGGTGGATCCCGGTCGGGCGCATGCGGGAGTCTGTCTGACTGTCTCTCCCTGTTTCCAGCTTCAGAAAAATGGAAAAAAAAAAAAAAAAAAAAAGAATTTATATTAGTCTAGTTCTATTGTACTCTATGAACTCTATGTACTCTAATATAAACTAGAAGATAAAAATGTATAATCATCCTATTAGAATTTAATTTTCAGCATGCCTTGTAATTTTTGAATGTGTTGTTATAGTTATTATTGGTGATCTCAGCTGTTTATCTTCCACATTTGATAAAGTATGTTTTTGGGGTTTTTTTTTGCCTACCTTCCAAATGATAAAGAACACAGACTGATTATTATTTTTGAATGTAGTCTTTCCTGAAAAAGAACTGCTTATATTTGCATATACTGACTATTTTCAAAAAAGGTCATATAAATTCTAACTGGCAAAAAATGTAGTAGTAGGAACTGAGCTCTATACTAAGTCTATAAAATGTATTAAATTATTTAGAAGGGTATAAAATATTGAGTAGAAGTAAAACAAAGACAGTTTCACCCTTCTTCTTTGCTAAATACATGCCAACCAGTCACATGAGTTTTATTTTCCTCAAGATGATAAAAATAAGAACAGAATGGAATCTAAATAAGAAACCTGAGCAGTTCCATTAAAGTGATCATGTTGTAGTACTCAGAATCCTTTTTGTCTAAAGTTCCCCAATCTTACCTGAATTATGTATAATCTCAAGTGTATGAATAATTGGGCTTTTATTTGCTTTTCTTCTCAAAATATAGCAACAAAAAAGAAATAAAAAATAAAATGTAAAACTACATTTTCACATGGGTTTTCATATAAGTATTCTTTTTATACAAATGGTAGGTATCATATGTCTACAACTAACCAATTATAAAGGATTATAATGATATAACTTCTATGTAGTGAAATAAATTATAATTTTAAAAAATTTATATCACATATATTTTTATCTTTTTCTCCACAATGAGTTTGAATTGTTTGTAGAGAATGTCTTCAAGCTATTTCCCAATTATTTCAGTAAATATTTTGATTTAAAATTTTTAGCTATCCTTTTTTATTACATTATTAATATCACTGATACAAATTTTTGGAAAATCCTTGGTGGTAAATCAGTAATTTATTAACAATAAGTTTTCCCATAGATTAAAATAAAATGAAAAAGTAATTAATGTGCTGATCATTTAATACAACATTAAAATAATAATTTCAGATTAATTATTTAAAAGTAATGTTGAATTTCATTTTTCATATTGCTATTTGCTATAGATTTGGATCTTATATTTTTTCCCTTAATAGGGAAAAATATATATTTAATTTTTTCCCCTCAAATGAATAGAAATTTAGTCTAACTTTCATATTAACTTAGCTTGGATCTGCTATAAAAATAAAGACTAGTGGCTATGTCCATTAATTATTTCAAAATATTTTGCAGAATGGTATTGCTATATTTTACACATGATTTTATTTTTAATGATCCATAGCTACATGGGGAATGTATGAAGACTAATCATCGGCTAGCAGCACATGCATAAAAGACAGAAAATAAATCAAACTACATGGTTATTTCCCTAACTTGGCCAACAGTGAGAAGCTATAAAAAATTAAATAGCACTGAATATCCCATTAAATATGATAAGATTGATCACATAAGTAGAGACTAGATGCAGCAAATTCTTTTTTAGACAGATTGCCATGATCAAACCATATTAATCCTTGTAACATAACATAAGGAAAAGAACAAATCTTAATTCCTAGAAATTTAAATTCACTATTTTCTTGGTTAAAAACATCAATACATAAATCAAGGTACTTATAACTTTAATGACTGAAAATCAAACAGAATATTAGTATGTACATAAAAATGCATGAATTTTAATATAATCTGTGCAATTTCAAAAATCACTTTCTAAGGTGATATTGTACTGTGCTTGACATACACAGAAAAAGTATATTTTGAAGCATGTAACAACTTCATGCTATTAGAAATAAAAGTATCCTCTAACCTAACAAAAACTGGCCTTCTTGTCTGAACAGAAACAGCCTGGGAAAAAAAAATTTTCATCACTTCAGCGTATGCATGATATTTAGAAACATCTGGTTTCAATGCAGTCCAGAGGACATTCCAGAATGCTGGGGTCTAGTGCAGATATGTAAAAAAGCACTTCTTGTTAATTTTAATAAATGGAAGACAATTTAGGATCAATGCAGGCTAAAGGAAAATGGAAATCATTATTTTGAAGTTCTTTAAAAAATTAATTGAAATACCTGGATTATATACTGTTTGATGAACAATTGTTTGACTTGCTGATCTAAAATCAAAGTCTCCATTGATTTTTTTCCCAAGATTTTCGACAGGTTGAAATAAGTGGCACCAAGTCAAACCATTCTGGCTCCCATGATTGAGAATCAGCCTCCAGAACAATAGCCTGCTAATCCATGGTCACATGACAAGGAAAATTAAACTTGTCTTGCCTCTAATGACCTTAGGATGTGTATTTGATAAGTCTTAACTTAATAAGCTCAAACCCCAAATCTTAGTAGTTTATGTAAAATCGTTATATAATAATTGCCATATAGGAAGAGTAAAATTAATTTATAATTCTTTTACATTAGATTATCAACCATAAGGACTTTTATATGAATTTGGTTGGTTGTAAATGTTTACATGTACAGGTAAGCTAGGTTTGGAAGAATTGTTTTGTGATATAGAACTGGTAGAAAGATTGACTCCAAAGCATACATACATTCAAATTTTCACCTTCTAGAAGAAGAAAGAAAATCTAAGGTTTGATTTTGTTGGTATTAAATAAAGTCAGTTTACTCAAAGTTATTTTGATTTTTAATATTTTTATTTGAGGACCACCAAGGAGCCCTAAGCAGGGGGTAAGGTCATCTCATGTTATTGCTTTGTAATGGGATAATATTACCTTCTTTCATATATAAAATATCTATTTATATTTGGGTAAATGAACAAAAGTTTCTGGAAAATCAAAAGTTTAAGTATGTATATTTGTTACCTGTACTGGGATAGTGTATTTTAAATTCTCATTTGAAAAAAATGGAAAAGTCTATTTTGAATCGGATGTTTTTGTTTTGGGGGGGGGGGGTTGGGGTGATGAGCTGGTAATGACAAGGAGTTTTAAAGAATCAGCTTCCTAGGATGCTAAATAAGTCAGTTTATTAAACAGAAGCTACTTCAAAAAACATATTTGGGGGAAACATCCCAAAGATTAACTATTTAATTGAGACCTACATACCACTAATTATGTGCCAATTGCTATTCTATATGCTTTATAAATATTAACTTCCCTGGTTTTTCTAACAACTCTGAGGAGGTGTTGGTATTATTTCTACTTTATGATAAAGCAACTGAGGTAAGAATAGTCAGGTAACTAGACCAAGTTGAGTGAACTAATAAGTTGCAGAATCACTTGTACTGCTCTTCATTTGGTGTTGACCGAGACAAAAATGGAAACCTATTCAATTTTTAGAGAGACACTGAACAAGTCCAGGGAATTTATGACATGTGCATCTTGGGTGGCCACCAAATTCTTATAGTCAAAGCAGTTACTAGCTCTCACATTTACTCCAGCAGTTCATGAAAAGTGTGGTAACATAAGTAGCAGAAAACAAAAATGGCTGCTTGAGTATGTAGAGCATCTCAATATGGCAGGTAGTGTAGAAAAAGGAGAGAGATGGTCTCTACAATCATTTAAAATAACTATGACAATATGGAAATTCTAAGATGTTTCTGGGCTTGAGAAAACTCAAAAACATTCTTCAACACCTGACTCTGCTATAGTTTCCTCAACCATGAAAACACAATAACACCTCAAGAAAAGTTCTAAGAAAGCATCCCTACAGGTTTACATCTGTCTCAAAATTCCAGTTTATATCTAGTCTCCTAAGCACTTCAGAAAATTCATTTCAATAGAGTCTACTTTACGGTTGAGGAGAAGACTTGAGACAGTTCCGTCTAACACACTCACACGGTATATATGGTGTTTGTTTGTACACAAGTATGTATCTATGATGAAAAAGTAGAAAATATGATCCCTTTATTAACAGAATTAATAGTTCAGTCAGGAACCCAAAACAAACCTTTTGAATAATTATCAGACAAAAAGTTCAGCTGTGTGGTAGTAGAATTTGAAAGATATTTATTTATTTATCTATCTTTTACCCTCAAGCCTTTCTTCAAGTACGTTCTCATTTGAAAACTAAACATGGGAAATGTATAAAACATAGCTCCTGCAGTAAACACCTGTGGAGAGATACCAGTCCCCCACAGGAGCAAAGATGTCACTCCCTGAAACTCCAGAGAGGCTGAGCAAGACCACAGCTGGAGCAAAGAAGGAAAACCACAGAGACCCAGATCATGGTCTGTAAATAACAGAAAGTTCATCTGGTAGAAGATATGCCAGGCCAGTGCCACAGTGCTGAGTTTCAACAACTGCAAAATAAATGCACACTTTTGGTATATTCATTTATTCATGTATTCGTATATTTTTCTATTCAGACGAAATGGCGAAGATACTCAATGCAAATTATTCAATCTGGTAGTTATTTACAAAATTCCAAGCTCAAGGCAAAAATGTGCAATCTTTCTTTTTAAAAATTAACATTTTAGAAATTAATTCCTTGTGCTATGCTCAAGAAAATTTAGTAAAGGTATTTAAAGAGGAATAAGTTTACACAAGTAAAAAATAATTTTGATATATTTTTCGAAAGTAACTATGTGCATTTTTCATGAAGAAAGAGTTAAAAAAAAAGAACTTTGAGGAGCAAAACTATACTGGTATTTTCCATTTTAAAAAATGAAAGCACTGTATGCACATATATTTAATAATATGACATAGTTTAAATTGAAAGCTGATGAAAATAACTAAATTATTATATTGTAAAATAAAATCAATTTTAATCAATGTAATTAAAATAGAATGGGAAAACTTATTCTTTGCAATTTGGTATATTCCTTCCAATAACAAAACAACTTTATTTATAACAAAGATATTACTCATTTATTTCCAGAGTAAAATTTAGAGAATTACATTGGGAAAAAATAAATAAAAATCATAATGCTAGAAAGAAATAAAATGTTATATCTTTATAAAAATTATATTTTTTATTTTTAAAAGATAATTCTAGATGCAGATGAGGTATTATAGAATTGTATGTCTGAAACTCATACAATGACATTGACCAATGTAGCACATGGATTTTAATTAAAATAACTTAATAAATAACAAGAGTAACTAGTATTTTTCAAACTTAGATTGCACATATTTTAAGATCAATGCACCTGAATGTAGAAGCAGCTATTATTAATTGAGAATTTACAAAGATTCATGCATATTGGTAAGTCTAGTACTAAACATGTGTCATAGATATTGTTGCCTCACATTAATATTTATATCAACACTTTGAAAAATTGAGCTTTAGTGAGACTAAGAAACTTGTTCTAAACTACAAAATTAAAAAAAACAAAACAGAGAATAGGCCCTGGCCAGTTGGCTCAGTGGTAGAGCGTCAGCCTGGCGTACAGGAGTCCTGGGTTCGATTCCCGGCCAGGGCACACAGGAGAAGCACCCATCTGCTTCTCCAGCCCTCCCCCTCTCCTTCCTCTCTGTCTCTCTCTTCCCCTCCCACAGCCAAGGCTCCATTGGAGCAAAGTTGGCCCAGGCACTGAGGATGGCTCCATGGCCTCTGCCTCAGGTGCTAGAGTGACTCTGGTTGCAGCAGAGCAACGCCCCAGATGGGCAGAGCATCGCCCCCTGGTGGGCATGCCAGGTAGATCCCGATCGGGTGCATGTGGGAGTCTGACTGCCTCCCCATTTCCAACTTCGGAAAAATACAAAACAAAAAACAAAAAACAGAGAATGTTGCTTTACAAAGTCAAGTCTCTCTGGCATTACATCTTCTATTGTCAAATCCACATCCATCTCCTCAACCCTCAAAGAGTAACCCTTAACGAAAACTGCCTGAAACTACTAATCACCCCTGAAAATGGTAAGTCAATAATAAATACCTTCTTCATCATATCCATCTATTACTTGCTATTTGAAGGAGTATTAAAAGTGACTAAAAACAGAATACTCATAGCTCTTTAAATCAACATGAATGTTTTTTCTAAATGGCTGTGTGCCGGTGGAAGAAAATGAAAACAACTAGCACACATTAATCCCAGACTGGGCTTCATGAATTGGTTAAATATTTATGGTGATTGTTACCTGTCCTTGTGTAAATATATAACTCTACAAATAATTTCTTCTATCTGATTAGCTTATATTTGTATAATAATTATTTTATATTTTATAAACTTTACTTTTACTTTCTTGTTTATCTTTGAACTTTCAACACAATTCCATGAATAGTTCATTATTATTCTTATTTTAAAGATATTCCAAGGAGGTCAATTAATATGACCAACAGCACACGAGAACCACACCATGGGGATAGGAAGCAAACTGAACCTTTGATCTCACACTTCTCTTGCAGCTGGCAGGCCAGGATTACCTTCTATATCCAATATGCTGTGAAAAGCATAATGATATATTTACATATATGCTATTCTCACCCTTTTCATTTAAAAATCAAGTTTGCCCACAAAAAATGAATTTTATACTTTTCAATAAACATTTGGATTACTTAATGTCAAATTGCTAATTTCAGTAATTTCAGTAGGGGTAAAAAGAATAACCAAACTACTTAATTTTGTCTAAAAAATTTTGACATAAAATTTTCCATACACTATTCAATTTAGTTCTGTATATACACTGATTTATATTAAGAAATTTTCACAGCAATAATTAATGACAATTAGGAATGTAGTGTCTATATGGAAAATGTTCATTAATATTCAGATATGCACAGGAAAATTATTCATACTGAAATTTACCTTAGAAAATGTAATGACTCACAACCACAAAAGTTCAAAAGGTCTGTCCATATACAGTATGTCCGTAAAGTCATAGTGCACTTTTGACCAGTCACAGGAAAGCAACAAAAGACGTTAGAAATGTGAAATCTGCACCAAATAGAAGGAAAGCTCTTCCAGTTTCATATCTATTCAGTGCAGTTCGATGTGGGCTCACACACAGTTTTTTTAGGGCTCTTTAGGTAGCTATCCCGTATAACCTCTACAGACTCATCACTGACTGATGGCCTACCAGAACGGGGTTTCTCTACCAAACTGCTGGTTTCCTTCAACTGCTTATCCCACCGAATAATGTTATCCCTATGTGGTGGCGCTTTGTTATAAACGCGCCGATATTCACGTTGCACTTTGGTCACGGATTCAAATTTAGCGAGCCACAGAACACACTGAACTTTCCTCTGTACCGTCCACATCTCGACTGGCATGGTCATGGACTGCTCCACTGTATACACGGTGTTATGTCATCATCTGCGCATGCGCACATGCTGCCACAATCATCCTACAGAAACTGGGAGGGTTTTCCTTTTATTTGGTGTAGATTTTACATTTCTATTGTCTTTTATTGCTTTCCTGTGACCTGTCAAAAGTGCACCATGACTTTACAGACACACTGTATAATGCAACTGCCACTTACTATATAGTTAACCTGACTGTAATCTATATTTCATGCTGTCCCTAGTAGAAAAACTCAATATTTGAGTCATGTATTTGCATTTGCTCTAGAAAAGAACACTTTCATAATTTAGTAATTTAAGGAACAGATAGCGATACCTTTTTCACATGCTGTCTTTCCAGTACACAGTGATTCTATAACTCTATTCCAATAGACCAGGGTGCTGTCTTTCCAGTACACAGTGATTCCATAACTCTATTCCAATAGACCAGGGGTCGGGAACCTATGGCTCACGAGCCAAATGTGGCTCTTTTGATGGCTGCATCTGGCTCTCAGACAAATCTTTAATAAAAAAAAAATAACGTTAAAAATATAAAACATTCTCATGTATTACAATCCATTCATTTCCTACCACTCACGTTCATGGTTGTGGGTGGCTGGAGCCAATCACAGCTGTCCTCCGGGACAATACCAAATTTTTATTGGATAATACATAAAGTACACGGGTCATTGTATGGCTCTCACAGAATTACATTTTAAAATATGTGGCGTTCATGGCTCTCTCAGCCAAAAAGCTTCCTGACCCCTGGAATAGACCATCGTGAGCCACCAGCTTCTTCTATATTTTATTTCAACATTTTTGAGAAATGTTGTTGGGCAAATAATTGTTTTTTAATTGTCAAATTTGTATTACTGTATCCTTGCCAGGCTGTGTATTCCAAAGGGCAAGGGGAAAAGAATGTGACTGAGCATGTATCTAAAGTTAAAATCTAGATCCAAAACAGCATAGACAATGTATCACTCATTTTCTGTGTTCAGAGTCTGGCCACATGGCTGTACCCCACTGCAGGGGAGGGAACATGGCTGCCGGCTGTAACTCTGTTATGTTGGATCAAAAGGAGAATGACTGGCATGTGCAATTAGTCTGCCATGGTCCACCTTTTGGTCACCTAACCCTCCGTGCTCACACTTCCTCCCATAAGCAGATGCAACACTTCTTCTCCAGGGCAGACGACTCAATAACACACCCAGTTACCACCTGGAAGATTTGGGATGTTGGGGGAAAGTACTGTATTCCCCATCCATTTCAGGCGAGGCTTCTTTCAAACTCAAGTACACGTTATCTAATTCTTTCCTCCACCAACATATAAATGCACACCTCATAAATGCAAGTTCAGTAGCAAGAAAGGAGAATCCTAATGAAATCTTCCTTTCAGAAATAAAAATATTTGGAAAAACCAAGTAGATACTGGGTCATAAGAATGCTAGAATTCTGCAGGGCTACAATTCCAAAGATACATCTGTGACCTGACACTGAAGATTTTCTTTAATTTTTGGAAGAACTACCTTCATTGTCTGAAGAAGGAAACATGCAAATGTGTCTATAGCCTTGAAATTGAAGGCAAGGCAAAGATGAGATCAACACAGATACAGAAAGTTAGAAAATCGGCTATAAAGAAATAATTAAGGTGACTATATACTTTGTCATCAAGTAGGAATATATTTACGAGTAAAAAGTGATACTAAAAATGATTAATAAGCCTTAATTGATATGTGAAGAGCCATGACTTTTCTAGAAAATTGTAATGCATGTTGATTCTGTTTAAAACTAGAAAATAAAATTGTAGCGACAGGAGAAGACCTGTCTAGAGGGAGCTGTGGTCAAAGACAAGACCTTTCTGGGAGGGAGGATGATTATGAATGTAGAACATCACTACTCAGAAACTCAGGCCTCCCTCTCATTTTCCAGAACATGGCTGTAGAAAGAGGAGGATGGATTATGTTGGGAATAAATGGTGGAGAATTGTCCAAGACATATGTTCTCTTAAAAACATAAACAAAAGCTGGCAATGCTTTGGCTGCATGCTCACCCATTCATGTCCATCCGCCATGTGTTCATTCAACAACTACAGCAGCGACACGGTTCTATCCACCCTGCTCGGAACAGCCAATGAATTCTCTAATTCACAGCAGTTTCCCAGTTTCCACAGGAATCTCTTCTTCTTTCATTACGTGCCTATCGGTGACCATATCTGATCACACAGAGGCTGATATCATGACCCTGATGCCAAAGTCAGCAGAAGACTGTGATCAGCATAGAAAGGTAGAGAGAGACTGGCTATTAGAACAAAACCTGGCTGGGCTAATTCCGCACATTTTAGAAAAGAGTCATCTAACCAGCAAATACACATACTTGACAGGTCTATCCCTAACATAGAGACAGGTGCGTTAGAAGCACTTAGCCCACCAGCAGTAAATATTGACTTACATAACACTTTCTGCTGTGTATGAAATAACCATACAACTTAGTGTCCACGTGGAGAGTCTGCATTAGTTAAACTGATAAAATGATCTAATCCAGTACTATCCAACAAAAATATAATGAGAAATACATGGGTAGTTTGAAATTTTCTGGATGCCAAATTGAACAAAAGGAAACAGGTAAAATTGATTATAATTACATGTTTTTTTCTTCCAATATCTAAAAATGATCTTATGTAAGCAATAGAAAAAATTAAGGGGATATGTGTGTTCTATCACACTAAGTCTCTGAAATTCAGTGAGTTACAGCACATCTCAATTTGGACTTTGCACATTTCAAGGGCTCAATAGGCATGTGTGACTAGTGGCTACCATATTGGATAATGTAGGTCTAATCTACTTAAAACCAGTTTCTCATTATAAAATTTAAACTGTGTAGCTATCCAAGTCATGCACATTGAGCAGCTTTTACTCTCTCCGAGTTTAATGTAACGTGGATCACAGGTAATATGCAAATTCTTTGTCTGCAGAGCTAATGGCTCTATCTTATTACCTGATAATTCCCTCCATATGTCTACCTGAACTACCAGCTAATTAGACAGTAATTAGTATCACGTAGAACAGTACTCCTCTCTGAACAGCAATTGCCACATCTCATCATCTGGAATATGGGAATCATCACTGTAAATATACTCTGTAGATATTTTGTGAAATTACATTTGACCATTATTTTGAATTCTCAATCAAATAGGGTAAGACGACAGCTTACTATTTTCTCCAAATCCTATGAAAACTACTCAGTCTTTCTTTGTCATGATCTATCCATAAAGTAAGGTTATGGACTTGTTCCAAGCTGTCTTTTCTGACCATTACCGTTTGTTCTGAATGTTGATGACACGTTGATGTCTCCCCTGCCATCAGTCAAAGGCGGGACCCACCACGCTGCCGGACTGCTCTCCTCGCTGCACATGACCATGAAAGGGAAAACGCCTCTCCCCACCGGCCCTCTGCTCCCTGTCTTGAAGTACTTTGCTCTGTGCCACTGACTCTCAACAAAATCCAGCCTGTTCAAATTAAAGTGCATGCCATTATCTACATTCTTCTGGTAACAGCCTGCATTTTACACACTGAAATGTCATTCGATCTTGCTTATTTACTGCTTGTATAAATGAACTAGTTTCCAACACGCTGTTGAAACAAAAACAATAAAAACAAAATTCTATTAAGAAAAGGAGCCTCTAGCAATTCTAGCCTCACAGCCCATTGCCTCCCACAATCAGTATGCAGCGGAGCTCACTGAGAGTCATTGAGACCAATGGTCCGGTGGAAAGCAATCCAGGTAAGGCGCCATTATGGAGTAACGCAACCAGCCTGCATGTCCTGGTTGAGGCAAGAAGAAAGCTCGCAGAGATCCTGGGAGGAGACCTGTGGCCGCTGTGCACAGACCTCTCTCAAAGGGGCAGCCTGCTCTTCCGCTGGGGAACGAGGCTTCTGGAAATGCTTCTGCTACACAGTGAGGACCGCCACACAGTAGGGAGCAGCCGACCTGGGGATCTAAAGGGTTTATAGATTCCAGTTTGGAGAGTCAGTAAATTCTTAATGGTGATTCTATGAAAAGCTGGGCCAGATCCAGTGAGAGATAACATTAGAATAATCATGAACCAATACTAAGTAAAAGTGTGAAAATTAGTGGGGAGATAAACACAAATATTGTGATATGAAAAACAAAATGAGGCCCTGGACGGTTGGCTCAGTGATAGAGTGTCGGCCTGGCGTGCCGGGGACCTGGGTTCGATTCCCGGCCAGGGCACATAGGAGAAGCGCCCATTTGCTTCTCCACCCCCCCCTCCTTCCTCTCTGTCTCTCTCTTCCCCTCCAGCATCCGAGGCTCCACTGGAGCAAAGATGGCCCCGGCGCTGGGGATGGCTCCTTGGCCTCTGCCCCAGGCGCTAGAGTGGCTCTGGTCGGGGCAGAGCGACGCCCCGGAGGGGCAGAGCATCGCCCCCTGGTGGGCAGAGCGGTCGCCCCTGGTGGGCGTGCCGGGTGGATCCCGGTCGGGCGCATGCGGGAGTCTGTCTGACTGTCTCTCCCCATTTCCAGCTTCAGAAAAATACAAAAAAAAAAAAAAAAACAAACAAAAAAATAAATTAAAAAACAAAAAAACAAAATGAATACATGAATACTAAGGTATGCTAGAAAGCCATAGATTTCAGAGGAGAATAGATTATAAACAAGACATCACATGAGTAGGATTACTTACAAATTTAAGGAAATGTATTTAGATGGAATATTTACAATTTAGTACCTATTTTCTTTTTACTTTAAGAGAAAAGATAGCTTTTATTTTCATGATTTAAACAAGACCAACTGTTTATGCAAACAAGGATAAATACTCTGATATGATCCATGCCACTAATAATAAAAGTTCTTCAAATTGGTCCTACTTATGTAATATATAATTGAATCAAATCAAATATCAGGAATAATATATTCTTAAAAGAAGTCCAATCATTTTTAGATGAAAACATAGGTAATATATTATCACACTGTTGTCATGCTGACATTTTTTCTACCATAAGAATAAAACCTGAACTGCTATCAAGTCTATGACCTTTGCTCTGACAATTAATAGTTTCTTCTATGAATTGTCACTCCTGCTTTCTTGTGTCCCTGAGTTCTGATTGGGCAGCCACAGCAGTGAGCTTCTCACTTAATTAGCAATACTGCTTAGTTAAAGAGGTGGTTGGCTGCAGTGCACTTTTTTTTTTTTTAAGTGAGAAGAGGGGAGAGAGAGAGACTCCTGCATGCACCACGACCAGGATCCACCACCTCCCTTACCCCACGCCGTCTGGGGCTGATGCTCCAATCAGCTGAGCCATCCTCAGTGCCCAGGGCCCATACTCGAACCAATTAAGCCATTGGCTGCAGAGGGGAAAGAGAGAGAAGGGGGAGAGAGAGGAAGAGAGAAGCAGATGGTCACTTCTCTTGTGCCCTGACCGGGGGTTGAACCCAGGACATCCATATGTGGGCCAACACTCTATCCCCTGAGCCAATCAGCCAGGGCCTGGAGAGCACTTCTTAATTTCCCTTCCTCCCTCCCTCCCTCCCTCCCTCCCTCCCTCCCTCCCTCCCTCCCTTCCTTCCTTCCTTCCTTCCTTCCTTCCTTCCTTCCTTCCTTCCTTCCTTCCTTCCTTCCTTCCTTCCTTCCCTTCCTCCCTTCCTTCCTTCTTCCTTTGTTTCTTTCCTTTCCTCCCTCCTTTCTTTCCACTTTTCAAAGTGAAGAAAAGGTTTACTCAAGTCATGTGTTGAGAAAGGGGGCACTAAACAGCATTCATCTCCAAGTCTGAGGGGCAGGTGTGTGTTCTCAGGTGGAGCTGTCTAGAGCTCCCCATGACCTTGGCTACTTATTGTCATTGTTCCCCTCTCGACCTGGCGAAGAGAAACATTTCTTCCATAGCTCTTGTCCTTCTTTTCTTTTTTTTAATTGAATTTATTGGAGTAACATCAGTTAATAAGATTACATAGGTTTCAGGTGTACAATTCTGTAATTTGACTGCCCCTGTTTTCCAAAGGAGAATCTACATAAATGAGATTTGAGTTAGAGGTTTACTCAATGTGTTCTTAGACATATTGGTTCCTTGTTCAGTTTTGTTTGCTCCTTTTAATAATTTTCCAGTTATATTTTCCTGTCAATCTTTCTATGTAAAGCTACTAATACTTCTAAGACTACACAAGTCATTCCATTGAGAATAAATGCTGCTTTCTCTCTTTTGTGCCATTTTTAAATATATTTCAAGATGAAGTCTAGTATAGTTGTATGAGAGTATTTTGAAAATAATATGTTCAAAATTGTGTTTAGTTATGTGCAAACCATTCAATATAAATCCCCCAAACAAGTTAATCATCTTAAAATGTTAAAAGATGTGGATATTTGTGCATTTGTGCAAAGAGAATATAAAGAGTGTCATTTAATTCTTTGGAAACATTAAATACAGAATCCTTACCAGTGTTCTTGGTGGATCTATGGTATCTTGCTCTGGTACTTGATGTAGTAGGTAAAATAATAAACCAACATTTTTGCACATGAACCGTATTAAAAGCAGTGGGTAGAGCACCTACTTAGTCTCTAATTAGAATTTTTCACCAACCTTAACAAAAAATAAAAGTTCATAAATTCAGGGTCTTTAATGTTTTGTAATATTTGCACAAGGATCATATGAAAAACTACACCACCTAAGCAGCAACTGCAAAAAATAATGTTTTCCAAGGAAGTCTGAATTTGGAATTAAAATGTGAGGCAAAATTCAAAAGTAAAATTTGACAATAAAAAAAACTCAACCTTTTTTTAAAAAAATGTGTTTTTAAAGTAAATATTCAAATTAAAGGTATGAAAAAGTCAGATATGCTGAACTTTCCTGAAGTGGTTACTCTGATGCTTCTAGATTGGTGTGCAAACATGTCGAGTCCAGAAGGGCTGTAAGTGAAGATAGGGTTCACTTGCACCATTAACTCTGTCTTTTTCCCAAAGGACTAGTAGCTTCTAGTACCCTAAACCTTTTGTTTTCTTCCTCTATTTTCAACAAATCTATCTTTAGGCAGCTATTTGAATAAAAGTGACCTACCACATTTAAGTTTATCCATTACTGTGGACTCATTGTCAACTTCTTTCTTTCTAATTCCTTTATTATACAGTAAGACCCCAAGTTATAAACATCTGACTTACGTACAACTTGTATTATGAACAGAGCATTTTAAGGGCTATTGGTAACTAGTGGTCATTTAACATCAGTGGAAATGATATCACAGTTACTTGACTCCCATGGCAAAAAGCTAACCAGTGAAGACTTTTTGGAACTACAGCAGCCAATGACAGCATTTATGAAAGAAAACAGGGACCTAGAAACTCCAGAACTTAAAAAGTTTTCTACAAAAGAGTTAGCTGAGGCTCTTCATCTCATAGAAGCAGGAATGGCAAAGTTAGAGTAGCAAGATCCTGACACAGAGAGGGTCACCAAGTTTACTGTATAGTTACCGAAGGGCTGAGATGCTACAGGGTCATTGATGATGAGAAGAAGCAAAGCTCTGTACAAGCCTCCCTGGATGCCGTCTCCACAAAACTGACCCCAGCAGCAGAACCAAATCCTGACTCTCTAACACCAGTCCATCCTTTCCAACAAGTCTGTCATCTTCTGCATCATCCACAACTGTTTAAGGTTGATTTTGAAAAAGTTTAAGTATTCATATGCACAGAAAGCAAAAATTAATACTACATTAAGATAAACACTTAATTTGCACTTAATAGGTAAATGTGCCTGTTTCTACTTACTTACAAATTTAATTTAAGAACAAACCTACAGAACCTCTTGTTCATAACCAGGGGACTGCCTATACTTAAAGTGGTCCTTTCTAAGGGCTATCTCTCCCTTCCACATTACTCCACCATATACCAGAAGTCTGCAAGTACACACAAAATAATACTAATTTAAACATGACTGCAATCTCTTGAGAATGAGTATACTGCCTTGATCTTCGGAGGCATCAAATTGATAAAACACTTTCAAAGTCATCTCGAAAAATTTTGTTATCAAATATTCATCAGCTATTGGGTATGTGCCATGTTTTCTACATAATAACATTTATTGAAGCATTATATATTATATATTTTGGTCCATTTCAAAATTCAAAGTGATTCAGCCCCTCTGTGGAGCATCTGTAAGCCTTCAGATGATAACAGATGTTCCATGCATACTGTAGCCCTTTTTATTTCTGTCCCAGTAGAATGGCCCTGTATCTTCAAAGTTCACACTTCTAATTTAACTTAAATTTCAAGAAACTATAAGGTCCAACTCTAGTAAAAGACCACACAAGACGTTATATATCTAGTGTGGATACTATGGGCAAGACTCTTTTCTAAGAAAATTTAGCAACTATATAATGTTTTATATAAGGTCTACCGGAAAGTTCTGTCTGTTTTTGGAATAAAAGAAAATACAAATTTTTCTTACCGTCAATAAACTTTATTAAATAATATAATTGCCATTATTACTAATGATTTCTTGCCAGTGTAAGGGCAATTTGTATATATATATATATCCCATTTTTGAAAAATGTTTTATCTTTTGATGCGGAAAATTGAACCAGTGCTTGTTTGATATCTTCTTCATTTTTGAATTTTTTGCCCTTCAAAAAATTTTGTAAGGACAAAAACAAGTGATAGTCAGAGGGTGCTAAGTCCGGGGAATATGGTGGATGCGACAGACATGCTTCTGTAGCATTTCTTCCTTGTTGAAATTCGTAAAAATTTCAGTGGCGTAAATGAACTTTATCAGTAGCCATGGGTACACTATCGCTTCACACATAAGACTAAAGTGAATCAACTTTGTTTTAGTTAATTTGCTACGTCAGTATGTATACATTAAGTGATAAAAATAGAGAGGCACACATGCACCAAATAAACATGTGCTTAAGTGTCGAAACTTGTGATAGAAACGAACAGAACTTTCCAGTAGACCTTATATATTAAACTTTTGAATGAAAACTCTATGAAGTGAAGGAAAAACTGATAATAATAGATGAAAAAAACTAATATTGACCCAACTAGTATTTTTGATTGTCAAATATTCAGTTATATATGAGTTTAAATACTTTTAAAAACATGTTAAAATTAAATATTATATCAATAATTTTACATGAAGATGGTGACAACAGTATAATTTATTTATTTATAAAATAAATGATCAGTTGTATCATCTTCCATGCCCAAAGTCTTAAATAGAAAGTTATTCACACACCTGAATTGAGGAAACCAATTGAGTTTGTTCTTCATGAGTTTTTAGGAGTATTTGTTAAGTAGGTGAATATGCAGATGGGTATTTAGGAAAAGTAATTCAATACGCTTTTCAGATCCTTTCATTTTTATTTGAATTATTATTTTTTTCTGTATTTTTCTGAAGCCGGAAACAGGGAGACACAGTCAGATAGACTCCCGCATGTGCCCGACCGGGATCCACCTGGCACGCCCACCAGGGGGCGACGCTCTGCCCACCAGGGGGCGATGCTCTGCCCCTCTGGGGCGTCGCTCTGTTGCGACCAGAGCCACTCTAGCGCCTGGGGCAGAGGCCGAGGAGCCATCCCCAGCGCCTGGGCCATCTTTGCTCCAGTAGAGCCTCGGCTGTGGGAGGGGAAGAGAGAGACAGAGAGGAAGGAGAGGGAGAGGGGTGGAGAAGCAGATGGGCGCTTCTCCTTTGTGCCCTGGCCGGAATCAAACCCAGGACTTCTGCACGCCAGGCCGACGCTCTACCACTGAGCCAACCTGCCAGGGCCTTTATTTGAATTATTAATGTTAATCTGCTGATGCTCTCCTTAGAGTTTTTCATAGCGTAGCCATTTGATATAATTTTGATACTTTTCATTTTTTGAGAGAATCTGCAGTATGTAAATGAAATAATGATTAGAATATGTCTGTTTTATTAGAAATTGTCAAGTCCTTCAGATCTACACACCCTCCAGATACAGACAAAAATAAAGTGAGAAAAATATACAAATATATTTGTATTCGGTAAAAATGCAGGTGCTATTTTGTTGCCAAATCTTACATCGCTAGATGTGGACATAAGGTACCCAGAATCATGTTATGATTCCTGCATTCTCGGACAGTTAGATATGCTTTAAACAACTTTGAAGTTTTCAAAATAGTGGTAACAAGGACAACTATTGTTTCATGTTTACGTTTAATATTTCAGAGAAAAATACTTTCAATAAGTATTTTTTATGACTTTTAGTAATTTTTAAAGTCAGCTGGGTATATTTACAGTCATGAAATGATTTGCAAGTTGGAGGTTATTCTCACCTCTTATTCTACCTAATTAACGTGTTAAGTAAAGTGTGTTTTGTAATAGATCGCAATCTTTAGAGGAATATATATATATATGTTTATAGGTGTACATCTATAAATAACATGGAAAAGAAGAAATATGTAATAAAATGTATTTCTATTAATCTTACAATCAGGCTTTTCCTTTGGATATACTTATAGAGATATATATTATATTAAAGTAATTGGAGATATTTTATTTTTAGGGGATAAATTATCATTTATGTCACAGAAGAAGTATTACTGAATTTGGTGTTATAAGATATAGGGTCCAGTCTTCACATGCCTTGACCTCAGGTAGTCTTTCAGTCTAAATTAGTAAGTTTTAATAAAATTTTTTATGTCATCACAGTGTTTTGCATGAAATAAATTTTCAATAAAAAATGAATTAGAGGCACTGTATTGAGACAGTTGGAGGTTGTATATCTGCCACGATTGTACAGATAACAAAGAAAAATACTTCAAAATATTTTTTTTATTTTTTTATTTTTATTTTTTGGTATTTTTCTGAAGCTTGAAACAGGTAAGAGACAGTCAGACAGACTACCACCTGCGCCCGACAGGGATCCACCCGGCACGCCCACCAGGGAGCGACGCTCTGCCCACCAGGGGGCGATGCTCTGCCCCTCTGGGGCGTCGCTCTGTTGCAACCAGAGCCACTCTAGCGCCTGGGGCAGAGGCCAAGGAGCCATCCCCAGCGCCGGGGCCATCTTTGCTCCAATGGAGCCTCAGCTGCGGGAGGGGAAGAGAGAGACAGAGAGGAAGGAGAGGGGGAGGGGTGGAGAAGCAGATGGACGCTTCTCCTGTGTGCCCTGGCCTGGAATCGAACCCGGGACTTCTGCACGCCAGGCTGACGCTCTACCACTGAGCCAACCGGCCAGGGCTCAAAATATTTTTTTGAAAATTCTGAACCTTTTTTGGTGAAACTTTGTCTTTTTGTTTTACTTTTTCCAGATTGGTTAATGATCATTATAGAGAGAGCTTTGGGAAAAATTATCACGTATTACAGAAAATGGTTAATCGTATTTTAACTATGTAGTTGATTTGGTAGTGATTTCTTTCCTATAAAACATTTTGACATTTATTTATATGCCAGCATTTGGGTCATTTTTGGTAAGATGTAATGAAGTACCATAGTGAGTCTCCGAATTCTTAAATATTCTACAGGGAAAAGGATAAAGAGAATGCATAGATTAACTGTGTTTTTACTAATAGAGGAACAGTCTTCATCTTTGCCTCCTCTCTAGTCTCCTAGATTTTCTTCACCCTTCTTTGATTGTCTCATGATTCTACTAAATAGATGGGGTGTATTTTTATTTTGAGAGATCTAAATGCATAATTTACTTACCATGAAAAAAGAACTTTCTTTATTTTTATTAACATGTATAACAGAAGCTGAATAGTAACATTTTTTTTGGAGTCAATCCATATCCTAAGCTTTATATGCTCTGTTTTGACTGAGTAACATACCCAGTAACAGTTTCAGTACAACACAGCAGGTGACATAACAATGCATATGAAATTCTCACAAATCTTTTCTTGCTTTACAGGTAACATAGAGAAGATGCAACACACTTAAATAAATTTCAAAGACTTTATGTAACTTGAGCCATCTTTCGACCTTGGTTTTCCAGAATTTTGTTGTTATCCCATTGCTAGGTTCCATTCTTACATCCTTATTGCCTGGGCCAAGACTAATTCGTACGTATTGCTTGATATCCTAGACAGCCTATGTAAAGTACTGAATTAGAAATTAAATTTGACTTTGAAATATGTCACTCTAGTAACTGGAGCAGTGTGACATTAACTTTCTTTCCAGCAGTAATTATTTTTTTCCTTAAAGACAGTTTATATTCATTAATGAAGACTAGAAGGGTATGAAAAAGCTTAGGTTGACTGAGATAAACAGAAACTCTAAATTGTTCTTCTTGCATCCCCTGGGTAGAGATTATTTCAATATTTGAGTGCAATTGACTTCTTCCAGCTTTGCACTCCTGGCTGGCTTGAGGTATTGCTTATGGCTGTCACATCCCCTGCTGTGGTTTTAAAAGTGATTTAAAAAGCCTGTTGTTTAAAACTCTCAGGCAGATGTTACTTTTACCACCACAGTCAAGCATGGCTCCTGTGTGTTTGACTTTCAAAATCCCTGCTAAGTTCCTTGCTGAGATCAGAAATGGTTTGTTTATTAAATCCATATCTTTACATAGTGTGGGGGGTCCAGAAAGAAATACCAGCTCGGTGACAGAATCCCAAGAGAAATATACCTACTTAATCTTTCATCCAACACCATTTTCCAGTAACAAAGACTTATGTATGTCTAGAGTAATAAAATGAACAACCAGTGTTTTGGCTTTCATCAGTATCAACTTGGTTTATACTATCAGGAGTTTCCAGAGTAGATGCTATAGTTGTTTCATGTAGGAGGTTAAACTATCTCAAAGTTTTTTTTGTCCAATATGTGTGTGTTGCAGTCTAACTACTCACTGAGTTTTCATCACAATGTTTGTATCTCCAATCAGCTTAGGGACATGGTCTATAACTAAATTCAGACTTTTTGCATTTCATTTAAACCATGATTTCAATATAAATCAATGATAGAGGTAATCAGTGTTATTAAGATATTAACTTACCAGCTTTGAATTACATTAATATAAATCAATTACTTGGCCCTGAACATAGAGAAGGTAAAAACCAAATTCATCAAATATAATTTCTGATGAAAAAAAAAAAAAAGAATTGTATCCAGTGGAAATCAATACTGAGAAAAAGTTAATTACATTAAGAATCTATATTCATTTATAATTAGTAATAGAGATGTCATTCCTTCATCCCCATTTCCTTCAAGAAAGTAGACATTTTCATTATATGACATACTAGGAGAGAGATAAGTATAACTTTTAGAATAAAAAAGATATATATTTGACATCGCCCAGAATTTCATGCCTCAGATTTAACCACTTGTTGGTACTCATAATTTCTCTTCCTCTTTACAAAACCCACATTTAAAAAAAATTGATGTAGGTCTTATTTTAATATATTAGTTATCAAAATTAATTATCAAATTTATAATTAGCACAATTACTTAGTGCAATTAATATATAACCTTATTCCTAGTTTAATGGCAACGGAAACACCTCAGCTTTCGTTACAGTACACTGGACTGGACTTTAGCAAGACTGTTAACATTGCTGATGTTTAACTGCCTTACTTGTTAAATGATGAAAACATTTAGGTTGAGAATGTTTATTTGTGATAGAGTCTGACATATAGCGCCTAACATCATGCTAACAGAAAAAAGTATGAGATTATTTTTTAGCCCTAAATTATCTTCGTAAATTAAAAACTAAAATCAATAATTCATTTCTGGCACTACATGGCTTTCTGCTCGCAAAGGGGGAAGTCAGAACACTTTGTTCGTAACTAAATTCTCCTCTTTCTCTAAGAACAAGGTAATTTGCTGTTCATAGATTTTTGCCTAACTTCCTAGGTACAGGTTCAGCCTTTAATGCATATGACCTCCATCTTTGTAAAGGGAGGAAAGAGAGACACAGAGATGATGGCCATGTAAAGACAGATTTAGAAATTCCAGTTGTTCTGCCATAAGCCAAGGAATGCTTGGAGACACCGGGAGCTTAAGAAATGAGGCAGGGCCCTCCACTAGAGTCTCCAGAAGCAGGATGGCCCTGACAATGTGTTGAAATTAGACTTCTAGCCCCCAGAAATGGGAGCAAATACATATATCTTGTTTTGAAGTTGTTCCATTGGCAGTACTTTGTTATGGCCGTTCTCAGAAACTAAAACAAATGGTTAATTGAGAAAACAAGAAAGTTAAATATCAATGTTTTTAAAATTTCAGTTTAAGAAGCTAGAAAAGAGTATTCTATCAAATAATACGACAAATAGTAACAAGAGACAAACTAACGAAAGATACAACAGATGCCAATGGAAGAGAAAAAGATATTAGCAAAGTCAAAAGTTGGTTGTTTAACAAGATTTTTACAAATGAAATATCACTGACAGGAAGGATAATCAATAAGAGAAAAACACAAACTAACATTATAAGGAAAAAACTAAGGGTTACCACCACAGTTATTATAGACATTAGAAAGAATAGAAAGGATTTCATACAGAATATACTGATAGAGTTGGAACCCTAGGTGATATATAGAAATTTGTAAAACACAACTTATTAAAACAGACAGAAAATGAAATAGAATATATTAATAACCTTACAGCTATATAAGTTAAATATGCTAACAAATATTTTTATGTACCTTTGAATTTTATCAAGCATATAAATAATATATAGCCCAAACTTACACAAATTATTTTGGGAAGTAGAGAAGAAGGATGTACTTTGCATCATATATGTATAAGGTAAGCAAAAATCTAATAGTAACATCTAATACAGACATTTACTAAAACAGAGCCATAGCTCTAATGAACACATACACAAAAATCTTCGATGCTGAAATGGGGTTTATATCAGTAATAGAAGACTGACTCTCCATTTGAAAATTTCTCAATATATTCCATCACATTAATAAAATAAAAGGAAAGAGATCCACATATGACCATTTTAATAGATATAACATCTCTTTCTAGTAAAATTCTCAGTAAACTATGAATAGAAGGTATTCAATACTTTCCACAGTATAAGAAATAGCTATGAAAAACTTACATGTAATATCAAAAACATAATGGTGAAATAGTAATTGTTTTTCCTATTTTCCTATAATTTGAGGAAAATCATGAATGACTGCTCTCTTCACTTTTATTTAACATTTTTAAGAAGTCCTCATCCCCCTAAAAGTAAAATATTAGCAAGAGATAATATAAAAATAATTGAATAAAGAGAATAGTAATTAAAAGCATAAAGATTAAAAAGGAAGAAGTAAAATGACTATTCACAGACAAGATGATTACATAGAAAATCCTAAGAAATCCATACAACTATACAATTAATTATTAAAATTAGCAAGGTCACAAAATTCACAATCTTATGTAAAATTTAATTATATTTCAATGGAGAACAGTTAATATATTAAAAATAATATTATACAAATCTAATTTGCAATACTGTCTAAAAAATAAATAGAAATTAATTTATTAATTTTAGAGAGGGGGGAAGGGACAGTGAGAGAGAGAAACATTGATTTGTTGTTCCATCTATTCATGCATTCATTGGTTGATTCTTGTACATGCCCTGACCAGGGATTGAACCTGCACCTTGGTGTATCAGGTCAGCTCTCTAATCAACTGAGCTACCCACCAGAGCAAATCTTAATACAAATGTAATATAGAATTTGTTCCCAAAGTTAACGTTTATCCCATATAAATATTAATAAATTATACAGGATTTAGAATGTGACCGCTAATTAAAAGTATTGTCAACTTTACTATATAGTTGCATTCTCCTACCTCAGTGATATGGACAGAAGTTTTCTTCAATTTATAGAAAACAAAGAGATTAGTGTTCATATGTATAAAAAATGATAACTCAAAGCAACAGAGCTGACAAGTGACAGGACCAGAACCATGATTTAAATAGCCTGACCGTTAGATTTATATTCTGTCTACCTAAATGTATGTAAAAGCAGTATATTTAAGACCCTTGTCTTCATTTTGCCTCTGTAGACACAGGAGATATTTCAAGGCCTCCAGATAAAGGGGCTTAGAAAAGATTTAATAAAGGTGTTCTTCTGGATAAGGTTAAACTATTTTGCACCTAAGGAATTTCTAATAAAATCAATAGCAGAATGAAATTTTGTAGAAACAAAAACATGTGAAACACATCTGACAGCACTATGTGAGGTGTGACTGACAAAAACATTAGTCAAGATTTCTTGGGAGCAAATCAGCATGGTCTGGGCAAAACTACTACTATTATGGCAAATTTAAAAATATGGATCATGCAGAACTGACTAGCCCTTTCTGATTATCATGAGTCTTAAGACTATCTTTTTATTATCTTTATATTTTACATAGGAATTATATCAGACTTACAGAAACATGGCAAAGTAGTACAAAGAATTCCTGCATAAAATTCACACCTAGATTTCCCAAATGTGCATACTTTACCAAGGAAAATATATACCTTAGGAAGTTTCTGAACTATTTGAAAATAAATGGCAGACATGATTCCTTCTGCCCCTAAATAATTTTCTAAAAAGAAAGACTCTCTTATATAACCGCAGCACCATTCTAAAAGTCTGGAACTCATCATTGACATAACAAAAAGTACCTCATCTGTAGACTTTATTCAAATTTTGACAATTTTTCTACTAGTGTCCTTTATCTGATCATGGATTTGACCCCACTGCATGCTGCATTTAGCTGTGATATTCTTTCATCGCTGGCCTTTACCCTTTCTCTGTCTTTCAAGTCCTTGACACTTAGGAGAAATGCAGACTCTCTCGTTCAGCGTAGGTTTGTCTGACAGTTCCTCATGGTTACATTCAGATTTTGTGTTTTGATAGAATGTCACAGAAGTGATTTTTTAAAATTGTTCTTAGTATGTATATCATATCAGGAAACACATGATGCCAATTTGTCCTATTACTAACGACATGAAATTGATCACTTGGTGTTGGTGGCATCCACAGTATTTCTCTACAAAAAAGGTAGTGTATTTCCTGTCTGATGAATAAGAATGTGTACTGTGGGAAGGGACTTTGAGGCTACACCTGGCATCCTAAGCTTCCAACTCCTAGTGTCCAGTGTCCATTACTGGGAATCTGTTATTGCTACAATGGTCACCAACAGTGATAGAGCTGATTTTGTCAGCATTTTACAGTGGTACATTAAGATACGAATTTAATTCATTCTGTAACCAAGCTCGTAAGTCAGTCACCTTGTATATCAAACTGCTGATACTAGACCCCTGCGCCAACATGCCAACTAGCGGCAGCTTCCCCAATCACAACTCGTATCTCGGAATTTTGCTCAGATCTCGAACAAAAATATGAACCAAGTTGCAGCTTGTATCTTAAAAAATTTGTATATTGGTCTGTTCGTATCTCAAGGTACCACTGTATTAATTCAACTTTAAACCCAGAAGCATTCTAAAATGGTCCTAAAACCACAACAGAATGGAAGTTTTCAAATGGAAAATAATCAATTCAGCATTTTGTTTCTAAGCAGTTCACCATTCTACTTTGTCAGGGAAGGGTCAGCTCTAGTAATTGTAAGCAAGGTGTCAGGGAAGGCAGTAAAATGAATAGAGCAACACAACTGGCATCTGTAGTCCTTGTGCATGCCTGCTTAGCCTACTCATTACTTTGAAAAACCAATACACTGGACATTTTCCTTCAAGTTTAATTTAATTGCTATTCATTTGCTTTAGTTTTATTTGGGGTTATTTTTTGTTTCCTTCCCCCCCCCCACAATTCTTTCACTACAAGGGGCAATCCAGGTGTTGGATTTTATTCATTTCCTTAGCATTGTCACACAAGGCAATGCTTCAATTCACCAATTCTGAATATAGCCAGAGATTTGTCTATGGTGATTAATTACCAAGATATAAAAACATTTATTTAAAGAAAAATTATTGACTAGTCTGAGAATCAAAGTCATGATTTAAGGCAATATGCACAATTTTTTCCTATGGTTTCCTGTCTCTTAGATCTATCAACAATCCCTGTTTGTGAAAGTTAGCTACAGGGTATTAAAAATGTTTGCCAACCTGCTTGTGTTGGCACATATCTGGTTCACCTAGACTTGGTAATGGGGAACCCTGGGACAGGGCAGAGGGTGCCCCCAACCCTGTCAGAGCTCTGAAGGGGCTCAATGCTTGCAAACATACAGAATAGCCACAATAGGGTGCTGGGAGGACTTTGAGATTAGAGGCTGCATGTTTAAAACATGCTTATTTCTAAGTTCCACTGGAAAAGGAAGAGATATGAGAGGTTGACCCTCATCCAATATGAACAAACTCTAACTTGTTAAGGAAATAAATCATAAGCAAAGATTATTGATTTTCTGTTGTTCTTTCTATGAGTCCAAAATTAATTGAAATGAAACAAAAAACTGTTTCAAGTTTAGTACATGGTAGATATATTAGTATTTTTATTTGGCACAAGAAAAAACCTGTAAGACAAAAAAAGCAAATGGAACTACATCAAACTAAAAAGGTTTTGCACAGCAAAAGAAACCATCAACAAAATGGGAAGACAATTCACTGAATGAGAGAGCATATTCACCAATACATCAGACAAGGGATTGATATCCAAAATTTATAAAGAACTTGTACAACTCAACACCAGTGAGACAAACAATTCAATTAAAAAGTGGGCAAAGGACCCAAATAGACACTTTTCCAAAGAGGACATACTGATGGCCAATAGGTATATGAAGAAATGCTCAATGTCGCTAATCATCAGAGACATACATATTGAAATCACAATAAATATCACCTCACACCTATCAGAATGGCTATCATCAATAAATCAGCAAACAGCAAGTGTTGGTGAGGGTGTAAAGAAAAGGGAACCCTACTGCACTGTTTGTGGAAATGCAGACTGGTGCAGCCACTATGGAAAACAGTATGGAGATTCCTCAAAAAACTGAAAATCGAACTGCCTTTTGACCCAGCTATCCCACTTTTAGGAATTTACCCAAGAACACCATAGAACGGCTCCAAAAGGAGAAATGCACCCCCATGTTTGTGGCAGCATTGTTCACAATAGCAAAGATCCGGAAACAGCCCAAGTGTCCATCAGAGGACGAGTGGATTAAAAAGTTTTGGTACAAATATACTATGAAATACCACTCAGCCATAAGAAATGATGACATTGGATCATTTACAATAACATGGATGGACCTTGATAACATTATATGGAGTGAAATAAGTAAATCAGAAAAAAACTAAGAACTATATGAATCCATACATAGGTGGGACATAAAAATGGAATGCAGACTGGTGCAGCCACTGTGGAAAACAGTATGGAGTTTCCTCAAAAAATCAAAAACTAGAATTGCCTTTTGACCCAGCCATTCCACTCCTGGGATTCTGAAACACTCATTTGAAAGCATATATACACCCCCATGTTCATTGCAGTGCTATTTACAATAGCCAAGATCTGGAAACAGCCCATATATTCAACAGTAGACAAGAAGATGAAAAAGCTGTGATATATTTACACAAGGGAATACTACATGGCTGGAAGAAGGGACTCTTCTTACCTTTTGTGACAGCCATGGATGGATTTAGAGATTATTACGTTAAGTGAAGTAAGCCAGTAGGAGAAAGACAAATGCCATATAATCACACTTATTTGTGGAATCTAATGAACAAAATAGAAACAGAGGCATGGATACTTGGAACAGACTGACAGCTGTCAGAGGGGTGGAGGGTGGTGAGAGGATTGGATAAAAGAAGGTGAAGGAATTAGCCAAGAACCCATATATACATAACATAGAGATACAGTCAACGGAGTGAAGAAAGCCAGAGGGAAAGTTGGGGTGGGATGGGGGTAGGCAATGGTGGGAAAATGGGGACAGAAAGAGACATCACTAGGCACAGAGGGCATACTACGTTGTGGGCGGATGATAGTTTGTTGATCTGGGTACTAGAAACCTAAATGGTTTCGTGAGCCAATATCATCCTAATAAATTGAACTAAAAAACCCCCAAAAGACACTATTATCCTTTATTTATGTTCTCTGTGTGTTTTTAAAATCTAACTGGTCCATTAAAGTCTGGAATGATTGGGATAAGTAACAGCAGTATTCTAGTAATGAAGTTTCCTGAAGATAGACTATCTGTGAACTAAATGTAAAGGCTCCATTGACTGAAACTGTAATAAGAAAATAGGAGTCTTGGACAAGAGACAGAAGTACACCAATATCTATCCCATCATGGCAGAATCGAGCTCATCTCTAATTTTCCAGTTTTATTGTTTCTTTGCCAATAAAAGACCCTTTTATTGTTTCAAAAAGAAAATAATAATAATAAAGGTTATAAATTCTTGACATTCTGATATCAAAATATGGAAAATTTCATCTATAGTCATCATGTCAGAAGCCAGATGTCCAACACTCAAAGAGACATTAAAGGACATCTTACCCTACCCTCTAGTGGAGATGTGGTCCAGCGCTATCCACCCTACACAGATGGTCCCCATATTATATATGATGGTTTGATTATGACCTTTAGACTTTACAATGGGGCAAAAGTGATACTCATTCAATAAAAAACATGCTTTGAATTTTGATCTTTTCCGGGCCTAGCAATCTGCACTACCATACACTCTCCTGGTGCCAAGCAACCCCAGCAAGTTGCAGATCCTCGTCAGACATTTGGTCCTGAGGGTGAACGTTGACGGTGTGCAGTGCACCATGTTTCTAGGCTTTTTTGAATACCACATTGTGCTCTGAGACACTGTAAGTAGGTGAAGCTAAGCTATGATGTTTGGTAAATTAGGAGTATTCAATGCATTTTTGACTTAGAGTATTTCTCATTTAGGGTGAGTTTATCTGGATGGAAACATCATCATAAGTTGAAGAGCACCCATATATTATTTTCTCAGTGAATCTGTGTGTCCTTTTCTTAGCACACTCTTCCCATTTCTAATTCAGAATAATGCTTTAAGTTTCTGAACAGACTTATGTGATGTAATGACTTTTCTCTGCAGTAATACAAAGGAATATTTTGCATGAATTTTTGGTTCCTCAGAATGTCATTAAGACCTCTCCTTTGTCCTGGTGGGTAAACCTCAGGTGAACAGCCTTTTTCTGGATAAGCTAGTTTCACTGCAACTTGCACCACCTTCTTCCTGCTCTTTATGGGTCTGCCACAGGCAAACGCATAGCAACCAAAGAGAGACTTTATCCTTCACATGTCAATACTCCGAATTAGCGTCATTCCACAGGTGCATTCATCCTTAAAGGAGCTCAGCACTCAGGATGCAGGATTTCAATTGACATTGCTTGGAAATATGGCTCAGAGAGTCAAAAAGAATAAAACCCAAATAAACTTTTATGCTAGCACTGCATATTCTTCTGATAGCTATAGACTTGAAAATGAGCTTAGATATAAAATTGCATACAATGAAGAGAGGCAACATAGGCAATCCTCAGGGAGGCCAATACCAAATTGGTACGTTATGGGCAACAAGATGGGATAATTAATTATGAGTGTCTGGCTGTCATGCCTTAAGAAAAACTTTAGCTGCCACGATCGACTCCCAGTCTTTTCCAACATTCTCAAATGGCTCAGTTTGACAAGGCATTCCTCTGCTGAGTGTGCACAGTAAATAACCCAAAGCATGGAATATATCATTGGAGGACCTACTGTTGATGAAATCATCGGGATTTTTATAGCCTCGCTCACTTTTACAAGCAGAAGTGCTGTGAGGGGTCGCAGCCCTGTTTCATGTCATGTGGCAATTGGACAGAGCTGAACACCCACCGTGAGGTCCTAGGGTGGCCAGCTGGCATGAAGGGGCCCTGCTATATTGTTCTGCCCACCCACACAGTGTAAATTCGACCAGACAGTGAAGAACACAACAGTAGTTTTACAAAATTACCAACTCTAAACAGTTAACTCATTAGATAAAAGTATTGATAATGAAGAAAAGAGACAGAAACTGCATGTGAATCTTAAGTATACTGGAGGGATAAACCTTTTCCAAAGGCAATGAACAGGCCTGGAAAAAAAATCTCTTAAAAGGTTATATGAGACAATACAGTCTACTACTTTCAAGGTTCAGCCGAGAAACGACAGATCAGATCTAGATTTAACTACCGCTTTCAGCCATAATATTAACATTCAATCCATGGTAGGATACATTCAGTACCTTTCTTGGCATTCTAAAGAGCAAGCATCCTGTGAAGTAAAGCAGGCTACATATTAAGTGATCTCACATAGAATACTTATGTCATGCTCCAATTTCAGAGCCTGACACAAAACTCTGACATTCTGATAATGAAAACTAATGGAAGAGCTAAGATGATTTAAATAGTTTGGATATCTCTAGTTGACAGTTTTACTTGCTTATTATTTTTAAATTTTTTTACTTATTGATTTTAGCGAGAGAGGAAGGGAGAGAGAGAGAGAGAGAGATACTGATCTCTTCCTGTATGTGCCCTGACTGGGGATCAAACCCCCAACCTCTGCTCTTCAGGACAGTGTTCTAACTAATTGAGCTATCTGGCCAGGGTAACAGATTGACTTGTTTAAAACAAAAATTTAATTCCAATAGCAAACAAACCTGATTGTGTTTGCTAAATGGATTCATGGATGCATCAGGAACTGTTTTTATTCTTTGAATATAAAATAACTAAATATTAAACATTTATTTTAACCAAAATAATCAATATGTGTTGAAAGAAATCTTGCCTTGGCTCAGATCAGGGTGGGTCCAATATTTCCACACAGAGACTGTTCAGTTTCCATGAAGAAAGTGTCTAGATAATTTCACAGATAAGAGTTAATGTTTTTTACATAAAGAACTCTGGAGCTCTACAAATTGATGTTCCATTTTGTCTTTGGATCTTTCTCTGTGGCCTCTGTTTATTTTTCATTTGTGGGGTATTTCATACACATCTCTGCATGATATTTGTGCTCGCTTACTTTGTCAACTATCAGCAAGTTTTTTCTTTTTCTTTTTTTTTTCAAATAAGCTAGACTGTGATTCCCATTGAAGGCATGTGACCACCAAGAAAAAAGCTAATCAGAGAAAATATTATTTTAAAATGGGCCAGATTTGACTACAAGAGTAAGTTATTATTGAATTATTGACTCTTCTATCCCTTTGTTTTGAGATTTATAGGGAGCCACAAGGGCCAGTGAAGTAAAAGTCTTCAGTGATTCACTTCATTACACTTTTATCCTCCGGTCCTCTTCGCTTGAGCCTCCCTTCCTTCAAGGCCTCAATCATTTTCAGATTTTATTCTAAGACAACAACATTAACCATGCAGAAATGCAAGTTGTGAAGATTGAGGGGGGGGGGTAAAAAAGAGATGGGGCAAATTTGTCTTCCATGAGCACTACTGGACTATAATTAGCACTTTAAAATGATTTCTTTCTATAAAATTCCCCTCTAAACACTTACCAAATGCCCCCCTCCCTCCCAAGTATGCCTTAGCTCTTAGATTGGAATCTAGAATATGATCCTCAGTTAGGATACATCCTTATAATTGGCCTTCAGCTGTAGGGAGGCACAAAGGAGAACATGAAATGGAATTCTAGAGATGAGACTTCAAGATTAAAGTGGCCAGTGATTGTGGGGAAAGATACTTTCTGCTGTGATGTCATAAATGAAAGTCTTCTGTGATGTCATAAATGAGAGTCTGCTGTGACATCATAAATGAAAGTCAGCATTGACACCATAAACGAGACTGCTGTGATGTCATAAACCAGAGTCTGCTGTGATGTCATAAATGAGAGTCTGCTCTGACATTATAAATGAGAGTCTGCTGTCCTGTCATAAATGAGAGTCTGCTATGACATCATAAGTGAGAGGACAAGAAAGCAGCAGCTAGAAAATCTTCCGGAGAAAAGTTCACAGGAAAATGAAGATATTTTTGGTGCATTACCTAAGGGCTTAAGGATAATCGAAGGCAAGACAAAAGAACTGAACTATTGACTAAGTGTGGAAGGGGAAAGGAGTAAGACTACAACAAGCTGAGGTGAAATGAAAAGTTGATGTAAGCCCTGGCCGGTTGGCTCAGCGGTAGAGCGTTGGCCTGGCGTGCAGGAGTCCTGGGTTCGATTCCCGGCCAGGGCACACAGGAGAAGCGCCCATCTGCTTTTCCACCCCTCCCCCTCTCCTTCCTCTCTGTCTCTCTCTTCCCCTCCCTCAGCCGAGGCTCCATTGGAGCAAGGATGGCCCAGGAGCTGGGGATGGATCCTTGGCCTCTGCCCCAGGCGCTAGAGTGGCTCTGGTCATGAGAGAACGACGCCCCGGAGGGGCAAAGCATCGCCCCTGGTGGGCATGCCGGGTGGATCCCGGTCGGGCGCATGTGGGAGTCTATCTTACTGTCTCTCCTCATTTCCAGCTTCAGAAAAATACAAAAAAAAAAAAAAAAAAAGTTGATGTAGAAGAAATGCTGGTGGTCAGGCCCCTGGCTGCACTGAACTTCCCACAACTGAGTGGGGACCTGCCCCCAAGGCTGCCGGGCATGGGGAAGGCTGGCATTGTAGGCAATGGCCCAAGATGTCATGCTCCATGAGAGCACTGCAAGTGGAATTGGAAATCTGAATTAGAAGACAGGTTTTTTTGAATTGCCTAGAAAAGACTTTTGGAAAAACTACTTTACATCACTGAGTTGAGGTATCAGCATCTGGAAATATTACATTAAAAGATAACGTGTAAAAAATATTACAGTTCTAAATTCAATGTCCTTAAAATGGGTAGAGTGAAGGAAGGGACCCCCAATATGAATGTCACGAGCTCTAAAGAACTGCTGAGGTGAATTGCAAATTGTGTATATACATTTTGCTTCTAAATGACCTCACCAAGGATGTTATGCATTGAGTGGATTTAGTCAGTATTATTGTAAAAGTTTCTACCACCCCTGTGGATGCAAAGAGGACATTTTTTTAACTGTATAACATTTGGAACTGGGCATTTTTTTTCTTCTTTTTGTGATACATATTCTTAAGTGCTTGAAAACAATCATTAGTCCTGATTTATGTCTTGTATATAAAGAGAGTAAACTATTCTCTCACTGTAGTAGTTTCCAAGATACCATTTAATAAATGACAAAGTATCAAGTTAACAAAAGAAATTGAAGTCATTAATAAGGAAAACTGCTTTTCTGGAAACCCAAACATCTGAACAGCTAAGCTCTGAATAGAAATAAGCAAACTTTTCTGATAAGACAAATCTGTTACTATGACACCCCAGAAGGTACACATGCTGAACTTAATGTTTCCCCTGGTGGGGGACCGCCTGCAGAGGGAATCCATCAGTCTGGGGTGTGGACTGGGAGGGACGGAAGAGAGAAAGAATGTTCTCTCTCATTTAGTGATGGGAGTTAGGAGCAGGTCCCATAGCCATTCCAGAAAGTTCTTGTTTCTAAATAAAAATTCTGATATTCTGAAATCTTTGTTCTCCAAATTCCTCAGCAAGCTCTTCTTTTGCGAGTACACTTGCAGGATTATTTCCCCAAAAGAAAATAATAGCCTGGAAACATGCGGGATGGCTTCACATAGGTGATTTTGTGTAATTGTGAACGAGCTAATCAAAATCTTATGGGTACAAAAAAAAATCTATAAAAATAAACTTAGGGAAGTCATCTCCCCCTTTATTTAATTCATGCCAGCTTCATACAATCATATTGGACTCAGGAGGTTAAAATGTTATTAAAGAGCCCTGGCCAGTTGGCTCAGCGGTAGAGCGTCGGCCTGGCGTGCGGGGGACCCAGGTTTGATTCCCGGCCAGGGCACATAGGAGAAGCGCCCATTTGCTTCTCCACCCCCCACCCCCTCCTTTCTCTCTGTCTCTCTCTTCCCCTCCCGCAGCCAAGGCTCCATTGGAGCAAAGATGGCCCGGGCGCTGGGGATGGCTCCTTGGCCTCTGCCCCAGGCGCTGGAGTGGCTCTGGTCGCGGCAGAGCGACGCCCCAGAGGGGCAGAGCATCACCCCCTGGTGGGCAGAGCGTTGCCCCTGGTGGGCGTACTGGGTGGATCCCGGTCCGGCGCATGCGGGAGTCTGTCTGACTGTCTCTCCCCATATCCAGCTTCAGAAAAATACAAAAAAAAAAAAAAATGTTATTAAAGAGATTTAAGAAATATTTGTAGAAAACTTAAGTTGTTATGTATAGTCAATAAAGCAATGCGTCACACAGAAGATAATTATAAGAACTATTGACTTTAAAATATTTTGATTATTTGAGAAAATATAATTGCAACTGACTAAAATAATGGAATAAAAACCAATTTAATTGATAACGTGTTTTCTCTAAACAATTTATATTTTCCCACAATTTAAAATAAAAATTGTACATAATTAAAACAAAATTGTGCTAGCTAAGACACATTTTTTTAAAGCTTACAGAGTGATTATAATTCTGTTCTTGGTTTTATCTGTTCATTTGAGCCACTTAAACCCAAATGTAGAAAAGGCTTAGACCTTAAAGTATTTTTCCACAGTGTCCTGTTCTGATGCTGTTCGTCTTATTTGGTCAGGTCAGCTATTAAGACAAAAATGGCTACAGGGAAGAAAAGTTTTAGATTTTCAAATAAGACAAAAATGGTTAACTATTTAATTTGACAGCTTATTTCCAGAGTCTAATCCCATCGGCTTTTAGTTGCAATAATTTGAGTAAAAAGAAAATTTACCAAACAAGTGAGAGTCAATCCAAATGTTTTATGATTTTAGGAACAATGTCAAAGAAATAATGCAAGTATAGGTGCTTGGAAAATTATTTTTCAAACTAAGAATCCTTTTCCAAAACAAACACAGCACATCTTTTTATTGTTTTGTACTAATACAGCTTTCAAAACTGCCACAAAATAAGGTTTCTAGGGAAAGGAGCAGCAGATGCCTTTAGTTGTGAGAACATGATTCTTCAAGTAAAGAAAGAAAAACATCCCTAAAATAACAGCATTTTGCAGTACCTTTATATAATGGTGAACAAAACTGTCGGGAGTCAGTAATATATAGTCACAACTGTCATTAAAATTTGGATAACTCAAAGCACCTTATCAGGGAGCACCTCCCATGTCGCCAATCCTTATTCTGTGTGGAATCTAGCTGAAAATGGTCTGGAGTGTATTTATCAAAGCACTTGCATTGAGATGACAAGGCCACACCACTGGGCGTTAGACCTCGGCTCACCCAGCCACCTGGTGAAGAGGCCAGTGCCCTGGGAAGGGTGTGTCCTCCGGGGGGTGACTCCCTGCAGTTGAGGCCCTTTCTGAAGCTGAGGACAGGTGGAGATTGTCAGCTGACTGTGCTCTTTGCCATTAAGTAAAGAATCCTTCCAATTTATACTGGGGTGTAGGAAGTGGTCACATTCTGGGTTTGTTTTGAAGGTAAGGCAGAGAGAATTTCCTGATGAGTTTGATATGTGCAGTGAGAAAAGCAGTTGTCAGGAAAACCCATAGATTAATGTTTTGCTTGTTTGTTTGATTTAATGAGAATAAATGCATAAAAGGTGAACTATGTTTTTTCTGACATAAGCGAAGGGTGCATTTGGAGGGTAAAGAAATAAAAAAATGCTGGTAGGGGAAAATTAAGCTTGAGCTCTGGGTTGAACATGTCATGTAGATGTGAAGTGTAGACTTACATGTCAGAGGTTTGGAGGGAGATGGGGTGGGAAAGTCATAGCATTGGACAAGAGTGGGGGTTAAGATAAGACAAGACAAGGAATTCAAGCCTGCAGGCAATACTTAGAGTGAGTCCAACATTTAGACATTGGAATGGTGAGAGGGATCAAGAAAGGCTAGAAAAAAATTCTTGTGAGATAAATGAGGTGAAATATGAAGCAACTGAAGACGTCCTTCTGGATGACGGAGATCAAGGTGTTTCTACGTCACTGAATCTGACTGTTTTTCGTGTTTTGATAGAAAGAATCTCCCTTGATTCAAAAGAAATCCAGCCGACTTTGGAATAGTGCAGTGTTATTGAAGTGTGGCATTTTCTCTATAAAAAAACTGACTAAGCCATAAGCCATGTCTGTTAGCTTCCACAAAGTTGTATTTTACTGTAAAGATGCTTTTGGAAGTGAACTATAAATTACCTTTGACAAAGAGGTGAAGAATTTTAAAATGCTTAACTATAATGATTGCCCAGAAAAGCATTCCAAATTCACTGTAAATGTATTCCCCGGGATACAAAAAAGCTGTTTATTCTTTTCCTTTCTTTCTTTTTTTGTCTGTTTGTAATTTTCAGTTTGGTCAGTAGCTAACTTTACATGGGTGTCTTGCTTATTAAGGGATTAAAAACATTTTATTACTATTATTTTTTTAATTCAATGAGAGGAAGGGAGGCAGAGAGACTCCTGCATGTGCCCCAACCAGGATCCACTCGGCAAGCCCACTAGGGGGCGATGCTCTGTCTATCTAGGGCCTTTGTTCCACTGTAACCTGAGCCACTCCTTAGCACCTGAGGCAGAGGCCATGGAGCCATCCTTAGTGCCTGGGCCAACTTGCTCCAATTGTGGCTTGGCTGCAGGATGGGGAGAGAGATAGAGAGAAGTGAGATGGGGAAGGTTATAGAGAAGCAGATGGGCGCTTCTCCTGTGTTCCCTGATCAGGAATCGAACCAGGAACATCCACACGCTGGGCTGATGCTCTGCCATGGAGCCAACCAGCCAGGGCCCAGGGATTATTTTTTTAGATTGGCATAACTAAAAACAGTATTAGCCTAGATTTTTATCTTGTGAATTTCTTTTGTTATGTTAACTGTATGTATAAAATGGAACATCAAAATACACATAGATATATTTAAATACATTTTCAAGTACTAATGAATTAGTTTCTTAACATATAAAAATGAAAAAAAAATCAAACCTTTTGAGACACATTAAGAAACACTAAGCCCTGTGCTATATTAAATGTATTAATGCAGTTTTATCAAACTAAACGATTAGTATTGTCAGTATATCTTAAATACACTGAAAGTACAGTTGCAAACTGCATGTGGATCAAATAACTTTAAATATAGAGTAGTGTGTGATAAAAATAATGAAAAACTATTGTTTATTTAAGAAACTCTCACCTGTACAGTGCTTATTTGGCCATGACCTTGTTTTACTTTAATGAGTATCATCAGGGACATAATTAAAGTTAATGTATTTTACTCTTCCAGTGCTGATATGTAGATTTAATACTCTTGAAATTTTATTTTTATGAATCTCTGTATAAAATTAGATTTTTAATTCTTACTCTTTCAGTACTAAATAGTTACTGAAAAAAAATCTTCATTATGAAGAACTATTATATGTTAATTACTATATGACCACATGGGCCTTGTAAAAAAATTTCAAATTAAAATATTTATTTAAGTAAACCAAAATTGCAATTGGGTACATTCAATCAGATTAAAGTTTGTTTCTGGTGGAAATAGCTGTTTAAGTTTCAATTTGTTAAAGGTTGTTTCAATCATAGCAGTGTTTACTTTTAAGACAATGAGGATAATATGAGATTTTTGGAATTTTCAAGGACATATTGCAAGTTAAAATGTAGTTTACTCATGAAGTAATCTCGGCATGACTGGAATTTATTTTAAATTATGTAAACAGTGAAATCTTGCCATAACTCTGTAAGGTCCAAAAATTTAAGTATACTAAATGCGAGTTTGTGATAATACAAGGTTAACAAAAAGTATATTTTTTATTTAGTTGGTCTTCAGTTACTCTGTGGTAAAAGAAAAAGAAAAAAAATGTTGTCATACTTATTAGGCCACCTGGGAAGTAATTGAGGGTTACAAAGAACACACACTTGAGGGGAAAGGAGACAATTATTTCTTCACACTTCCTTCTGCCACCCCGGTCACCACCAAGAACATGTTAAGAACACGTCTGCTTTCACCCAACCTGCTGCTTTTTGAGAATCCGGGCGGGCCAGAGAGTGTCGTTATTCAGCAACACCACACAATCTGTGTTTGGATACTAAGTGATTGTACTGTAATTGGAAATACCAACTACTCAGCAGCCGTTATTGGTTGGGACATTCGTCATCCTGCTCAGGGCCAAGGTTGACACAGCTGACTTGACCGTCTGGTTGTATGCGGTGCTCCCTCCTCGTGCCTCACAGAGCGTGTGTATACTTGACCAGAATGCCTTTCCCACAAAAGAACAGCCTTTTTAGCAAGAATGTAAAAGGCGTGGTTGCACTTCTCTAAGGAAAATACCAAGTGCATTGTGTGGGTTTGTTTTTTTAATCATTCTTAGGGTATGCAAACTGTGTGTTTTATTAAAGCTCTTTTTTGTGAAAGAGCTAAGAGCTAATGCTGTTTGTATCATGTTCTTTAAAAAGAACTAGAGCTCTGTCTCAACCCACCATTTCTTTCTTTCTTTTTTTGTGTGTGACAGAGATAAGAGAGTCAGAGAGAGGGACGGATAGGGACATACAGGAAGGGAGAGAGATGAGAAGCATCAATTCTTCATTGTGGCACCATAGTTCATTGATTGCTTTCTCACATATGCCTTGACCAGGGGCCTACAGCAGAGCGAGTGACCCCTTGCTCAAGCCAGCGACCTTGGGTCCAAGCTGGTGAGCCTTGCTCAAACCAGATGAGTTCGCACTCAAGCTGATGACCTCGGGGTCTCGAACCTGGGTCCTCTGCATCGCTGTCCAATACTATATCCACTATGCCACCACCTGGTCAGGCAACTCACCATTTATTTCTGCATTTACTTTTTCTTCAAACTACGTGGGGTTTAGGGCAGCTCATGGAGAAAAAAATATGAATAATTCACAGCCTTTGTGCCCAATCTGCTCTGGGTCAGGTGACAGTGAAAAAACAAATAAGGAAAAATGGTAAGAAGCATGATACAGGCTATAAAGAAAAAACAAATAAGGAAAAATGGTAAGAAGCATGATACAGGCTATAAAGAAATAATTATGGGACTCAGGGGTGCCACCATTGAGCAAGTAGGTTTGAAGGTAGATTATAATTCCAAAATATGATGTCTGAAAGAGGTTTCAAAATTAAAACCTGGGAGGTAATAAACTAGATTAGGAATTTGATGTTCTTATTAAAGTTACCACTCATAATAGAGCAGCGATTGTTCTGAACGCTGGTAAAAAGGGAATCCTTACTATTCTTACTGAAAGGAAATTAAGGAGGGGAAGGGGAGGTCTCCTGAGTACAAGTATGTATTTCAGTTACTGCTCTTTTATACACAAGGCTCTAGAATACTTATATCAGGCATTCATGACACACAACCTGCCATCTCATAATGCAAAGATGATTATATTTCATATATGCTTTCCTTAGGGAAGAAAAACATTCTTTAAAATCAGGTTAACCAGCAAATCAAATTGTTTCATTCTAGGTTTGGATACTAGGGGTAGGTTTATAAGCAGGTTAGCAAGCTATGTGTTTTAGTGTGTTTTTCTACCAAATACCCAAATATTTCTCTGGGGAGATGAAACCAGAGATTATCAGGGTTCTTTTGAGTGTCTTTTCCCATTGTTTCTATAACTAATTTCCCGATGAAAATGCCAGAGAGATTCCACAGTAAATCACATTGCCGTGCTCTGGGATATTACACAAAATGAACTATGAAATGTCACCCTCAGTGTGGCCCCACCTTTTGTTGCTAAAATTCTGCCAGCTTGTAGCAAGCAGGTAAGGCAGCGAACACAGGTGAGTGAGAGTTGCCAAAGTCCTGACAGGATAGTTAATACTGCTCTCTTCAGGACCTGGCTGTCTTGCGTTTGAAATCGGGATGTATTTGTTAGAGAAAAGATCTTGAGCAAAGCCTTCAACCCGCATGCGTTTTACATCATTTTGAACACAACGCTCTTGCATTATCTACATTCGCTCCTGTTTCAGACCTACATTTTTCTTCTAAAAATATTTATTTTTATTCTATCGTAATGTGTTCCATTTAAATCGTTAAATTGTACCATATGATTTTATGCATCTGTTCTATATGCATAAATCCTAATATGATTTTAGTAAAGTCTATGCTGAAAGCTTTTAAATTATGTGAACCATTCTTGTGGGGTATTTATTTATTTATTTATTTATTGGTGGGGGGAGAGTTGCCTCTTTTTAATCCATAACACTTTATAATTCCTTTTTATAACTCTTACCAACTTACATATAATTATCCACCCTCATCTTTAGTGTCTTTTCTCATTGTCTTTATTGATTTCCACCTCTTCTCACCTTGTGAGCATTAGTGTTCCCCAACGCCGTGTGCTCCTCCTCAGCTCTGCTTTGTTCCTGAGCCACTGTTTTTCTGCTCCTATATTTTCATTATATTGCAAATATATCAAGCTTTCAAATCTGTAGTCTTCACTCAACCTTTTCCCCTGAAAGCTTCAAATGCCAAATACAGGTACCTCAAAGGATGTTCAAAATTATACCTAATAACGCGACTCTGAAAAAACAAACGAACAAAAACTCCCTTTATTTTCCAGTTCAATTTGGAAATTCTTTGGTTTAGGTCTTATTTCCATTCTCTATTAATTAAAACATGTCCTCCAGAGATAAAATTAGTAGTGTGGTATGGACAGACCAAAGAGAATGTGCCTTCTGTGTACTTGACTCAGACCGAAGCCAGCCTGACCTGTGGTGGCACAGTGGATAAAGCATCGACCTGGAATGCTGAGGTTGCTGGTTTGATACCTGGGCTTGCCTGGTCAAGGCACATATGGGAGTTGATGCTTCCTGCTCCACCCCCCCCTTCTCTCTCTCTTACTCACTCTCTCTCTCTCCTCTCTAAAAATAAAATAAAGTCTTAAAAAAAACTCAAGCCAAATGTCAGCTCTCAGGACCATCAAAACAATTTCTTTGGTAGTCATTATCTTTGGAGAATTATTTTGTCTGTTATTGTCCTTAATGTATATTTGAGATATCTCACAGATCAAAACTATATTCTGTATAGGCATTCCCTGGCATTATATTATTCAGAAAGTTGTAAAGTAGTACACAGAATTCATTTTTCCTAATTGATGCACTGGTAAACAACAAATCATAAATAAACTTTTAGAACTTTTTAATTTTATACACTATGGAATGTATTTTTAATAAGCAGATAAATGATCCTTGCTCTGTGGAAGATTTACATCTCTGCATATAGATGCTTATTTATTGAAAACTACTGATGCATTAACCCAGAGTAATGCTACTGGAATATAGTTGTTTTGACAAAGCTGAAGACTGAATTCTCTGCCAGAGAAAAGGCGGGGCCGTTTGGAACTAACTCCATCATTCCGAGCCACCGCCTCATTAGCTGGGCCGGCCCAGAATAAGCTACCAGATTCCTTTAAAGTTGTTAATTACTTGATTACAGCTTCTTGTGTCAACTTTTGTTTGTTTGTTTGTGTGCTTCTAACTCTAATTAAGTCCTTTGGGCCAACACTGGAAAATTTATTCTCAGATAGTTTGATCTAGGAAAAAGCATAATCTAATTTCAATGTTTCTTTATTAAATCCAGTTTATTCCCAAGGCAATACATCTGGGATACTAATAGCACTATATATTTAGATATATACCATTTTCCTTCTATTAACCTAAATTTTTGTTCCCTGAAAGTGGATATTTTGGAGCAAGGTATTAGTTACATTTCAGTATAAAATTGTATAATGGGATTGGTATCTGAAATATTTATACTATAGGGTATAGTAAAATTATGAAATACCACTTAATTTAGATATCTACTATGAGAAGGCATACTATTTTATTATTTGTAATAATTATCAATATAGAACAGATGCAATAAATTACAAAGGAGGTGTTTACAATAGCTCATTGTCTTAAAATAGATATAGTCTACACAGACTAGACAGCAATAAAAATGACATAAAATCACATTAAGCAGGATATCAGAAAAGCATGTCCTTCTGTTCTTTAGTTTGTCTATTCTTTTAAAATATGTGTTTATTATAATATCTTAAAGACATGTTCAGTAAACTTTAAAAAAAAATTGAGAGGACTATAGTATAGCACTTTCATCATCATAGTGAAGCGTCGGCCTGGCGTGCAGGAGTCCCGGGTTCGATTCCCGGCCAGGGCACATAGGAGAAGCGCCCATCTGCTTCTCCACCCCTCCCCCTCTCCTTCCTCTCTGTCTCTCTCTTCCCCTCCCGCAGCCAAGGCTCCATTGGAGCAAAGATGGCCCGGGCGCTGGGGATGGCTCCTTGGCCTCTGCCCCAGGTGCTAGAGTGGCTCTGGTCGCGGCAGAGCGACGCCCCGGAGGGGCAGAGCATCGCCCCTGGTGGGCAGAGCATCGCCCCTGGTGGGCGTGCCGGGTGGATCCCGGTGGGGCGCATGCGGGAGTCTGTCTGACTGTCTCTCCCCGTTTCCAGCTTCGGAAAGGTGCAGAAAAAAAAAAAGAAAGAAAGAAACATAATACAGCCGTTGCTCGATGGCTCAGAGCCTCATCCTGATGCATAAAATTTGCGGTTACGGTCTCCAGTCAGGGCACATAAGGGAACAGGTTGATGTTTCTGTCTCTCTCTCTTCCTCTCCTCCCCCCCCCCCAAATAAATAAATTTAAAAAGTAAAAAATAAGAAATAAATATACTTTTTAAAAAAGAAACATAATAGGGGCCCTGGCCGGTTGGCTCAGCGGTAGAGCGTCGGCCTGGCATGCAGGGGACCCAGGTTCGATTCCCGGCCAGGGCACATAGGAGAGGCGCCCATTTGCTTCTCCACCCCCCCCCCCCCCTCCTTCCTCTCTGTCTCTCTCTTCCCCTTCCGCAGCCGAGGCTCCATTGGAGCGGGGATGGCCCGGGCGCTGGGGATGGCTCCTTGGCCTCTGACCCAGGCGCTAGAGTGGCTCTGGTCGTGGCAGAGTGATGCCCCGGAGGGGCAGAGCATCGCACCCTGGTGGGCAGAGCGTTGCCCCTGGTGGGCGTGCCGGGTGGACCCCGGTCGGGCGCATGCGGGAGTCTGACTGTCTCTCCCCGTTTCCAGCTTCGGAAAGGTGCAGAAAAAAAAAAAAATAAAATAAAATAAAAAAATAAAAAGAAACATAATAGGGCATTATGTTGAAAACAATTATAAGAAACACATGTCATCCCTATAACCAGGAGAACAAAGGGAAGAGGTGGGGATTCCAAAGCCTTTGAAATCCGGAAGAGGGGGCCTCTCAAGTTCAATTCCAATGTCCCAAGGCACTGCTGGTCTCAGAGTGCAGAAGAGAGGCCCTGAGCAGTCACACAGGGTTCTAATAGGAAACTTAAAGACAGATATTTATTTCAGATTGTTGTGTTGTAAGGAGAAGTTTGGACAACTTAAGTGTCTATTAATGGAGGGAAAACAAGCAAACTGTGGTGGATACACAGTAAAGAATGCTAAGCAGCCATTGGAATCATCAAATTAGATATAGATACAATAAGGTAGACTAATATGAATATTATAGAAATAGAATGTTGCCATTAACTTAATAAATATTACACACACATACACACATAATCAGTACTACACCTAAAATATCCAAAAAGACAAGAGAGGGGCGAGTCTGTTCCCTAGGAGGACTATGATAACTCTTTCATGATTTCCCCCAGGCGAAGAGATTTCCACCCCATAAGCCAAGTGAATAGTGAAAGCCCCAAGAGTCTCTTGTAGAACTTGGTAGAGCTGGGCTATCTGCTCCACATAATGGACAGGATCCTTTCCCTGGGAGGACGAGGTTCCAGAAACAGAGCTAGAGTAGAGTCCAGGACAAGAGATGTTGTTGGGCTCAGTCACTGACTCTGCCAGCTTGTGGGGAAGAATATCTCTCTGCATGTATGAATCCAACATGCTGCATAAATGCAAATCAGGACTGAGCCACATAGTCAGTTATAGAGTGTCCAGAAACGTGCAGGTGTGCAAGGGCATGTGTATCAAGGTGCCTTGAGCATCTGCCTGTTTCGTCTCTGTTGGAAGAGACTCTATTGTCATAATTTCATCCAAAAGAGAATAAGAATAACATCATATTGCCTGGCTAAGTCTACCAAAAAAAAGTACACTTAATTTAAAGCAGACTAGGGCAGGGAAACTACCCTGACATTAAAGGGTGTCCAAAGTGCCACTCTAGCAATTTATAGAACAATGACTACCAAAAAAAAGGGGTATTATACGTTAGAAATCTAAGATCCATCTATGGGACCTGGATGTCTATTACTCTCCTATTTAATATTATACCACACCCTATCTATTTCATAGACCATTTAGTGCTTTGAATGCACCTATTTCTGGCCATAACAACTGCTATTATCCTAAACTAAGCTAGCGTCATCTCTGAACCTCACTATTCTGATTGTCTCTGGACTTCCAGGAATCATGTTGGCTCTTCCAATCAGTTTATGACACAGAAGCCAAAGCGATCATTTAAAACTACAACTCTAAACACACTGTTACCCCAATGCCACCATCCATCCCCCACTTAAAATATTTCAAGGGTTTTATCCTGTATATAGTTAAGAACCAAGAGGGGAGAAAAAAACCTTCATGCAGCCCACAGGTCCCTACATATTCTGATTCCTATTTAAAAAGACCTTATGATTGCTCTGTTGATTCTACAAAATTAAAAGTACTAGATATCCTGCAATGAGGGGAAAGTCACCTGGTCAGAGTCTTAGTAGTATCTCAGAAGGAGACAGAAGAATATAACATTTTGAAATTTAGACTCACATGGTATAAGGAAAATCTTCCAAGGCAGGGTGCTTATTAGGACTGGTACATTTTGTGTCCACAATAGTTTAGGATTTGGTGACCCAGCTTCGAAGTGACTTTTAAGTAAACCATGGACTGATAAATGAGTCGGCTATTTAAGAGAGTTAGGTATTCTTCTGATCAATGAACTACTACTTTCCCAGATTAGCAACTGCTTGTTCAGATAGATTGGTTTGTAGGAATTTTCCATAGGAACCAGAGAAGCATTTATTGGTTTAGAGCCTATTCTCCAGGACGAAAGTTTCTTGAAGCCAATGGGAACGTGTTGTTGATCCAGGTGGCCTCAGTTCTCAGTACCTGATAGTTAAACTGTGCAGAGGGGAGGTCTCAGTGCTCACTCTTCCTCTTGAGAGTGTACTGATTCTCCTTGCTCCTCTAGCCAGTCTCTTGCACATAATCAGGGACTTGTTTAGACATACTGTGGTCCCTCTTTCCACAGTGTTTTTGCAAATGCATTTCCTCCTGGGTAGAATGTTCTTCCTTTCCCCTGTTCACATCTTCAACTCTTATCTCTGCTTCATAGCTCAGTAATTACTACCTTGCAGAAGTCTTTCCTAACACCTCTAACTCGGCTAAGTCACTCTATTTTGTATTTTCCTATTTCCTTGAATTTCTCACTTGTAGCACGTGTGGTTATAAATCAATATTTTTTGTTTGATCATTTGATTCATGGATAACTCTCCGACTAGACTAAGGTTTGGAAAGTAGTGTTCGCTTTGCTTTGCCTAGCTCTTAAACTCGGTTATCTTTTACACCATCAGTCGCAGAGTAGGTACTCCCATATTGGGGTGAATCAAATGAATGCAAACCATCCCTCCACCTAAGTAATACAACTGATTTTATCTTCCACCAAAAATAACCTGCAGAATGAAACCCTTGAGCCATGTAATCATCACGAGAAATCTTGAACTCATCCCCAGAGAGAAGATTCTGTGGAGTGAAGGCAGGTGGAGCGGGGACTCAACATCATATAACCTTAATGTTGAAAGTGTATGACCCCTTCTTTAAAGAAATCCTGACATTGCTGAATTAGGACTTACCAACATGGAAGATGTTAACAAAAATGATTCATGGTAATTAGGATTATTCAAAATTCTTTCTTATATAAGGAAAAACTATTCAAAACGAGAAAAATTTTCTCACTTCATTTCAAGTATTTTCTCAGAAGACATTGTGCAACCAAATGTAAATATGGAAATGCAAGGTCAGCATCTGTGGACAATATGAAAGTGCCTTCTTCATTATAATGAGAGCTGCTAATAATATTGAAATACGAGCCTGATATTTAAATGCACGTATTTTTTCTCAAATTCGGTTTAGTTTTATGTCATGTGGAAATTATTGACTCAGCATATATAAACACACACACATCCTATCACAATATATGAGAAAAAACAATAAAATATTTTTAAAAATGTTAAAATAAGCTATTTAATTCTTACTTTCAGCACAAGGCCATAGGCTAACCTTAATGAATTGAAATTTAATATCATATATTGCGCATGTACCAAGGTCTAGTAATGAACTTCCTGCTGTCGATGGACAAACAGGGCATGCAGGAGGGAAAGTCCCTTTCCTAGCTGGTTCTAAACCAGAGGAAACAGATAGAAAAGCAAACTGTGTAGAGGGGTGACTATGAATGACATGCAAATTATGTAGGCAAATATATAAACAAAATTGGATATTAAGGGAGGATTAGTATGAAAAGACTAAATACAATAGGAGATTTTATAAAAAGAAAGCCCGAGAAGATATAATACATTTGCTTACACTCATCTTAAGCATTTTTTTTCTAGGTTAATTTGTTCAAATGTAGTCTCCTGGGACTCTCAGGTCTTACCATACAGTTTGTAGGGATGTCCTGCTTGTGAGGACTTACCTAATTCACCTAATTAAAGGAACAGGGCTCACAAATAAGGATGCACTCAGTGCACAGGCATGATGAAATGTAAGTATGAATCTCGTCATTGTAAGACGTAGTGAGTGCCATCAGAAACCTAAGGACCAATCTTTGGAAGCAATTCTTCACGGACCCCTCTCATTTCTGTGTATCTTGTGAGAAGAAGCACTAATAGCCCGGAGTTTTCAATGATCTTCTCTAGGATGTTCATAGAAGACAGGGCTTTTAATAATGCCCCCTCTCGATGGAAGGGCAGGCAGGCTTCCTGCCCGTTAGAAAAATCGGAGTTCCTGACACGCTCTTTGGAAGCTGCCCATCTAGTTTTGTCACATCTCTTTGTGGTGCCCCAACATAAATGGCTTGTTTGGACTGCACGTATCTGACTGACTGTCTGGCTGACTGAAGTGTTGACCAAAGGGAGGAACCTGGTCGAGAAGGAGGCAATTCCATAGGGTTTGGATTCACCACCTCCCTGACCTGGCTCTCACGTATACTCTTCTTCACAGTAGCTGGTACACTGTTTGTAGGATCTTATCAAAAGTGAATGCCTGACCAAGGGAACTTTGTGACTCTCCTGCCTGGAGTTCCCATAATGGAATTCATCAAGTTGTAATCAATGACTAACAAGGGGGAAAGAATCAGAAGCCTTACTTGTCCACTGGAAATGGTATATTAAAAAATGCCACCTCAAATGGCATGTCAGCGGCTGTATTCCTCTACTCTGCCAACCAGAACAGAGCCTTAGACTCCCTTTAAGGCCCAGGCTAGATTCAGGGATGATTCAGCTGACTAAACTTGACTCTTGTACCTGAGCTCATAGGGCTGTTCAGCCTTAGAGTCAGCTATGTACAGGGGTGCCCACGGGTTACAACAGTCTCGACATACAATGTTTCAAGTTTACGACACTCATGCCCATAAAAAACTTAAAAAAAATTAAGATATGAGTGTTTCTGCTTACGCGGTTAGTGTGATACTTACGGACTTGGGGGGGGGGTGAACTAATTTGGTTGCACACACAGTGGAAGAATACACAGTAACACGTAGTATATGAGTGAGGGAGTTGGCATCCCCCAGTGCTCTTACCTACGCCATTTTGGAATGTTAAAAGTGCAAGTGTTTTGTTTGTGTTAGGCCGGGGTGTGTTTCTACTTATACCAAAATTCAGGGTACATCAGTGTCATAGAAATGGAACTGTGTCATAACCCGAGGAACCTGTCTAGCCAAAGGCAAACAGGGTCATTCTTCTTAGTGGGCAGAATTCAAGGTCATTCTCAGCTCTCTGGCCAATCCCTTGCTGAACCTTGTTATATTTTACCGACTTGATGCCAATGGCCTGTGCGTTTCTTCTGCCACTTTGAACACTGCAGTGTGGAAGATTCAGGACACCCTTCTGGGGACTAGGAACCCAGGAAACAAATTTCGGCTGCTTATCCAACCGTGTAGGTTATCTAGTCAGATGCTCAGAGTCAGGACCCATTCTGTGATAAGCCCAACTGGAAGGATGCTGGGGCTCATGGCTGCAGACTGTCACCACCGTTGTCTGAACCCATCAATGTAGCAGCCATGTGCCACTTTCAGTGATATCTCACGCTGCAAGATGGAGGACTACATGCTAGTTTTTGGTCTCTCTCCCAGGAGACTTCTAACCTGAGTCATCGGCTAGCACCTGTGGAACTTCAGCGGGCCAATATGTTCATGTATAAACAGTGTACAATCTCTCAGACCCTTCACAGTTCCTGATGCCTGTCGATAAACATTTTTTAAATCTGCATTTTCACAGATTTAATAGTTTTCATATGTCATATTTGAATGGTGGGATGGGTGTGCATTATAATAGGAACTTTTGGGCTGTTCAGCAGAGTCATTTCCAAGATGTGCTTTTTTGTAGACAATGCTGATTGAAGTGCTAGTAAAATTATTTCCCCGAGTAAGATTTTTGCCTGAATAAATGTTAAATCTTTAAGATTAGTATTACTTAAAAATATTTCAGTCACTTTGTATTCAAATCAGCAACAAGAAATAATGGTAAAAAGTTGTGTTGTTATCACATCAGTTGCACCTTGTTACTACCAGTTGTCTACCTTCCAATATGTTAGTTATTTCTAGGAATTCTCAACTTAATGATCCACTCTATACATATTTTTTTTAAAAAATAAAATCTATGAAATATATAAGTGAATTAGTCAAAGTGAAATATCAAATTCCAAGAACGGGTGATTGGATTTAAAAACCTATGATTTAAATTACTGTTACTAGCAAAGAGCTTTTTTCCCCATAGTTGTATTTCTTTTTCCATGAGGAAAAGAGATTTATTAGACTGACTTCCATGCCAGCAAGGGCATCCATTCCACCAAACATATGACAATCGCGGGCTGGTGTCACTGCCACAGACAACAGAGGGAGACGTCCCTGGTCCCTGTCAGCTCTTTTGGACTATTTCTTCCACGCACACTACCGACTGAACAGTCGCCCCCTCGTCCCTCAGAGGGGAAAGTAAACAGTCCTCCGACGTTTGGTGATGCTTCTTCATGAGGAAATGCAGTCACAGAGAAGGACGTCAATGTGCGACAGCCACGGAGACCGTTTTCTCCCTGGAAGAGGGTACCCACAGCCCCGGACAAGCAGCCATTCTGAGATGCAATGGCAGACAAAAATGTGATGGAGAAGGTACCTCCAACAGGGTTTCATGAGAAAAAAAAAAAAAGAGAATGTGTCTTTTGACTTGTTCTTTAAATGTTTGGAAATCATTTTCTTTGTTTGGCCTCCTTTCTGTCCCAGGAGTTGGTTACATGGAAAATTACCTTCACACATATAGTGACTCTAGTGTGGCCAAGTGAAGAACTGTTTTGCCATTTGGGGTGCCTGGTTATTGAGTTTTAGGCACCACCCTGTGAGGTTGGGCAATGTAACAAAATTTCTTTTAGGAAAAAAAGGCAATGGTGGTTTTTACTAAAAAGTCTTTTTTTTACTTCTTGAGAAGGTAGCAAGCACAGTTCCATGTAGACTTTTCTGAAGGTTTTAATGCAACTACTTTGTTTGCTGTCTGTCTATATACAACATACCAAGTAAAATCAAAATTGTATATTTCTTTTTGCCTATATATTTTTTTTTTACAAATTACAAAGTCTAAAGGTCTTCTGTTACTGACACAGACATTACATTTTCAGAAAATCTTGCAAAATTCCTAGTGATTATACCAAGTTTATATAATTATACCAAATTCATGACTTACTCCATTTATGCTTAACCAAAATGGGCACAACACCTTAAGTTATCATTTATAAATGTAGACTTTTCATATGACTGATATGCTATGTTCTTGAGAGAATAGAAATGATTAAAAACACATGATTGTCAAGAAGTGTGACAACTTGGCTTTTACCTCTGCATTCTCTTCAAGCAGGAACTGAAGATCTGGGAAGTTTAGGCTTTCTCTGTTTACCTAACTATTCAAATCACCTACAGTGGTCGGCAAACTCATTAATCAACAGAGCCAAATATCAACAGTACAATGATGGAAATTTTTTTTGAGAGCCAAATTTTTTAAACTTATACTATATAGGTAGGTACATTGTTATTAACTTAATTAAGGCATGTGGTATTTTGTCAAAGAGCCACACTCAAGGGGCCAAAGAGCCACATGTGGCTCATGAGCCGTAGTTTGCTGACCAAGGTCCTAGAACATTGCTTGGGGTGTAGCAAGTATCAAACATACAAACACCTGTACTTAGGAGTTTCCAAAACATTAGTTAAAATTCTAATTGCTTTCCTCATAATCATCAATTTCTATTCAAGATCAAGTAAATGTTGACAAAGCGAAATGGTTATCATTTTGAGAAGTCAGAATCGTGCTGCAAAATGCCTATTAATATATCTATTGATTCCTTGTCTATTTTAGATGTGCTGGAAATACTATGAGGGATGGTACTGTTAACGTTTCATAATATAATCTTCAACCTTTGCTTTCTAAAGAAAATAAACTTAATTAACTTAAATAAGCTTAATAAAGTTCCACAAATGGAGCTCTTCTTTCCAAAAGGTTTCAGTTATGAGTGTCACAAAAAAATAAATAGAACCATAATTTTACAGCAATCAAGAAAATAACTATAATCCTCTTAACCAATTTCTTTCTTGATTCTAAAATAATTGATTCTTCTCCTGAATGCCTAAATAGCAATAATCGTTCTTTGTCATAGTGGTGACTCTTATTCACTTTGGAATCAAAGGAGCCAAAAAAAAAAAAAATCCTCCTTTTGCTTGAATTCGGTCTCAGCTGAGGATGGATCCAAAAGCAAGAGACAAACAGGAGATCAAAACATCATCTCTACTACTGAATAAAAAGTGTGGCAGAAAGGGGTGGTTCTATCCATGGGAGAATGGGCTTCCTCATGTAGGATAACTATATTATATATTTAGTACCCAAACCAGGACACTTTTGAAAGAAAAAAATGGAGCCACATTAATAATTCCAGTCAGCATAAATTGAAACCATTCTGACAAATGGAGACATATGTTTACACCATCTGTAATGAACCACAGACTTCAACAAACTTACCCAGCCTAGGCCGGACTGCGCTGAGTGATCGCAGGTGGCGCCCGTGGAAGCGAACCCTCTGCTCCACGCCAGCAGCGGGGGCTGAGCATGTATTCTTGGCAGGAGGCTCCTGCCAGGTTCTTTCCCCAGGAAGGAAAGAACTGAGCCACGCTCTGCCAGTTCCATCTCCCCAAGTTTAGGATGTTCAGCCTTTCATACTGGGAGGGACAGGCAAGGAGGGACAGCAAGGGGCCAGAGGCTTCACACCAGGGGACATGTGTCCATATGGAGAAGAACCTTGGGAGGGGGTCTGAAGGGTACCTCTCCCCCACCACGCCCGCACGACTTTCTCTGCAGCAGTCCTCCTCGTGGGGAACAGGTGCCGCCCGGTGGGGAACAGGTGTGCCCTCATTGAAGGCGTGCTTTCGCAGAAACACGACACACTAGAGCGCGTTGTAGCCCTTGTGCTGCCAAGAACGGACCTAAAAAGACACCACATCAAGTTCCGCTTACCAAAACAATTCAAAGAATAGATGACCAGTTAGAGCTTGTTTTCACAGCCTCTGGCCACAGAGAGGAAAGGAGACTGAGACTGAGGGAGACAAGACCGTCAGATGGTGACAAGTGAGTGACAGAAGGTTTGCGTCCTGCCGCAGAGAGCCATCCTGGGGGGGCAGGTTGAAGGGTGGCCGGGGAGAGCCCAGACAGCCTCAGTGAGGGCAGGTGCGACAGCGCCTGCCTCTTACAGGAAAGCGTGGCGCGTCCCTGTGCCCAGGAGTTAAATAATGGGGTGGCATTAATTAAATAGACCTAGTATAAGATATAAAATGATCCAATTATTTTTTATTTTTTACTGAGCTACAAGACCACAAAGTTTACCCAATGGACCTTTTGACGTTTTAGGGAGAATAAAAAGGAGGACAGCAGTGAGGGCACAAACTAAAGAGACTACATAGTCTCTTATTTCTCCCAAAGACGCCAAAGTAATACATGCATTCCCAGAATTTACAGCAACCCCCCAAAAAATCTAAGCTGTGACAATAACAATTATGGCTCCTAGAAAAATTACAGAAGAGGAGAAATTGAGTTATGAAAAATCAAAGTTTTATACACACACACACACACACACACTGTATATATATATATATACATATATATATATTGTTGATATCTTACGTTTATGAATGTGTGACACTTTTTAATCACTCTTCTGTATTGGATAATGTGTTTATGGGTAGATTTTCTAGTTCATTTTTCCCTGACATTATTTTCCCCATATTTAAATTCTGCTTTTGCTTTATTTGTTTAATGCCTTGCTAATTAAAATCTTGGTCAATTTTTCTTATTTTCTATAATTATTTCATTTTAAAAGAAGTCAACTTAGTTTCTCTCTCTTATTAACTTTTTTATTTATTCATTTTAGAGAAGGGAGAGAGAGAAAGAGAGATAGGAAAGAAGGGAGGAAGAGAGAGAGAGAGAAGGGGGGAGGAGCAGAAAGCATCAACTCCCTATGTGCCTTGATGAGGCAAGCTAGGGCTTTCAAACTGGTGACCTCAGCATTCCAAGTTGAGGCTTTGTCCACTGGGCCACCACAGGTCAAGCCCAGCTTAGTTTATTAATAGGATTATTGAAAGCTGGCTTGTTTATACCGGAACAGAGGTGTGCAGTACTAGTCCAAGAAACTTTTTTCAGTTACATTAAATAATATGTGATGTTGAAGTAAATCATGCTTTTAAATGTCAGTACCTTATATAAAGCATGAATAAACCATGTGTTAGTAGAGGGTATGGATTTTCACTAAAAACATATTAATTTAAATAGCGGTTATAATATTTATAACCTAAACATACATTCAATCAATATAGCCATCTTACCAAGATATCCATTAGCGTTATTACAAGTAATTGAGCTGAAACATTTGACATTCTATACACAGCATCCCTATCTAAGAAAACTACTAAGAGTCTTTTCAAAATCTCACTACTTAAATCCATGTATAAAAGTTTCTTCTACTAAAATAGTTTTAAATTATACATTGAGGTAATAAATCAGAAAAATATCATGCGCACAAAAAATCACCCTCTTTTCCTGGCCACTTGTGCATAATATTAATTAAGCAAGTAAGGAAGGTGGTTACATCTAAAGACAGTAAAGAGGACACAGGATAAATCATTTCTGAGCTGGATGCTACACAAAGTTCAGAGGTGATATCTCTTTTCTTAAATTGTACGTAAGTGGTGGATATTAGTAAATCTGAAATAAAACATACTTTGGCATTGATCATTTTTGGTTGTGACATTATCTGAGCTCTGTAAATGAACTGAGAAATTGAGACATCTTTCAGAATTGCAATGTCAATCTCCTGTAAGTTCCAGCAGGGGACACAAGCTTAGAAACAGGGAACACCCCTGTTCTGACTAAGCCTGGGTGAAGCCCACGGATTAGGGGGGTGGAGTAACTATGATGCCTTCCATCAGATGCCACATGACTAAAGCAGAACCTAGTTCCTGTTCTGAGACATAAAACTGACTTAAACATCCTGTTAGATAACATCCTTAAGATGGATTTTTAAAAATGACCTCTATGGCCTGACCAGGTGGTGGCACAGTGGATAGAGCATAGGACTGGGAAGCAGAGGACCCAGGTTCAAAACCCCGAGGTCCCTGGCTTGAGTGTGGGTTCATTAAGCTGTTGTGCTGTGCTCTAACCAGATGAACCCATGCTCACTGGCTTGAGCAAGGGGCCACTCGCTTTGCTGTACCCCCCCCCCCAGTCAAGACACATATGAGAGATCAATCAATGAACAACTAAGGAGCCACAATGAAGAATTGATGCTTCTCATCTCTTTCCCTCCCTGTCTGTCCCAATCTGTCCCTCTCTATGTCTCTCTCTCTCTCTCTGTCTCTGTCATACAAAAAAAATTTTTTTAAAGGACCACTGTGTTAAAAAAAAAAAAAAGAGGAAACTAAATACCTTAGAGTAGAGCTAAGCTTCTTAAAATGAGCATGTATTAGAATCACTGGAGGGCTTGTTAAAGCACAGACTGCTGGGAAACACTCCAGTGGTTTCTAGTTGGTCTGCGGCAGGGCCCAGCCTGTGCATTCCTAACAGGATGCCACGTAAAGGGGCATGCTGCTGGCCTGCCAGTCCATGTTGACAGCCACTGAGTTAGAATAAGTCTCCAGCCTCTGTCCCCAGGACCACTTCCCATATTCCAATTACTGGTTTGGTTCCCAGCAGCATGTGAAATGTCCTCCACTCTCTCAGGTAGGGAAAAGAGCAGGGAGAAAAACTAGTTGGGGCTGAGAGTAATCGCTCTAGGTGAGAAACTGCCAATGCAACAAGAATAAGAAAGACCTGGGATATAACTGCTGGTCAGTTGGATGCAGGAAGAGTTACTTGGGATCAGAGAGGGGATGAAGTCCTTCCTCTGTGGATTTCAGGGGCTGGACCCAGGAGAGGACTAGAGAAAGGAAGACAGAAGGAAGAAACCTGTGCACGGGCATGGGACATCGCCTCCCACTCGGAGGGCCATGAAGCCTAGGCTGTGTGGGGCTGACCAACACCAGAGAGGAAGAAGGGAAAGGAAGCATGACCTACATATCCTTCAAAGCTGACCAGACAGGGAGGCCTGTGGCTGAGCCTTCAGCTACCTTCACTGAAGAGAATCTGGGAGTCAGCTTATCTGTGTCTGAATTCCATATTTTATTTGTCTTCATTTTCCCCTTCTTAATACAGTTACTTTGGAATGTTTGTCCACATTAAGTCAAGACATGGGGGGGGGGGGGTGCCGCCCGGGACTGACTGTGGCACCAGCCTTAAGATACATCTCCCTCGTGGGAGAGGGGCTCGGTGGGGCTGTGGCACCCGCCCCTGGGGACACTGGGGCACCTGGACAGTTATGACTCACTTGCTTGCTCCTCTCTTTACACACGGCAATCCAAAACAAAAATAAACTAGAAAAACAACTACACGTCTGATTTTTCAGAGGCAGACTCACAATACCTACTAGATACCCTAGTGAAAGATGGCAAGGAATCCAACATGCTTATTCCTGTAAAGAATGCTGCCAGATTGCAGAAGCGCTTATGATTTCGGGCCTCACAGATCAGATGCAAGGAGGGAAAAATACTTTAGACATCAGTTTGCATTTTGTATATATTGTATACATATAAAAGAGGGGGCAAGAAAGCCCTTAAAAATTGCTAAAATATATCCTAGCATTTTCAAGGCTTTAGCTAAGTTGAAGAAGAAAAATGCTTCTTTCTCTCTCTGAAAAAATAAATAAAAAAGAAATTAGGCCCTGGCTGGATAGCCCAGTCTGTTGGGGCGTTGTCCCGGAACACGAAGGTTGCCAGTTTGATTCCCCTATCAGGGCACATTCAAGAGCAGCTCCATGTTCCTGTCTCTCTCTTCCTGTCTCTCTCCCTCAAAAAAATAGAAGAAGAAAATTCTTCTTTGGAAATAATTCAAGCCATCATTTGTGGAGTGTTTGTCTACAGATTGAGACGATAAAAGGGTGAAAAAATAAAACCATTAAAGATCGCTTTGTTAAATGTCAGTGATAAGTGGCTGTTGTTCTGCCTCGCGGGCTAATAAACTGCACACCCGTTGCTTTAGAAACGGGGTGCTCTTAGCATGCCAGAGAAATTAATGCACTGCAGGGACTTTCTACCACAAGGAAAAAAAATACTCTTAAGAATTTGGAGTCATCCATGCCACCCAGAGAGAGCGTTTTCTGGCACCTGAGGTGTTATGATTGCTACGACCCTGTCACATGATGCTGTTTTCTCAAGTCAATGTAGTTTTTAAATGCCATAAAGAATTTTGCCCAAATGCTTCAGCTATAAGCCAAGACAATTTTTCCAGCTTGAGAAAGCAAGCATCTGCCATTGAATAAAATAAAATAAGGTCTTTCCACAACCTCACAATTCACTTGAAAAAGAAAAGTCGTTGTAGCCAGCCACTACTTTGAAGCGTCGTACTAAACATCATAATGAACAAAACAGGTACCAATGTTTTCCATAGAGTCCATTTTGCCATTAGACTGACGTTTGATGGGTAGGAGGCAAAAGACAGGCAAATAGTTTCTCTAGGATTGCACCGACTGCCTGCTGGACGGGTATAGGGGCGTGGGGAGCAGAGAGCTAGTAAAATAAAGAAAGGAGTGGGTTTCGGAATGCGTTTTCATTCACTGATTTGTGAAGTCAAAGCCCCTCAAACACTAAAGTTTTCTAATTAACTTCCTGACATTGGTGGCAGGCAGGTGGTGGAGGCAGGGGAGACGCAGAGCTAACACTTTATAAATGTAGCTAGCTAGCTAGGTGGGTAGTAGGTAGGCAGGTTGATATGTAGGTAGGTAGGTAGGTAGGTGGATAGATGATGAGTGTTTGTTTTTAGAATACTAAAGGCAGGAGGATGTGAGAAATAATACAAGTAAAGGGAGAAAAAAGTATTTGTTTATGTACACTAAAGGGTTATAGCAGAGTCCTTCACTGTATCTTATTTACAGGACATCATGACTCTCTCAGAATTCCACGTAGACACACAATATCGAAGGGCATGCGGACCAAGAAATAGAAACATAGGTTTCTGTATTATGCCGGGTGCTCTGGTCAGCCATTAATAACTTCTATTAGAACAATGTACAGTTTACGTTGATGGTTTAAATTATCTTGATAAAATATAGCTGTGTGTTGGAACATAATGTTCTAACAGATTCCTAAGCATTCATGGATTACTTCACAGCCCTGACAACTGTATATAAGGTCGTTAAATTTAGCATGGCACATTCTACACCCTGACAGAGAGGAGCCCCGGGCCCTGGGATTGTAAGCATCAGTGCTAAACACTTCAGAGGAAGATGGATGTCATATACTGGAGTTGACTAACTTGGGGCCAAACCACGGGAAGCGGCCCAGCATGGTTTGTATGCTTTAGTGAAAAGCTCCTGCTTACTCCTTCAAGCAAGGAAGGGGCCCCTCCCCCACACAGACATGCGCAGTTTGTTATAACTCCCCGGCTGGACCAGCAGTTCCTGGGGCTGCTGAGAAAGCGGATCTTTCTAACTTGGAAGCTGTGATAACTTAACATCCCGGACTGCTGTGCAGTCTGGGGAGGTGGGCTGCGGTCTTTGGGAGACCCTCAGCGCAGACTCAATCGCTGTGCTTGGATGAAATGGCAGGGCTGGGATTTCCAAATCTGTCCAGGATGATGGACCAGCACCGGCTCTCTTAAGAACAGAATGGAAATCGGTACAATAAAATAACTAAAGAGAATGTCAATTAAAAAGTCAAGTCTGCACCTCTGATTAAACAAGCAATTATGTTGTCCTGGGATCTGGGTCCTAGTAGTTTGTTCATCAGTTGACTTAAAGACAAAATACTTTTCTTCTCTTTACTTTTCCCTTTTATTTGTGAAAAACAAAATGGAAATAAAAAGATATGTGAGAAAATAATGATTTATCGACCACATCAAAAACTTCTTTAATCATGGGAGAAAATGATTTGTTTCACACAAACTTACGATTTTTAAAAGGATAATTATATTTTTAAATCTAAAGGTAGCACATTAACAATTATGTGTTCCATGTGCTATATCAATGGGAGCCCTAAACACTGAGATCATTATCACTTTGTGTTAAATTTAAATAAATCACATTTCTAGATCCCTTATTTATGTTAATTGCACTTGTGTAATGTTTAATATATTTTCAAAGGAAATGTTTAATTAAATAAAGTATTTTTGGAAAAACAATTTTACGCTGATTCCCTATCAGCAATCTGCAATATTCATAAATAGGAAACTACCTTGATCTTACTATTCTAATACAGTCCATGTGAAGATATGAACAAATGTAGACAATTTATAGATTGTTCCTTATGAAATCCATTCTCTAATGCTTCAGTAAACCCTAAACGCTATGAAAAATAGTATTTAAAATAACTGGCTTAGTAGGAGTTCCCACCAATAAAAAGAAAATCCAAAAGCAAAGAACAAAACAACAGCAAAGAGTTGAGAAAAAAAGAGAAAACCTTGGGAAACAAAAACTAAGAACCGTGTGGCTTCCAATTAAGTTTTTAGCAAGACAGGGAATATGAGTCAGAAACTATAGTTTAAGACCTCTATAAAACCATACAATATTTTCATATTACTTATTTCTGATGACCCAGACTGTTTAGCTGAAAGACTAATGATACATTGCTTAATATGAAACTGCTTAGGGGGACTAGTTTCCAGGAAAGTGTCCACTAACAGTTTTTTTCCCCCTGTGGGAGAAAACTCCAATCCACCAAAGAATAGAGGAGGAAATAATATTTAGAAAGTAATGAAGAGAAGCACTAGAGAGAAACGCGTGTGCATGTGTGTGTGTGTGCGCGCGTGTGTGTGCACACACACGCGCGCACACACACCGACAGAGAGAGAAATATCTATGTATTGAATTATACTACACAGATATTTGTATAAGATTGCAAATAATCATGGCCTATTCTCCATAAAGAATTTATGCTGTCGAGATTACAGAATTACCTCTGATTTAAGACCTCATATGTTAGATACCACAAGGGAAAAGATTGCCTCCTTGCATCTGGAGGGAAGGATGTCAGTGCATCTTTTACTTCAGAAAAGACAACGAAAGCTTATGATTTTACTTGCTTTTAAAACTTGCTTTAAGACAACTAGGAGAAAGTTCCTATAATTTTCTACATTTTAATCGAAGCTAAACTGTGTTTTTGCTGAACACTGTTCTCTTGCTTTAAAACAAAACAACAATAACAGCAACAAAAATCTTTTAAAGGAAAATAGAAATTGTTTCTGGTTTGTTGCACTCAAATCATTAAACTGTTGCTTTCTTAGACTCCATGAGTTGTGCCAAATCACTTTCACCAATTTCAATAATCATTTTAGCTGCATTTCTCTTAAATGCGAGCCTATTTTCTAACCAAAAATACATGTGACCAAAATATCTTATGTTAATGAGAAATTTCTCCAGATGTGAATTTTGAAAAAAGGCTCACGTTGTTATCCTGATTTAGATTAAAGCATGGATTAAGGCAAAGATTTTAAAACTGAAGAATAGAATGCTTGGTAAATAAATACATAATTAAACATTGTTTACCATTCCACCCACAGATTTTTATGTTTGCCAGAATATAATATTGGCTTGAGAAATGGGCGTTGTTTAATTAAAGCCAAACAATTCAATAGTTAGGCAAATAATAAGTGAATTTAGTTGAAAAACAAATTACTGGCACACTCCACTTGGTTACACTGCCTCCATTTTGTCTTTGTGTTGTTGAAGTTTAGCATGAGTAAAGATGCTACACTGAACTGCTTTATTTTATCCCTATGTCTATCCCTTGAATAACCTTCAGTCAAAGATAATCAGTGTGACCAACTGTGTCAGTCAAATCATTCAAATTAAAATAAATAATTGAAATTAAAAACCTCTTTTCAGGCCTGACCTGTGGTGGCGCAGTGGATAAAGCGTCGACCTGGAAATGCTGAGGTCACCGGTTCGAAACCCTGGGCTTGCCTGGTCAAGGCACATATGGGAGTTGATGCTTCCAGCTCCTCCCCTTCTCTCTCTCTGTCTTTCCTCTCTCTCTTTCTCTGTCTCTCCCTCTTCTCTCTAAAATGAATAAATAAAAAAAAATAAAAAAACAACCTCTTTTCATCATTTCATCTTTTCATCATAACTTTATATCACCAGAGAGAGTCACAATGTATAAAACCACCTTTTGTGTTATCACATTTGAAAATACAACTAATTCTACATTTATTGGCAAAAATACAAGTACAGGGTGAGGTAAAACTAGGTTTACAGTTATGACTACGCAAAACACAGTTAACTCTTGTATTACTATTTATTGATTATTTTCCATACGAAGAACTGTACACCTACTTTTGCCATACTCTGTATATGTGCAATCAATATCATTCTATCTGTCTTTCTTCTTTTTTCTATCTTTTCATCTGTCTATCTATGTATCTATCTGTCATCTATCATTTACTGGGGTAGATAGTATTAAATATCATTGTTTCATGTTTGATCCTTCTGTTCCTGCATAACAGAGTTTTATATTCACCTCTCATACTGGTATCACTCTTACCCATTATACTGACAAATAATTTAGAGATCACTAACTATCTATGAAGACTCAGGGAGACTACTAGGTGCTTACATCTTCACAGTAAAAGCAAAATTGGGTAGCAGTCTTCCGGGGGATAATTTGCCAGTGCATGTGAAATTTTAATTGTGCACAGGAAGCTGTTTTACAGAAATTACATCATACTACAGATGTTCACGGAAGCATTTCACTGGCAATGGATACCACTTACTTTCCCATCAATCAGTTGTTAAAATAGGATAGGTCCCTAAAAGTGAACACAGAGCAGCCATGGAACAGACCGAGGGGCTAGAGAGTGAATGCACTGGAAAGGTGCAAGGGTGTGCTCAATTATTAGGATAAAACTAAAATAAAGAATAATACACAGATTGCTCTATTTCCCTAGAAATGATAATAGCTAAATATAGTTCTACACAGAAAGAGGCCTGGAAGAAATGTACCAAACTAAGGTGGGGGGTGGTAGGTGACATCTGAGCGGGTTTGACTCCTTCCCTTTTACATTGATGACAACGGATCCTAGGAGGAAAACTGGTTTGCTTAACAGACTTTCCGGCTCGTTTCTGCTAACCTCCAGTCCTGAAACCAGCACAGTTCCTCTCCATCAGCATTTTCCTTTTTTTCCTTAAAACCACTCTCCGTCCAAAATAAATATTTCTACTGTGCCACAAAACAAATTATTCAGCTTTAAAATTGCACAGCCTTTGCCATTATAGTGAATTCCATGAAGCCATGGCAAAACTCCATCTTCTATTCAGAAAAATGTTTATGTTTGACCAGTGGGAAGGATGATAAATTGTTTATGTTACTCTTTGTCCTCAGGGGAAATGTTTTCATTAAGTCTGACCGCTATCTAATGATGAAGACAGGAAAGTTCAAGGAAAGCTACCACTGTTATTCCATCACTAAATACAAAGCACATACAGCTAGAGCAAGGAGGGGACAATGGCAGTGCTGTCAGCTCCCAGCTCACCTTCTACCCGAACTCCAACAGTGCAAGATGGACAGGAAGCATCTTTCTCCCGGACAGGTGACTTCTTTTTTCTCCTGCAGGAAAATATGGTATACTCTCATTGTTGAACATTTTCTTAGGTTATGAGTACATGTGTGCACGTGTGTTAATTCACAAGAAACTGCAACGATTAAGTAAGTGTCTGAAAAACACGTGCTCTTTGCCATCTCTAATGTTAACCAATCTCAAATTAATTGAAATAATTTCATTACAGTAAAATATATCAATAAAGTCCATAACTTGTATGAGTTCATCTTTTCTAAGTATTCTAACAATTTAACGTATGAAGAAGTTATGAGATAGATGTATAGTTTCAAATTCTGCTTTTCAGTTAACATTTTAACCATTTCTCATGGTTTTATATAAATATGAGTGAATTATATTAAATAAAAATCTGTTATTATAAATTTGATCATAACCAACCCTTCAACATTTGGTATATTTTAATTTTTAACTTTTTTCTATGATGTTATGATGAAGACATTTATATGATGGCATTTCCATTTTAATTTATTGCATTTTAAGATAGTCCTAAAAGTAAAATTGTTATATTAAACAATAAGAGTTTATTTAGCTGCATGGCTAAATTGTCTTAAACTTTTACATTGTATAGTTAGCATAATATTAATAACATTATCAACTAGGCTTTATTAAATTTTATACTTTTAAATATTTATATAAATTAGAAAACAAATGCTAACATTGACTAAACAGCATTAATTGATTTGAATTTGCTTTCTATCTTTAAGTAAGGCATAGGTGTCATTTCTGTAACAGCTTTGAGGTCCTATCCACCTGGCTGATGAAAAGGCCAATTTAGTTTTATGTTGAGGACTTCCTCCCTTCCTAGTTTTCTGTTATTTTCTACAATGGAGTAATTTGGAATAAATATCACTGGCCTTTAGTTCATGAGGATTGCTGCTGTGATGTCTGTTATCTAAGCAAACTGAGCACCTATACTAAGTGTGAGTCCACTACTTCTAGCAATGTCCCTCCAATATATAGGTTGTACTCCCCCAGCAGAACACAGCTGTCTTCTGCTATGATGGGTTTTGTTACATTACTACATCAGAGATCCCCAAGACCACAGTCACATTCAGTGATTCTTTGGAGGGACTCAGAAAACCATTGTACTTACAATTAAAAGTTATTGTAGCAAATGTTACATATTAAAATCAGCAGAGGTTAAGAGACATAGGGCAGATCCCTAAAGAAGCAAGCACATGCTTCCTCTCTTGCTCCTGGCAGAACCTTAAAGGCAGGGCTTAACCTCCCGGCAATGATGATGTGTGACAACACGCACTGTGTACTGTCAACCAGGGAAGCTCTCCAGAGTCTGCTATACTGGGTTCTTACCGGGGGTGGTCACTTCACCATTACTGAACATGGCTGTTCTCAGGCATTCAGTTTCCAGGCTCCCCAGAGGACAAATTGACATCATGATGTGACTCAAGGCCTCAGGAAAACAATAGCACTCTTTCTTACTAGGCGTGATTGCCCCAAAGTTTAGAGGTACCCTGCGGGAGCCTTTCAAGGAGCAAAGCTTTGTCTGGCACATGCAGGGTGTAGAACCCAGGCACCCCGACTTGATCTTCTCCTGCTCAGGTAGTCACTGCACCTGTCCCACTGGAGTTCTTCAATTTGGAAAGATCCCATGCTTTCTTATGGTATGGCTACTCCCAAATCCTTAAAAGGCCTTGGAATTCTTTGAAAAAATGTAACCCTCTCCACCCTCCATAATTTAGGGAAGAAAGACCCTCAAAAACAAGTAATTACAATGACATCCTTGTCCTAATTTAGGAAATTAAAAAAAAAAGCTTCTTCCCATGTACTCATAGAAGAAAAAACATTAATCTTTTATTGGCTTATTTTGCCACAGATAGAACATATTCCCAGAGTCATCATGGCTGCAGTAAGATGATCAGTTATAAGCTTAAAATTTGTTACATAGTGATAAGAACAGTTAGATTTACACATACAATTAACAAATTATATGTGAATTATTATTATATATATAATTTTATACATAATATTAACAAATTATATGTGAATTATTATATATAATGTTGTACATAATATTAACAAATTATATGTGAATCCTTTTATGACTGTGCTGGATTTCCATTGAAAGGTCTAATTCTTCCACATGAACTAAAATCTTTGCTGTTTAAAAATTTTTAGAAATAATAAATAACATTGAAAACATATTTCTTATGTAGATACAATTATGAATTTTCTATTGATAGATTCTTTTGGGCTCCTTTTATTGCTTTTTAATAAATTTAGCTATGACACAAAAATTGATTATTAATTTTTAATACAAAATTTATACAAACACATGAGCTAATGTAAAACATTGGGTGGGTACTATATATACTGAATATATACTGAAGAACATCGATGAGTATAACAGAGAACCCTACCTGTCTGATAGATGGATTAACAGAAATCCATGGGGGAGGACTTACTGTGAGCTATAAAAATACTCTAGGCACTTTTTTTTTTTAAGTAAGAGGAAGGGAGATATTGAGACAGACTTCACATGTGCCCTGACTGGGATCCATCTGGCAATGCTGTCTAGGGCCAATGCTCAAGTACCAAGTTATTTTTAGCACCTGAGGCTGATGCACTCAGACCAACTATCAGAGCTATCAGAACCTGGGGACATGCTGAAATCAACCAAGTCACTGGTTGTGGGAGGGTAAGAAAGAGAGAAAGGGGAAATAGAGGGGTAGAGAAGCAGTTGGTCGCTACTCCTGTGTGCCCTGACTAAGAATCAAACTGGGCCGTCCAGACGCCCAACTAACATTCTATCCACTGAGCCACCAGCCAAGGTCCCTAAGCACTTCATAATCCAGCATTGTCTGATGCTGAACTTAAAATGGATTCCTGTAGTATTCCTTAAACATTTTTTAAAGATATTATTCTATGAGCACTAACTACGAGTGACTTCTTTATTGTTGAAAGACCAATGTGAAGATCCTCTTCTACAAAGGAGGCATGCGGAGATCAACAGACCAGCTTCCCAACAAAACAACCATTACTGATGCAAATAAAAAAATAAGAAAACATTTAAGTCTATGGATATAGTCCTAAAGGCATATAACAAATGAAGAAATGTTTATTGGGGACAATCTCCGCTTTGGTAATAACAGCAATAGTCAGCAGCACATTAGGCATAATCTACTCACTCTCTTCCACTCCAGAGATTAGCATGACAGCATCTCTGTTCTTGGTAGGTGTAGCCAAGCATATGGATTTCCTCTGCCTTAAGCAATCAGTTACATGTGACTCTATCTCCTTGAGAGAAAAGCAAGCCACCAGCATTTACTATTCCCCCACGGTACCACATTACAGGGAGTAAATTCCAACTAGTGCAGCTGAGGGTTTGGGGTTTTCTTCCTCTGCCTGGCTTGCCTTCTTCCATCCAGCCCATAGCAATAGGCTGGTGGCTCCACCCGAGCAGGGGAAGACTGAGAATACTGGGACCTGTTTATCCTTGCCCAAGCCTGCCACTCTCTTTGTTCCCAGTTCAAAATAAGTGGCTCAGAGATTTTTGCCCAAACAGTAGAGATAGGCCATAAAGACACAGAGCCACAAAACTCTCTTCCAAAGGAACTCACAGTATTTAGAACCAAGTTTAGGGAAATTAAAGCCTAAGATATTTTGAAAAACTGGAGATTTTGGTGGTAAGCAATGTAGAGGAGACTGACCATACCATAAGAATCACACACAAAACTACAGATCAGCTACTCTTCCAGAAAGAACCAAGGGAAAAAACAAAAACAAACACAAAACCAGATAAAGAAATTATCTTGGTGTCAAAACAACCTTAAAGATTGACCTCAGAAACCATTTCTGCAGGGATTCAGACTTCATTGGATTAGAGTACAGAATGTCTTACACTCCAAGGCATAGTCAAAACAATATAGCAATCAGCTGACAATTAGTAGAGCCTAACTGCTGGGTGTGATACCAACAGAGGCATAGAGTCCAGAGAGAGAGAAATGAGAAATTCAAAGAGAAGCCTGATAAAATCAGTGACATACAAGGGACTCTTTTCCCATTCCCAAGCTGGCTACATCCTCTGTGGAGTGACAGCAGAGGCCTCCCACAAAAAGGTCTATACAAGTCTCTAAAAAAACATGTAAACAAGCAAACAAACAATAATAAACTCTAAAGATGGAAGATCAGTATCCAGAGTTGCTATACCATCTTATAAAAAAATCCAGTTTTCAACAAAAAATATATACATAAAAAAATAAAAGTGTGACCTATACATAGAAAGAAAAAAAAAGCAAGCAACAGAAATTTCCTATGAGAGGCCTCAGATGTTAGACTTAAAAACCAACGTGTAAGCAACCATTATAAATATGTCCAAAGAAATAAGATAACCATATCTAAATAAATAAAAAACAGCATGATGACAATGTCTCACCAAATGAAGAGTATCAATAAAGAAATCAAAATAATGAAAGAAGGGTCAAAAATATGTGACAGTAACTTACATACAATAAAAGTAGCAGAAGAGAAAGAAAAAGGAACAGAAAAAAATACTTGCAGAAATAATGGTGGAAAATTTGCCAAATATGAGGATGATACCCAAATGGGCATTAAGTACATGAAAAATTTTCGCTATTTTTAAGCATTGAGGAAATGTAAATTAAAATGGTAAAGTGATACACTTCACTAAGATACTAATAATAAAAAAGATGAATGAGCATCGGCATCATCGTGGAGAATTTGGAGACCTCACTCATTGTGGTTGGAATGTAAACTGGTATGGTCACTTTGAAAATGGTCTGTCATTTCCTCAAAAGATTAACCTAGGAGTTATCATTTGACCCACAAAATCCATTTTAAAGTATATGATTAAGGGAAAAGAAAACATATATCCACACAAAAACTTGTAAATAGATGTTCATAGCAACATTATTTATAATAGCCCAAAACTAAAAATCACTCAAATGTCCAGCAACTGATAAATAGAAAAATTAAAAAAAAAATCTGTATATTTATGCAACGAAACATCTTTTTTTCACAATAGAAAAGAATAAATTTTTTTTTTTTTTTTACAGGGACAGAGAGAGAGTCAGAAAGAGGTATAGACAGACAGGAACGGAGAGAAATGAGAAACATCAATCATCAGTTTTTCGTTGCAACACCTTAGTTGTTCATTGATTGCTTTCTCATATGTGCCTTGACCACGGGCCTTCAGCAGACCAAGTAACCCCTTGCTGGAGCCAGCGACCTTAGGTCCAAGCTGGTGGGCTTTTGCTCAAGCCAGATGAGCCTGCGCTCAAGCTGGCGACCTCAGGGTCTCGAACCTGGGTCCTCCACATCACAGTCTGATGCTCTATCCACTGCGCCACCGCCTGGTATTGATAAGTGCGACAACAGGATCAAAGCTTGAAAAGAAGCTGCTGGGTGAAAGAATCCTTTCATGAATGGCTACATGTTCTATGGTTACATTTACCTAAAAATAAATAAATAAATAAATAAATAAATAAATAAATAAATAAATAAATAGATAAGAATAGGCAAAGCTAGAGAGAAAAAGTATACTAGCGGTTGCCTAGAACTGGAGGTGGTGAAGAAGAACCGAGAGTGACTGCTAACAGCTACAAGGCTTGTTATAAGGGGAGGACAACATTTCAAAATTGACAATACTAATGGTCGCACAACTCTGATATTATAAAATACTAAAGACAATTAAATTTTATACTGTAATTGTGTGACCTGTACAATATGTAAATATGTGAATCATAATCTCAATAAAGATGGTATAAATCTAAAAAGAATAATCGCAGACATCAAGAAGCACTCTATTGAGAAAAATAGCTATATTTATAAGAACAAGCATAATTTAGTAAGATCCATGAAACATTTCTGACGGGACTGGTTGGCTAATTCATAGTTCAAGAGCAGTGTCATTGGGAAAAACAGATGGCAATATAAAAGGTGGAATTTTGACTTCAGTGGCATATTCATGGGTATGGAATGTACTCTGTGAGGAAAAAAAAAAGATAGAGGAGACATAGCATCTCAAATGGAGTCAATGCATAGCAATGGGTTGGCTTTGAAGAATGCAACTTCTAACATGAAAAGGACATACAATCATGGCTGGCCTTGGATATCACATTTAAAAAGTCTATATAATAAGCCAGCTTGTATCAGTTGATTTAATCACAGTAATAGAAATGTTCTTAGTTTTTAATAATGGTTATTAAGGAACTTGGATTTTTAGTGGTATGCAATTCCTCAAGGTTGACTTGGTTGTAAGACTTGTGTTCGTTTATTCTCAATAAATACTACTTTGAAACTTGGCCAAGTTGGTCATCTTTCATGGTCAACAAGAAGAAATTTTAAGGGATAGTCTTAAATGACAGAAAAAAAAAGACTAACAGATGATGTATTGCTAAACATATTCATCTGTGTTCTCCATTGATCTTGTGGAATCTTAAGTATCAAGATTAAATTAAGTGGTGTTATAGAAAGGTCAGAGGTTGACCACTTTCATATTTTTACTTAATATCAGTTTCATGCTTAGGACACTACACATTTTAAAAATATATTTAAATCAAGAACTTTGGATTTTTTTTTTCTGAAACTGAGGAAATGTCACCCTAATGTAATGTTATCATGCCATTATCAGCAAGAATTTCAAACCTAAGAAAATGTGTAATATGAATTTCTCTTACTCAATGTCATACACTCTCCAAAGTTAATCTTATAATTTTAATATTTAGCTTCAAAATAATGGTGTTGGTATCATTTATTATAATCACAAGACTTAGTAATGTTTTAAATATTTTATGGCTATGTAAGTGTCTTAAACAAAACTAGCCCTAGAACTAAAGCTTATTTTAGAGATATGACCTACCATATCCACCTTTGTCATCTCGTAGATAAAACTGAGTCCTAGAAAGATTGTGGGGGGTGAATAGGCTTAGGACAACTTAATGACAAATCTGGGATACAGTTCAAACATCCTAATTTCAAGTTCAGTGGGTTTCCTTGTACACCGCCCAACAGATTTGCTAACAATAGTCTGAATAATCATATAGGAAACCTAATAAAAAATATGCGCCATGGTAATAAATGGTTTCTATTTCTGGCTTGTCAAGGATTTGGATTGTATAGAATACAACCAGCTTTAAAGCCATTTATTATATACTCTGCGACATGACATTCAGTCCTGGGGGCCAGCCTGGACTCAGATCTCCTGGATGGCACCGGGTCTATAAAGAACTTCAGCCAACCTCTAAGCCCTTCTGCTTGGCCTCAGAGACGCTGGCGTCCGCTGGCCCCTCTGTGATCGCTGGGGTCACGGAGCCCTCTGGTATGGTATGGGAGCAAGGGGCTGCCTTAGGTTTGCACTCTCAAGATGCTGTTCCCTCCTGCCTTTCCCAGATTTCCTGTGTGACAAACGTCAGAATTAAACTGTTGCAACATTCAGCACATTTTTATCCAGATAAATATTGAAAACATATTTAATGCAATATTGAAGGGATTAGAGCATTCAGGAAAGGGAAAGTCTGAGTCAGGCAGCAGCTGCACTGCATTCCAAGGCACTCAAGCCATTGCCAGCACGTATTAGGCAGTCAAGGGTTTGACAAGAAACAATGTGCGGTGCGGTCTGCCCGGCGCGGGCTCTCCTGCGCGGGGTTGCTGGGAGTGTGTCTCCTCCACACAATGAACAGCCCTCGTTTCTGCACCTCGCCTATTTGTTAACTGCTTTGTTCAAGGCAGGGGGCTTTCAGTCAGGCTTGATGTGTACTTTTAACTCCGTTTCCCAACAGGTGATATGTTCACGAGGATGATCCACTTGGGAAAAGGTAAATAAGTTACTATGTCCCAAAAGGAGGGATTCCAACAGAAAAGAGGGCATCTTTTAACTACAGAAAGAAGAGAGCTGGTCGTTTCTTAATATTTTTTATTTCAAAAACTTTGTCTCTAAGAATAAAACAAAAATAGACGACGTCTGTCATTGGTTTTTCAGCCTGGTTTCGGATGTCCATCCCTGCGTCCATCTCCTTAGAACTTCCACTGTCTCACCATGATGGTAGAGGTCGCATCTGCTGGGCAGCGGGCTCGCTCCCATGGGGAGCCCGTGGGGGTCACGGAAAGGGTTTCTTTCCCGATCGGGTGGGATTTGCTCTGAATGACCTGTTTCCGGGTCATGCTAGGTGTTGTATATTTCGAATATCACGTTTGGATAGAATGGGTTATACATAATAAGAGTCAAAAATCCTTTTTTTTTTTTTTTTTTTTTGGTAGTTAGAACTGAAATGTATCCAAATGATATGCCAAATCAATAATTGAAACAAGGAGGACACAGGCTATGCGGGATAGAAACAGAGTCCGCGTACTTCATCTAGTCGCATTGTGGTCAATGACAGATATTTATAGGATACACAGCAAAGGTGGGGGATGGGCTTTTTGTTTGTAGAACAGAGTAAGGAGACATGGCTCAATAAACTGTTAAAACTACGTATGTCTTCATTTTACTCCCTTCAGCGTGCTGCGTATCTTACTAGACTGGGTGACTTACAGAAAGGAAACACTTATCTTTCACAGTTCCGGAGGCTGAGAAGTCCAAGGCAAGGCACTGATACGGTTTTGTTCTCAGGAGGGCCTGATTCCTTGTGTACAGATGGCCATTCTCACAATGTTCTCACATGGCAGAAGGGGCCAGAGATCCCCTGGGGCGGGGGGAGCTCTTTTATAAGAACTGTTAATCCCATTTGAGAGGACTTCATCCTCATGACCTAATGAGAGTGTTACAAAGGTTCTGTTAACTAATACCATCATGTGCGTGGGGTAAGATTTCAAAAAATGAATTTTGCATGGACATAAATATTTAGACTATGGCAATATTAAGGATGCACAGTCCATATTTTGATCAAAGGCAATAGCCCCCCAAGTGAAAATAAGGAAATGAAGTGAAAACTTTTATGAGCTTTTCTGGGTATATGTTTCATTATATCACTCAGGTAAGTGATCACTTTTTCTTCTCTCTTTCTTTTTTATTTTTACTTTGATTTGTAGTATTGAAAGTATATTTGCCTAATACAATAGTAAAATAAACATTTTTCTAACCTTTTTCCCCAAAAGGGCTTTGATGAATAGAGGGAAAGATTATACATCTTGTTTGTCTAAAAGCTCTACTGGGTTGTATATAACTGTAGATATTTATTCAGTTTGGTCTTAAAACAGCCAATACTTTATACTGTTTAGCAATGAAACATTTATAGGAAAACGGTTTTTCTGAATATTTAATAGTTACGTCCTAAGACTCTGCCAGATGCTTCTTCATGGATAAAGGAGTTGGATGTCTTTCTGTGAACACTTCCCAATTCTATGTTGCCTCGTTATTTCTTTAAGGCACCTATAAATTGGTCATGCTTTTTTTGTTTAGATTTTTACCATTTATCTAAAATATAAACTCCTCCAGGAGAGAGAAGGCATGAAAAATTGTGTAATGTCATGTTAAGAAAAAAAAAAAAAACTTTATAGGAAACAAAATTCTAACACATTCCACTGAGTCAATAGGAGACAACAATGAACCTGAGATGGGATATTATATAGATTTCACATCAGTGGCTGAACGATGTGCTGTCACAGTTTGGTCCTTACCAGTAAAGAAATGATGTTTGTATGAAACAATCACTGAAGACTCTTTGATAGAGTAAATGGAGTATTATGCCTCCCCGTCCTACAAAGAAGATACGTCTTCTGAGGCTTTGTACTATCAAAATAATGTTAACCTGGAATCTCACCGATATAAAGACTGGACAGTTGTCTTTCTAGGAAAAGGAAAAGATTGCTAGAAGGTTGAAAAATTCATTTCATATATTAATTTAAATGGTTAATTGATATCAGATATGCAATAACAGCTACTTTGGGCTTACGTTTACAGTTATGTTAACCTGTACTTTAAATCTTATCTGTAGGCCTATAAACTATCCTACAATACTGGCTTAATGAAAACCATTCTGTTAATTGAATACATTTATTTTCCTAAGGTCTAAATAATGTTTTGCCTTAACTCTTTGTGACATACATTTCAATAGTCTGACTGACTGAAAGCTTCATAATCTTTTCACAAATGTGATGCGGAGGATCATAAATTGTAATTGATGTTTCAGGGGTTATGTTTAGATTATTCAGACTTACTAATGTATAGATATTGAACCAGTTGATGATATCTATACCTTATAAATGCCTAGAAACCAAAAGCAAAATGAAACAAGCTAGATTAAATGTTTAAAGGTTATATTACTATGCTACGTAAACATGAATGCTTATATACATGGAATTCCATTTTTACGATGTCCAAATATATGGATGCAGAAATACTATTGCTTATATTCTTGTTGTTGAGACAATTGTAAAACATCTTTCTAGATAAACTATATTAAAAGTAGAAAAATAAGAGAAGTCAAGGTTTAATTTTCATAGGAAAGTACATAAGTCTCTGTATGCATCTAAATATGAAGTATTGTTAGTAAAATTTTGCTGTCTTTATTTTTAACTTTTATCTTTACATTTGCTATTTTACTAGTGAAGTCCTAGAGACATTTTATTTAGTTTCCTTAATATAGATTTCCATTGTTGCCTCAAAACACTTATTGCATATTCGTAAGTCAAGTTTGCTCTTTTGATTCCTTTAGAACTTAAAATATCTGAAAATTATTTTTACTATTTTTTTTGGGGGGGGAGGAATATATTCTCTTACAGATTAAATTCATGAATAAAATACTTTCATCAGGCAAATTGGTATTTTTAGAAAATTATGCAATTTGTAAACAGTTGAAATAAAAACCTGTGTGTGATTTAAGTGATCAAAGGTGTTATAATTATGATTTGGGGAAGAAAAGCATCCCCTAAATTCATAACATATTTATCTGAGCTTTATTTCATTTTCTTGTGTGTTTATAATAATGAAGAGTCTCAGAGTATTCTCAAAAAAATAAAGAAAGGAAACTGTCACTCGGCAACTGGCAAATAAGGTGTCAGCCAATTATAAGAGTTCACCATTCCCACTCCATGAGGACATTCTTGTGGTAGAGTATACCACTTCCTTCCCTAGTATAACCATTCATTAACCTATGTTTTCATGAAATTGCTTTTAATTTACATCAAAGTAACTTCAATAGCAATACTAATTTTTTTCACTATTTTGTACATCTGAAATCATAAAAGTAGAAATTTATATCATTTTAAAAAGAAAATAAACAAATCAGAAGTACATGTTTCAATAAGGGTAACTTTTGAAAACATAATGTTGATGTAATATATTAACACTTTTAAAACATCAAAACATTTGCGCATATTGGTTTTATGGTATATATCACCCCAAAAAGAAATGTGTGAAAAGGAAAGCAACTACTTTCCTTTAGAGTTGGCCAACAGAGTTCTAACAGTGGCGAACATATGCCTAAAAAGCGAAAGGTAACTTGAAATTTTGCTTTGGAAAAATATTGATGTCTCCATGTTTGCTGCCTACTTCCTAAAGTTGAGAGACTGACCCTCCCATATCCTAGCAGAATAATGGAGATTTATACCATAGACATCATAGAACATTATATCTCTGAACTTGAGGATAACAGGTAAGCAGAAAATGGGAGTACTCTAAAGAAAATGTGAGATTAAGTGGACGTTACCTTTGTAACAGTGAGTTTCCATCCCACCTCCAACCTTCTCACATACCTAGTTTCCAAAATGGAGGCATTTATTATATCCTATAATCAGGAGATTACTACGTGGTACAGGGAAGTAGGGCTCCTGAAAAAGGCAATCAAGCATGATTACTAAAAGAATTTAATAAGTACTCATCAACAATAAAGAGGCACAGTTTATAAGACCCACTTGTATAGACACAGTTTCAAATTAGATTTAAATGCCTGATTTTAAGAGACAAGCAGACAACTGTAATCAAGAAATATCTGAGAAGGCCTCCAATATAAAATCAATCAATCAAACAAACAAGCAAAAAAAGAAACTTAGAAGAAACACTAGACAGGAAGAAAAAATTACTATCATTAATATTCTCAGAAAGATAAAAGAAAGAAATATTTCCATGCTGAAAGACAAGGATATAATAAAAAAGAGATATTCAAGGAACAAAAAAGAACTGTTAGAAGTGTATATATATAACAGATATATTGGCTGGAAAATTAAATTAAAGAAGCCTCCCATAAAGTTGACCAAAAAGACACATTTATGAGCAACAGTAACAGTGAAGATCAGAAAATCAGAGGGTCAGGTCTATAGTTTCAACATTGGAATAAAAAGAGTCCTTGCAAGAAAGAACAGAAAAGTAAAACAAGATCAGAAAATAAACTAATTCAATAAACTATTCTTGGAATAAAAGGATTTGTTTTTTGAATAAACAGACCCACCAAGGGCCTGAAATAATGAAAGAAAATGGATTTACCTCTGCACAACATCTTACAGGTTCTGAAAGTTATTATCAATAGCCCAATTTTCAAAGAGAAAAATAAAACTTTTTATACAAAGTATCCCATCATATTATTGGAAGCTAGAAGACAATGGAAATAATGCCTTAAAGACTAAAGAAATCGTTTTCCCATCTATTATTTGTTCTTAAAACAACCATCAACTCAATGTTAACTGCAGATATTTCAATATGCGAAGTGTTGTGAAACTACCTTCATGCCCTCATTCTCAAAACGCTAATGGTGGATAGGCTTAAAAGAAAACTGGTGAAGTAATAATTAACTAATTAAAGCTACAAGGGCTGAGTGTATTAAAAGAGAAAAAGAGAATCCTAAGGTGAAAAAGAAGGACTGTCTAGAGAGCAAACAACCCAGGTCAGAGCAAGTCAGAAACCACTGGGAAGATGCAGGTATAAAAAGATGCCTGTTCTTGGACATTTGAGGCATTCGAATATATTTAGACAAATATTTTATTTCTAGAGGTAAACTTGGGATTGGTAATTAATAAGTATAATTAATGATTAAAACACACACACTCACATACACCCACACACAACTAAGGAAATAGAGATCATGGCAACTCCAAAGAAAACAGTAAGTTGTTTATGAAAAGAAAAATAATAGTAATATTCCATACGACGTCACATGAATCCTGTCTACCTCGTCAGAATAACATGAATGCAGATGATCATCCTGACTGAATGATAGCTAGGCTAGGAACAGACAGGAGGAAAGTGGGTTTGCTGGCTGTGATGGGAGAGAGAATAAATCCCCACAACAGAGAGAGAAATAACAAATGCAACAGCTAATGTAAGTAAAAGTAATAGCTTCTGGGAAGCAGTGAATAATCAGAGATTTGGGGGAGGGGGCAATTAGAAGACTACCTTTTCATCAAGAACACATGTATGAGAAAATTAAATAAATGTATAAGTTTAACCAACAATGACCATTTGAAAAAAAGACTTATGAATTGGAAGAATAAAGTAAAATTTTGTCCAAGAGAGGAAATGCTCCAGCGGGTAAGTTTGGGGAGAAGGGCTGTGGAGATGGTGAGAGTAACAACAGAGATTGGGAAGCGCTGCGTCATATGTTAGGCCACATGGCCCCTCTGACAGAGCACGTCTCCAGTCTCGTTCATTCCTCTGTTCCTCTGAGACTGCCTGCAAATTACTTGCAAGCTTCTCTCAATGCTCACCAGATGGGATGTTTATCATATATCCCATTTCTTCCTTTGATCTTATAGAATAGAGTTTACATTTAAATCTAAACCAATTTTATAAAGAAAATGTCTAATGTTAAAAAAAAGAATAAAAAAATGGTAAAAGAACATTTACAGTACAATAAAATGCATGATTATAAACAGGGTTACAAATCATACCATGCATAAAACCACTTCGATTTTTAACCAGATTATCATCTGGAAGGCAACGTGCACATTCTGAGATGGAGAGTCATTGCTCCAGTGTTTTAAATTAAAATGGAATGCTGCCAGAAGGGAAAACACACACACACACACACATACACACACACACACACACACACACACAAATAAACAAGAGCATGGACACAAAGAATAAAATAAAAACATCAAGTCAAATTTAGTGTGTTCTAAGAGACTTGTAATTTGAAATCAAGTATCACGAAAGTATTCTGAAACTATAGTACTAAATGATCAACACGTTAGTGCATTTGTTTTGAAGTTTCCCTGCAGAAAGGATCAGATGAGAATTGTATACAGTGGCCCAGAGAATGACATCACAAATAAGTATATCCATTTTGCAGACTGTTGGCCAAACAACAACATATTTGGCAGCATAAACAACTATGGGAAGGAGCATCTTCTTTAAATGTCTCCAGAACACTCCTGGTAAACTCGTCTCACGGATGCAGATTATGTACAGCCCAGGGTTCACAGGAACAAGGATCAAGTTGAACTCAGACTAAATTTGGGCTAAATTGATAAAAGCATATATTAAGAATGCTAATAGTCACCATGACTGATTATAATGACAATTATTTTCCAGAATGCACTATTCATTGTTTTTCTCAAGAAAAATTTTATTAATTAAATGGAAACTGTTTCTGAAAGGTCTTTAGCTTGTTGATACAAAAACAAATAAAACATCCATAGGTCTAGCATTGTTTGTAACTTGTTCTTGAAATATAAATGTCGAAGCCTGATAGATTTGTGGCCGTGACCAGTTTGGAAACATGCTGTGACATGGAGCTGACGACCCTACAGCAGGTGCTTTGCAGTCTGGCCTTCCACCAGCCCGTCTGTGTCAGTCATCTGAGGTTTCGATCAAACGCATTGTGCTGGGCCCTCCCTCCAATCCTGGTGGCGAGCACAGGATCTGCATGGCCAACCTGTCTGCCAGGTCACTTTGCTGTTTCCAAAGCATGCAGAGCCGACGGGAGCCAGCCCGAACCTCAGGATTAGTGTGTAGATGAACAGGAACAACCAAAACATATCAGGTTTTGGCAAACTGAGCCAATTCTGAACCTGCTTTTAACCGGGAAACCATGAATTCTAAATGTCCTGTTGCCCAGGTGTCTGTTGAGAGTGGGGAGCAGGATTCTGGGTAGCGCAGCCCCAGGGCCCCAGAGGGCGCAGGGTGGGGCAGGAGCGGGGAGGGGACTGGACAGGGCCCAGCCTGGCACCTGCCAGCACATTATTGCAAGAGCGCTACCACTGTAGTAGAGCCCGGCCACAACTGTGCGTGGGGCATGAACTGACAGGAGTGCAATCTTGTGGGTGGTGTCGCTGGGAGAGTGGACAGGGCAGCGGCAGGAAAAACAGAGGACAGAACGATCAACACCACTTTTCCCTACAGTCAAGCCCCCCCCTCAACTACGTCATTACCGCTACTTGAGCACAATTTTATCATACTCTAAAATATCTACTCAAGGTAGGAGAATTTTTAAGTTAATTAATACACAAAAAAAGAAAAACAAAACTCACATGAGGACCTGATGACTCAAGCAGCAACAACAGAAGAGTGTCGACCCCACTGCTCCTTGCCCTTGTCTTTGTCATGCAGGATGGAGCTATGATGACAAGCTGGCTCCATCAATACACACCTAACTAAGTGAGGCTGTAGAGCAATTTTATTTGATATGAAGACTCATTTAAGAAAATAAACAAAACAACACTGTAAACAAACTATTCCATACTGATGTTTCAGGTTATTTAACAAGATATGAGAATTAGAATCAAGAGTAGTCTTTTGTCTCATTCTGGATTTAACAAACACTAGGTAAATATATATATACTGCTCACAAAAATTAGGGGATATTTCAAAATGAATATGAAGCGATAAAAAAAAGCATTTGATATTTTTAGTAAACAAGAACATCAGAAAAGCAAATGACAAGTCAAAGAAGGCTGTTTGATTATGCAAATGACATGCAAAACCAACTTTGATTTCATTGGTGAAAATGCACTAGACGAAAGGCTAAAAGTACTAGAGTATCTGCACATTCCCTGATATCCTAATATTGGTGAGCAGTGTATTTTTCCTAAATATTTAATTACGATTAAGAACAATATGGTCCCAAATTTAAAGTCCTCAATGGAAAGAGTGATTATGGCATTTCTGATAGAACTACTAGAATTACATTTGGAATTAAAATGGAGAAATGAGTTAAGTAATTCCTCCTCTTTTGCTAAATAAATAAAATTAGATTTTAAATGTAATGCTAACATTTAAAATTAATTTTAGAAGAATTTTAAGGTCCTCCTAAAGTTGTAAAATAAGCCTCAACAGAGAACAGAAAAAGAGTTAAAAGGAACATAGCATGCAATATATAATTTATTTTTAGTATCTCACTAGAAAAATATTTTTACAGCCTGACCTGTGGTGGCACAGTGGATAAAGCGTCGACCTGGAATGCTGAGGTTGCTGGTTCAAAACCCTGGGCTTGCCTGGTCAAGGTACCTATGGGAGTTGATGCTTCCTGCTCCTCCCCCCTTCTCTCTCTCTCATTTTCTCTCTCTCTCTCTCCCCTTTAAAACAAATAAATAAATAAATAAATAAAAATAATTTTTAAAAAAAGAAAAATATTTTACAAAAAAGATCGCATGCTAAGAGCTAAACAAAGACTATAGTATCTTAAATCCGAAACTGTCTATGGAATATTTGTTTTGTAAGACATACTTGGTTTTTCTATGGCAAGACCCAAAGGCCGATATTTATATCAGTCCAATCTGTGTAATATTTTTGATAGGTCTATTTATGATTTAGAACTGGTTAGAATCTAGGCTGCCTACAGCTCAGATTTCATGTTAGGTCTAGCGATATTTTTTTTTCCTTCCTGTAACAAAAATATTTCATGTTGAATACATGGCTTCACAAAATCACAGGAGGGGAAAATGTGACATGTAAACATACACAGAGCCATAAAACAAAAGGAACTGCTGTGCCGTTTCCTGTGCTCACTCCCAGGGCATTGGCGGTGGTCTTGGTACCTGTGGCCTGCAGACCAGACGAGAACGTACACACCAATTTCTCAGAAACTCATGAAGTACACTGCAGGGAAACTGATGAAATGGTTTAAGTCATTCCCTTCATTGCACAAGCAAACACAGAAAATACTTAACTTATCCGGCTTAATGACCAACACAAACTCTTCTTAAACTTTATAAGGTGGTAGAGTTGACAAGAATGTCACTAGATGGGATCAAATTGCTACAGAATTCAACTTCATAATAGATTTGTGGGCAGCAAGGAAACTTCAGAAAACTACCTCTCTCATGACTCCTTTTAGAATCCAATGAACTGCCTGACCAGGCGGTGGCACAGTGGATAGAGTGTCGGACTGGGATGTGGAGGACCCAGGTTCGAGACCCCCGAGGTTGCCAGCTTGAGCGCAGGTTCATCTGGCTTGAGCAAAAAGCTCATTGGCTTGGACCCAAGGTCGCTGGCTCGAGCAAGGGGTTACTCGGTCTGCCAAAGGCCCATGGTCAAGGCACATATGAGAATGCAATCAATGAACAACTAAGGTGTTGCAACGAAAAACTGATGATTGATGCTTCTCATCTCTCTCCATTCCTGACTGTCTGTCCCTCTCTCTGACTCTCTCTCTCTTTGTCTCTCTTTGTCCCTGTAAAAAAAAAAAAAAAAAAAAAAAAAAAAATCCAATGAACTGAGGCAAAGAGAAGTGGAATGTCTGTAATCTCACAGCAGCAACTAAGTCAGCTGGTTCCTACTGCACTGGAAATCCATTCTACGTTCTTTCTTTTCAGTTGGGACAGAAGAAAATAATTATTAGAATTAAAATGTATTCAGGTAAATTGAATGCAGATTGTGCATTTTCAATTGACTGAAGCTGGATAGTGTATGTTTGGCAGACTTAGATATCAGGGCAGGCTCATAAATGGAACTTGTTGAACTGACCTGATTTTATTTAACTGAGAATAGAAGACAGTAAGAACCTAAAATTCAACACTTGCTGACTAATATTAAAAATTAAACCTAGAAAAATGTCAAGGAACTCCTGTGGTTGTAAAATTAGCTCCATCACAGAGGAGGAACACATTAAAATAGAAAAGGAAAATAACACATAGCATAACCTGTGTTGTCTTCTTCTAAGGTTAGTAGTGTTGGAACCGTGAAAAGTGAGTAAAGACAGGATTCTTGTTCACAGAAAGGGAAGTCTCTTGTGATATAGGATATTCTGTCTACAGTCACAGGTTTTTAAAGTAGGAACATCCTGGGGAAAAAAAAATGGCCAATATTTGATAGTTTATTTCTGTTAAAAAAAAGGAGTCTTCCATTTAGTATTTTGCTCATTTTGTACAATAAAATGTACTTTTATTATCATAAATATTGGATGAGGTCATTTACTAGTACAACAGACTAAAAGTGCTAATTCTCTGCTGAGTTCTTTGAAAGTTGTAACATCTAACATTTGGGATCTTCTTACAAGGTTAAAGTATAATTTTCAAAAGATAAAATGACTGAGGTCAATACAAAATGAACTGTCTACTTAACTTGTTCATTAATGAAAAAAACAATAAAATGTTAAAACCAGCCCCAAGGACAACTGAGATACAAAATAAGCAATTTAATAAAGGAGCATCAGGACAAGAATTTTGAGTTAAATATAAGATTGACTAATATCCAAATGAGCAATACACTATAACCTCTAAGGTTGTCCTTCCCATATGTCAAAAACTATTTGCATACCCATCAGAAAAAGAATATGTAAACTGATCTCTGCCCCTCAAGAGTTGTAAAACAGCCTAACCTATAGGAAATCAATCAAATATGCAAGCCCAGCACTGCTCAGAAAGACACCAAATCCTATTTTGCCTATTTTGAACTTTGGAAATGTTTTCTCCCGTAAGCATGCTTTACATAGCAAGACACCACACTTCTGTTCAAGAACCCTGCCCCCCAATTTTTCTTTTCTATCTTTCATGTCATTCACAGAATCTATTTGACCTGTTAGTCCTACTGTATTTTTTTTTAAAGTAAGCCCATGAGCCAGCTGCCCAACTTTTGCAACAGAGAAAATAAGAAAGAAAATGTCTGAGTAGGAGACTTTGTTTTAGTCATTTGGAGAACAAAACTTTCCACTGTTTAGGATAGGTTTAGATTGAAGTCTGTCTAAATGTTTGTTTGAAGTCCAGAAAATTTATGGTACCTCTGTACTTCAGTGGGTATGTGGACACTACCTTTAGTGTTGTAGTTAATACAGCGAAAAGAAGAAAGATAGGGGATTTGAGTAAGTTGATGTAGAGCAGTGATTTTCAACCTTTTTCATCACATGGCATTCATAAACTAATGACGAAAATTCTGTGGCACACCAAAAAATACATTACATTTTTTGCTGATCTAGCAATAAAAAATAGGTGTAATTTTGATTCATTCACAATGGATGACGTTGTGTTGGCTGTTGTCGTTTTCTTATTTGACAATTTAAGGAAAAAGAGGGCAGAGCCCCTGACCAAATAGTCAGGGACTGCATGTTCTAAAACTTTTTTCCGGCACACCAGTGTGCCTCTCATGGTATACCCCTGCGTCGTGGCCACTGGTTGAAAATCGCTGATCTAGAGTGCTCCAGAAAAAGTTCATCTGTTAATCCACTCAAAAGCAATGCTGTTAGAAACACCTTTGATTTAAAGCTTTTTGATGAAATATCTAATAATGTCCTTGTTTGTTTAGGACAGTAATACAGAGGTGTATGCTTGTTGTTATTTTCATTCTGTCTTATCTATTGGCTACTTCTGTGAGAATAAGAAGGTCTTCTAACCAGTTGGGAGAAATGAAAAAAAGAAAAATAAACTTCCAAGCCTAAAGTTTAGAAAAGAAGGGAATTTTGATTTAGTGATGTACAATTCAGGCTGCATGATGGAAATTAAAATTTACCATTAAAATTTTACTACAATTATATGATAACAAACTATACAGTCTGCCTTAAAACATATGTTTTAAAATAATGTATGAAAAAAATTAAAGCACAAGCAACCAGTAAGAACCTTAGTGATGTACAAGTTTTCTTTGACTATGTCATTATTCTTTTATCTACATTAGATTCAAGTGCAGTCCACAGGAGAAATCTTGACTGGCAATCTGAATAATGAGAATACTTCGTCAAGGTCAATTGTCCTGCAAGATTTCTTTTGTGCAGCCTTTGAGTTATATTTTTTAAAGGTTAAGTAAATTTGAAGTTGTAATAAGGCTAGTTTTTGCCTGACCAGGCGGTGGCACAGTGGATAGAGCGTCGAACCGGAATGTGGAGGACCCAGGTTCGAAAACCCGAGGTCGCCGGCTTGAGCGCAGGCTCATCTGGTTTGAGCAAGGCTCTCCAGCTTGAGCCCAAGGTTGCTGGCTTGAGCAAGGTGTTACTCTGTCTGCTGTAGCCCCCCAGTCAAGGCACATATGAGAAAGCAATCAATGAACAACTAAGGTGCCGCAACTAAGAATTGATGCTTCTCATCTCTCTCCCTTCCTGTCTGTCTGTCCCTATCTGTCCTTCTCTCTGTCTCTCTCTGTTTCTGTGACACACACACACACACACACACACACACACACACACACACACACACACTCACACACACAGTAGAATAAGCCACTTAGATTTTCCCAAAACGGAACCCTCATATATTACAATGTTTTTTTTTTATGGGGAATTAGGCTTTGATTAATGCTATTTTGAATAATGCTCATATTACCAGGTGTACACTGTGAGAATTTTTTAAATGCCTATTATTTGAAATATTAAGTGGCTGAAATAAATTTTGAATTTAAATATTTAAGAAATAATGGAAAAAAAAAGAAACTAATGTGATTTTAAGATATTTTGAAACTTGATTTTAATTGCATTTTCAGAAATTGTGCAGATTTTTTTATCAGGTTATTATGACTAGTACTTTTCATTCACCCAAAGCATTATTTAATCACATAGCAAACTTTCATCCTTTCCATAAATCTACATTAGCAAATTTTATTTTATTTTTAGCTCAAAATGCTTAGGATAATCAGGATTGCTCTTGTCTTTTTATCTAAAGCATTAGATAAGTTCATGACGGTCTAGGCTGTGTTTTGCTCACTGCTATATGGCCAGGTCACAGAAAAGAAAAAGCCCGGTTGAGAGTAGGTACTTTTATAGATTAAGTGAATTAATAAATATTTAAAATTTAATGATATTAAATGTGCATCAATTTGTAATTATTGAAAAACACATAGAATGTATCTTTGTAATACTGTGGAGTTAAGTTACTCATGTTGTGTACAAATTGTGACCAATATAATGAAAGCCAACTATCACCCCCCAAAAATGCCTACTATGGACAATATATCTCATCAATGTCCACACAACTGTTGACCTAGACTAAAAAGAAAGAATAAAAAAACATAAAATAAACAAAAAAACAACAACAACAAAAATACTCACTAAAATAACATTTAAAAATATCTCTCATCTCCATGCATGGCCAATGAAACTTGGTACTCCTATATAATTTGGTCATAAATATCTCACCGTCTGGGCAAACCCAACAGCTTCTCTTCTTTTGGCAACCCTGAAGGAATGCATTTCTACAGGAAGTCTTGACATATTTATTTTACACTTTCATGAGGGTTACAAAATACATGCTACATGATCTAGAAAAATATGTGCTAGCGACTAACGACTTGACTATAAAAAGTCTTTAAAATCACTTGAATGCCTCATATTTGGTTTCTTAGTCAGTCTCCTGGATAACAGAAAGCAGGCAGTTTGGCTGCAGTAACCAGCATCATGTCTCTAATACAGAACAGTTGTCTTCACAAAGAACCCTCTCCCTGTGCAGCCAGAGGGATTATTTCTTTTCAATCAAGTTCTGATCATGGGCACAGTCTGGGTGACTGAGGGTCTCCTTCTTCACTGTAGTCAACTTAGAAGAAGAGAAAGGCAGAGGGAGTCTAAATTGTTTTAGTCTGAGTTACATGCCCTTGAAAAGAAAGAGAAGAGGCTAATTGAGCCAAAAACAACAAACACCCAGTTACCATGAATTTCAAACTCTCAGGTTGAGTGAAAGAGATCCATCAATTTGGTCCTGCCCAGGCTGCTGGTGAAATTGAACACAAGGAAACAGTGCCTTGCAGTGGCTTCTTCCTTTAGTGGATAGTGAGTCAGGGAGTATCCCTACTGGCTCCTTCAGCCTTTCCTAAGACAATGGCCAGGGCTGGAGGGAGCCTGCTGTCTCGAGTCCACATCCACTCATTCAGAATCCCAACCATGTGAGTGACTCTGGCTGCTAAGAGGAAAAGAGAAGTAACCGTATCCTGAGAACTGTTAAGCCAACATGCTATTAAATATACCACCTAACATTGTTCTTTTCCTTTTCTCTCCCCCTCTGCAGCTACCACATGGGATGGAAGAAATCCAAGTTAAACACTCTCCCCAGAGCATGTTCCAAGGCAGAGGACCGGGCCTCCAGCCTGGCTGATAAAATGCACGTCTATTCTCTATTTATTTTTGTAGTTCAAAGGCCTGGCAGAAAGGGCCCCGATTTCTGCCATGAGGACCAGGGCGCTCGCGATCTCTGCCCAGGGATTTTTACATCCATCTGCCAGCTCCTCAGCTAGACCATGTATAAAGAGGTGGGTGGGGGAAGTTTGAAAGGACAAGAAACCCCAGCCTCCACTGAGGCTTTGAAATTTCAAATGATATACTGCCAAGGACAGAGCTCGCTGCAATCAGAGCAGCCACATGAAAAGGCTGTTTCTGTTTACCCTGGGTCACTTCAAAACCGGCGATAAGTAAGCCGTGCAAAGTTTCAACTTCTCCTCAGGTTGGCATTTCTCCTCAACTAGAGCTGAATCTTGGTTTCATTTTCAGAGTAGAAATATTTACAACCCTGTCACACGTGAGTTTGAGCCTTCCTAGGGCCCACAAACAAATGGGTTATTTTAAAGAGTGTTTAGGGTTAACTGGAAGTTTTCTGTTTTCTAAGGGCGGGCCTGTATTTAAATAACTAAACTGCTCTACTGGTCTAGTTCAAATTTCAACAGAGACTGACTTTAGCTAGAAAAAAAATAATATTTTATTTCAGTTTTAAATTGTGCACTCATGTAATAAAAACTAACCCTAAAGAACATGTAAAGTGGCCCTGGCTGGTTGGGTCAGTGGTAGAGCGTCGGCCCGGTGTGTGGAAGTCCCGGGTTCGATTCCCGACCAGGGCACACAGGAGAGGCACCCATCTGCTTCTCCACCCCTCCCCCTCTCCTTCCTCTCTGTCTCTCTCTTCCCCTCCCACAGCCAGGGCTCCATTGGAGCAAAGATGGCCTGGGCACTGAGGATGGCTCCATGGTCTCCGCCTCAGGTGCTAGAACGGCTCCGGTTGCAAGGGAGCAACACCCCAGATGGGCAGAGCATCGTCTCCAGGTGCTTCACCCCCTCCCTCCCCCGCCCAGCATCTCACTTAGGAAAAAAAAAAAAAGAAAAAAAAGAACATCTAAAGTAACAGCAAGTATTCAAGAATTCTAGAAAAATTCAAGAAAGAGAAAAGAAAATCAGGGTACCAATGTATTCTTGGGTACACAATTTTTTAATTCTGTTTATTCATAATATTTTGATAATCAGTATTATGAAGAGATTTTGTATAGATCTTGATATTGTGATCAAGTATGATATTTTGTAATTAAAATATAAAAAGGTCCCTTCTTTGATTACTTAGAGTTCCACTTCACACACTGCACATCTCCTTATGTGTCTGCCGCTTCACTCTTGATGCTTGTGACAACCTTACAACAGTAAAATTCTATTTATACCTTACCATTTTCCCATCTTTTGTGCTATTGTTGTCATATTTAATTTTTAACATATCCCCATCTAATAATATTGTTTTTTATTGAAAAAAACAATTTTATTCTAGGTAATTAGAACAGAAAAAGAAATCTGTTATACTTACTTACCCCCCCCTTTTTTGTTACCATCTCTAGTATCTTGTCAATTACAGAACAAAGTTCTCATTTGATAGCTTTTCCCATCCACCCAAAGAGAATTTTTGTAGCATTTCTTACAACACAAATATGCTTGCAAAGAATTATCTAGGTCTTCACTGAACTGAAAATGCCCTTATTACATCCTATATGTTTCTGAAGGATTCTTTCACTGAATTTAGAATTCTGGGTAGACTGTTTTTGAGCACTTTAAAGAAGTTTTTATAGCACTATGGGCACATGATTTCAAATGAGAAATCAGTCATCATCTGTGTCGTTGTGTAAACGACACAGGAATGTGTCATTTTTTTTTCTTTCTTTCTTTCTTCCTTGAACTAAATTCTTGCTTTTCTCTTTATTTTGATTTACAACCTAAATGTATATTTTCTTGGCCTGTCAATGGATGGTAAATATTAATCATTACATTTTGGAAAATCCTGGCCATTTTTATATCTCCCAATGTTTTTCAGTTACATTCTCACTGTCTTTTAATCCTTATACACGTCAGATTGTTCGATATTGCCCCTCAGTTCTCTGAGGCTCTAATCATGTTTCTTTAGATCAGGGGTCCCTAAACTATGGCCCACGGGCCGCATGCGGCCCCCTGAGGCCGTTTATCCGGCCCCCCGCTGCACTTCCAGAAGGAGCACCTCTTTCATTGGTGGTCAGTGAGAGGATGCATCCTGTGCTCCTGGAGTACTGTATGTGGTGGCGCCGCAAAGCATGATGTCGCTCACATACAGTACTATACCGGTGACGCTGGACGCACGTGTCACAGCTCTGGAAGCGCGTCATATCACTTGTTACGGCTAGCAGTGACAAATATGGAACCGGACATTGACCATCTCATTAGCCAAAAGCAAGCCCATAGTTCCCATTGAAATACTGCTCAGTTTGTTGATTTAAATTTACTTTTTCTTTATTTCAAATATTGTATTTGTTCCCATTTTGTTTTTTTACTTTAAAATAAGATATGTACAGTGTGCATAGGGATTTGTTCATAGTTTTTTTGATAGCTCGGCCCTCCAACGGTCTGAGGGACAGTGAACTGGCCCCCTGTGTAAAAGTTTGAGGACTCCTGCTTTAGATTTTTCTCTTTTCTAATTTTTATGGGCTTATTTCTATTTACATTCCAGTTCATGGGTCCCTTTCCTATCACCCTGAAGCCCATCTGATAGCTGGAGTCCCAGCTGGGTACTCATGGTACCACAGAGAGGCCCCCCCCTGGGTCTGGGCCGGAATGCAGCCTACCCATTGTGGTTCTCCCCTTAGAACATGAGCTTTGTTCAACCCACAACTGGTGCCTTCTAGTGGGCCCTGTGCAGTCCTCTTAATGCAAGAACAGCTGAGCCCTCAGCCACTGGATCCTCAAGGGTCTTCTGTTCTGACTCCAAACAGCTCCCTCCTCTATGTTAGTTCAGGTCCCTGTGTGGCAACCAGGAAACTGTACCCAAGCTGAAAGTTAGCTAACAGCTTTACAAACAACCACATGACTAGCATGATATGAAGATTGATGTTGAGCGCCTCTCAATTCTCCGCCAAGTTACTTTTCTCAAATTTGTCCACACGATGTGAGTGCTTTCTTCCTTACCTGCATTTCTGCCTCCTGCAGGCTCCCTGGGTTGCTGGAGGACACTGAGCCCCCTTAAGGGACCCAATGCCCTTCTCTCACCTTTAAAGCATACGAAAAGGAATGCTTTCTACAGCAGTGGAGGATCTAGTCCTGTCCTTCATCTGGGTCTGCATGGCGTGTCAGCCATGCTTACATCAGAGGCTCGTACTGCCTGCTGGGGTTCGTGTAAGCAGAATCATCTCAGGTATGCGGGGGGGGCTGGAGGGAAGGAGAAAGACTCACATGCTCTCTTTGCCAATGGGCCATGCAACCACTGCTTCTAAACTTGCTGCTGGTCCCGCAGGGCCACCAGTGGGAAGGGAAGTGGGCCGGATGCATCCCCTGCATGCCTGCTTCCCATGGCCAGTGTAGCCTGACCACCAGACCCACCTTGCCATTCACCTGCACATCTCAGACCGCCTCTGAGGCCTGAGGGGTCTCTTTCACCAGATTCCAATTATTTCCTTTAAAGTCATAATGGACCTTGACGCTAGAGTTCCCCAAATCAGTCATTGAGTCAAAGTCTTGTTTTGGTGAACTTTCATAATGGTAGCTGCTCGGCTTTCCTTTCAAAGATAACTTTGGTTCAGATATTTGGATAATTACATGCAATTACCCAACCACTTGACCCTGTGTTGTTCACCTCCTTCCTGGTCCCTGGCAGAACCTCTCTCCATCGCCAAGGTAAGGGAGAACCAGACACCCAGGGCCACACACTGGGGGTGTGGCTGTGCTGACTGACCTCACTATGTTCCCCCTTGGCAACACTTTTTAGTCTCTAGCAGATTCTCTGGTTCCCTCCTGGGTCTCCGCTTTAGGACGGACACATTTAATTTCCTTGATGCTGGGGATATCGCCTCACAATGATTCACAACTGGGTGTGTACCAACAAAAACAGCCGTGTTATAGGTGACTGCGTGCGATGTGCTTTTCTGCTGTCCTGCATGGAGCTTCTACTCAGAAAAGCAACCCAGGAAGAAAAGAAGCAACTCTCAGTTGGTTCTCTGATAAAGTAGGCAACAAACAAACAACAAACAGAAAACAAACAACACAGTCGGAGACTTTTATAGAGAGAGGTAGCCTAGACCCACCAGTTTCATTTTCAAGGTAAAGACAATGGTCCTGTGGGTGGCCAGGCTCTACCCGTGGTTTTGCAGATTACACCCTGCACAACTCCAAGCGGCAGACATTTCTTGGCCATCTCTCTGAATAAAGCCCCTCAGCACCGTGGGCTGCACGAGCTACAGAAGCATTTGCATCGCCCTACCAGGCAGGGTTTAACTTTCCCCTCCAAATTACATCCTATATTCCTTGAGCATGACTTCTTTAAAGCGACTGAGGTTAGACAGAGAAATAGGGAATGCCTGGCACACACTGGGAAAAATACAAGGGCTCTAGGTCTTTGGAATGTGACAGAGGACCCTTTGTAGAACAGGATCAAAAAATGAGAATCAACAGGTGTTGTTCTAGAGGATGAGATAAAGTTACTATATTTACGTACTAGACAATGTCAAGGTGGGTCCGAGCAACTGGGAGTCTTTGTTTGCCCTTTGAGAAATGGAGGCCGCAGGTGCTCAGGAGCAAGTCTGACCATGCAGGCCTGCCTGTGTGGGCCGGACGGTTCACAGTTCCCTCCACTCTCTCCACATCTCACCCCACTTCTTCCAACGTTAACGGAGCCTTCTGCTAAAACCGCTCTTAAATTTTATTTTAATTCAAGTCAGTCTATAGGCTGAGAGTGGTATGAGCTCCATTCAAATGTAAAAGGTGTGCCATTATTTCCAAGTCTCTGCATCTTCTGGAGCTCTTTATTGATCCACCCCCAACTCCCTTATTGCTGTCTTCAATTTTTAGGCTTTCAAATTGCACTTCTTTGTATCTTTGCCCAATATCTGGTGTAGCACATTGTGCCATTAGAAAGAGTCTCTTCTGCCTGGTTTCATATTTCTACTCTCTAAAAGAGTCTTTATTTTAATACCAAGTGACACTTAGAATAAACCATGCAAATCACCAAGGCTCATTTGTAACTGGTACTAAATAGAACATATGAAAAAAATCCAAAGTGACTACATACAGAACTATTTAATGGAGTGTGGTGACCATACAGAGGACACTGAAATGATGTTAATATAATTATCCATAAGAATGCATAAACAATTTTCCATTGAGTGTTTTCATCAGTAAAATTTTTCTTGATGAATAATGTGAAAGAAGAAGAACTCCAAGCTCAGGCATACACACAACTATGTCCTGGACATTTTAAAGACTAAGAAAAGTGAATCTCAGTGTTTTTCTTTTGCTTTGAACAGAAGCTCTAAAGAAAACTAAAGGACTAACCATTACAGTTAGTTTATCCCCTAAATCAGTGATTATCAACCTTTTTTGAGCCGCGGCACATTTTTTACATTTACAAAATCCTGGGGCACACCACCTACCAAAATAACACAAAATGACACTCTAGCACAGTACATATTATACATATAGTTAATAATATAGTTTCTAAATGTATTTATACTCACTTAGTGTGAAACCTGGGCCTGTTTCGATGAACACAAAAGGGATATCCTGGCAGGAATGGTAGAAAGACACACATGAAGCCCTTCCTCAACAGTTCTCAGTCTCTCTCTGTTTTTAGTTTTTATCGCAGTCAAGCTTGAGAAGCTCAGCTCACATAGATATGTGGTTGAAAACGGGAGCAATGTCAAAATAGCTTTGTTGGCCAGAATGGGGAACTCCTTGGCAACAGATAACCAAAAACTGTCCAAAGGAAGATCAGCAAACTTTAGCTTCAAACCACGATCTTATTTCAGTTCAATGAGTTCCTCTTGCTCCTTTAAAGTCATGTCCTTTCCAGCAATGGATACTGAGCTGTATGGGTCCCTAACCAAGTCAAGGCATTCTGTGAAGGCTGAAGAGAAATAAAATGACAACGTCTTCTCAAGAGTTTTCAAATGTCTGCCAATCACCTCGCACATTGCAGCAGTGTTGCCATCATGCTGTTTCTCGGTCAGCGGGAACATCTCAAGGTTGCAACGCTGCACATGTTGTTGCCAGAACTGCACCTTTAAACGGAATCCATTCATTTTATCAGTGCTTGTAAGCAGGTTTTCATTTCGGCCTTGCATTCATGTGTTCAGTTAATTCAGATAATGAAATACATCAGCCAGGTATGCCAGCTTTGCGCACCACTCATCACTTGCAAGCAGCTTTGAGTAATCGGATCTCTAGTTTGTCTCGCAACTCATACACACGGGCCAGCACTTTGCCACTCGACAGCCACCGGACCTCCGTGTGGAGCAATAAGATTTTATGTTCCGCTCCCATTTCTTTACACAAAGACGCAAATAAGCGACATCTCAAAGGTCGCGTCTTCACAAAGTTCACTATGCTCACAACGTCATCCAACACAGGAGCTAGATCTGCTGGTAAGGTCTTTGCAATGAGGGCCTCATGGTGCAAAAAACAGTGCATAACAATAACATCTGGGTTTCTTTCTTTGACCCTACTTACGAAGCCTTTGATGCACCTGACCATGGATGGGGCTCCATCAGTGCAGACACCTGTGCAGTTTTCCCATGTAAACCCACTTTTATCAAGATATTCCGGCGTGACCTGAAATATTTCCTCTCCTGTTGATTTTTCTGGCAGTGCCTTGCAAAATAGGAAGTTTTCTCTAATGGCTTCTCCATCCACAAAACGCACGTTGGCCAAGAGCTGACAATGTCCACTAATATCCGTCCACTCATCAAGTTGCAAGGCAAATTTCTTACTGATGCGCACCTTTTCCAAAACAAGTTTCAATGTTCACAGACATGTCATCAATACGTCTGGCAATTGTGTTATCTGAGAGAGGCACTTTAGCTATCTCTTTGGCCGCGGTAGGGCCAAGCATCTCATTTACAATGGCTTTACAAGCTGACAGTATTAATGTTTCTGCCACAGTGTGGGACTTTTTTGATTTAGCTACGAGTTCAGCAACAAGGTAGCTAGCTTTGAGGGCTCTCTCGTTTACCTTTGTGGTTTTTCTCAGAAAAGTTGTCCGTTTCTCATTGTTTGTACGTAAGTGTACAAAATAGTCCATCGGCTTGTTTTGAACGGAAGGGTGTTTCGTTTGGAGATGGCATTTAAGCTTGCTTGGCACCATGGCGCTATTAAGCTTCTCAACACACACCAAGCACAGCAGAGTCAGTGCTGTCTCATCCCTGGTGAAAGTAAATCCAAATGAAAGATAGCTTTTGCTGTATTGCCTCGAGCTCACCGTCTTGTCTTTTTTCCTTTGTCGAGCACTCATACTAGGGCCTTCATCTGGGTCAGAATTTTGTCCAGGGCCCTGTTCTGCATTTGCATTTTCCCTTCTCAAAAACTTCTCCATCGCTGTCACTTGCTCGTCTTGCTGAGATCCCAAACTGTCCCAAGAGTGAAATATGCCTGGCAAAGGTCCTATAATTAAACTACATTTATTAAAAAAAATTAAATAAAAAAGGATAACCCCCTCATATATACAGTCCCATGTAACATCCCCTCATATATATACAGTCCCACATAACATTCCTTTATAAATACAGTCCCACGTAACATCCCCTCATATACAGTCCAACGTAACATCCCCTCATATACAGTCCCATGTAACCTCATATATACAGTCCCATGTATCCCCTCATATATACAGTCTCATGTATCCCCTCATATATATGGTCCCGCTAATAGATACTGGAGCTTTCATCAAGGTTGTGGGTTCAAATCAATTTGGCAAATACTCTCTCTATATAGAGACTGAAAAAAATCAGTTTTAGAAAATGTTGGGTACTTGTGTAACATCATAAGTCCTCACAGCATCTCTACTGTCAGATTGAGAAGTTTACTTTCTAGGTAAGGATTCTGATAAATACTAGAGTTCTCCCTGAGGTTGTGGGTTCAAATTCTATGGTCAGCTGCGTGCAGGGGCCTTGGTTCTGTCTGTTTTGATGGTGTATATAGAGATTTGTGCTCTTTAAGAAGATGACCCTTCAGGAGGCCATATACAATATAGATAACATTGTGATGCATTGTATATCACCCTCTGTGGGGGCCTCTTTTAAAAAGAAAAAGGTCAAATATCTATATACACCATCAGGATAGACATAACCAGCTGAGGCTGAGGCATCATCTAGTTGTGGCAACATTTACCTCCAGTCCTGACCAGGATTAGAAATTGGGACCATGGGGAGGAGTAGCAGCTTCAACTACTCGCCGTGACCACACAATGACAAGTGTGCAGCAGCCCTAGTGGGGACCTTCCTGGGTGTGGATGAAAGGCGGCCTACTATTGGTTCATCGCTAGTGGTCAAGATGAATCCTAGAGGGTGATTGGTCAGTGAGCGTTCCCTGTGCCTCCACTCTTCCTGTCGCTGATAACTGGAGGGATTGTGAAGGAATGTTTATGTTCAGATGGAGGCGTCTGGCGGTGGGCCAGATAAATAGCCTCCACGGGCCATATTCGGCCCGCGGGCCATAGTTTGGGGACCCATGTTTAATTTCCCCACAGTACGCCTGACCATGTCTCACAGCACACTGGTTGAAAAACACTGCTCTAACAACTTCTCTCCCAGTTTTCTAACCCTGCCCTCTGATAGGCTGTGTACGTGGAGACTGTACTTAAGTGCACATTTGAGCAAGAAGGACTATGTAATGAGGATGCAGAAACTGGACATTACATTGCAGTTTTTAACCCACATACCAAATTATGAAAAATAGTTAAAGCTACAATTACTATGCTATTCTCAGGAATCCCAGCTTGATATACCTTAAACAATTGTGTGAACTACTACTGTTGTTATCTTCAGTAGAGATTTACGAGTTTATAGTAATCTAATAGTGAACATCAAATCCATAAATCATGTCGAAATAGCAATTAAATTTTAAACATTGAAGATTTGTAAAGTGTCATTTAATATTAAAAATTATGGCAGTTACAGTTTCCTAATTCTATATAAATGTTTCCTTATCCTTTCCTCTTTATTTTTTAATTGTGCAAAATCAAAGGCTCAACAAACTGCATTAATTTCCTAGTCTGGCAAGTAACTGTACTGATGAAACTCTCCCCACACTCAGGTAAGCAGAGCAATAACCCACCAACCCAAACCAGAAACCTGAGAAGACATTTCTGAAACTGTCACTGAAATTTCTTAAGTATATTCATACTATTGTAAGGATCATTAAGATATTACTATCTCTAAATATGCTTCTTTTCTATTAAAAAAAAGGAAAAATACCTTTGAAGTGTTCATCTTGAATAAAGATGACTAAAACAATATCAAAAAAAATTACTAACTATACTTCCACTTTGAAAAACCAATCCTAGGAGTAATCTCTTATCACACAAAACTGTTTAAGCATGAATGAGGAATAGCCTTCTAGCAGACTATTTTGACATACAGGGAAATTTCTTGATTGGTTTGCTAGTTATGAGTTTGTATTGTCCTGGGAAAACTTAATTGCTTCTGCATTACTAAAGACAAATGGTATACTTATTTCAATCTTTGAAACATGCAGTTGAAAAAACACTGAATGTTGGTCTTTTTTCCCACAACTAAAAAGCATCAAAGTCTTTCAAGATGTGGGAAAGAAGTATACCACATCAGTGGAGTCCTCATCAGATATGATACTTTATTCAAGGTTAATCACATAAAGAATATAAAATATTCTTATTCTGTATATAATAAAAATTCTTTTTATAGCGAGACTAGCAGCCAATAGAGTCTTTAGGCAGACTTATATTTAATACTCAGCTACACCAAAGACATTACAATGGATCTAATGAAACTCACAGGCTCTTAGTTGTTAGTTGAATAAGCAGGTGCCTGATAGTCACAAAATGTAAGTTGGAGTCTATATTTTTGGCATACCTCCAAATTATTTAAGTTTTATGTTTTTGATAGCTTATATTATTAACAGAATGTCCTGGAAGTATCTTGTTATCATATTTTCTTTAAGATTTTTATGTTATTTTACCCATAAAATGTCTGAATTTCTTACAAATGGCAAACTATTTTTATGTCTGACTTTAAATCTGGCCACAATAATCTAGACTGCTAACAGAGAGGATTTAAAAAACAATAAAACCAGAATGACTTAAACAAAATGACCAACTTGCTGAACCAATGAGTCTTTTAGAGAGGGGTTAAAATAAAACACTTAATGGCAAATAATGGACTAGATGTCAAGATAAAAAAGGAGCTAAGATGGAAATAATAGCACACAAAAATCTTAATAATCTGTTAACTGACTGAAGATGTGGTATTTATATTTCTATTAGTAAAGACTTCCAGATAATTATCACAGTGTAATCAGAGAACCGTGATAATACTTGCTAACAATCCAAAACATGGGGAACTTTGTATAAAGAAAAAGATCCTAAAGAGTGCTATAACATGCAGCTTTTTGAAACACAAGTTTGATGTTTTCCAAGAAGTTTAAAAAAAATAGTTCATATTAACATCAGTCATTCAATTACGATGCAGACAGTTTAACTTTTCCAACATGCATTTCATTTATCTTTTTATTTTTCATTTGAAATAGGAGAAATTCCAATGTTCTGTTCTTCTCAGGGCCCTCAGTGTTTTTAATGCTTCTGTGTATGTCAGACGACGTTAATGTGCTTCTCCAAACAGTCTGAGAGCCTTTTAAATTATCTTTACACATAACTGCATGGAGTTCAGCTTGCATTTCTATTTTTCTTTCTTTTTTTCTTTTCTTTTCTTTTTTTTTGTGACAGACACAGAGAGAGGGACAGATAGGAACAGAGAGACAGGAAGATAGAGAGAGATGAGAAGCATCAATTTTTGTTGTGGCACCTTAGTTGTTCATTGAATGCTTTCTCATATGCCTTGACCGGGGTGCTACAGCACAGCAAGTGACCCCTTGCTCAAGCCAGTGACCTTGAGGTCATGTCTATGATCCCATGCTCAAGCCAGCGACCCTGTGCTCAAGCTGGAGACCTCAGGGTTTGGAACCTGGATCCTCTGTGTCCCAGTCCCACGCTATCTCCACTGCCACTGCCTGGTCAGGGCTCAGGTTGAAATTCTACAGGGTAAAATCTCATCCAACCCAACTTCCAGTAGACAATAGCAAGAAACTCTAGACAAATTATGAAAACAAACACAAAAATAATAATTATATGAAGACACAAGAAGGCTCTTGAAAAGCGTCAACATTGTAAATTTTTTTTTTATTGTGCCTTTTAGCTTGCACAGAGAAGTCAGTCTGGGGAAGTTGTTGGGAAAGCTAGTGTTCGACCTGACGGAGCCCGCGTGGCTGCGTGTGCATGTGGGGGGTGGAGGAGAACGTGGTATAAAAGCACATGCGTGTACTGAGAGGGGTGTTTCCCAGCTTGAAATAGGGAAGGAGAGTAATGGATCATGGGAATGTTCCTGGAGAAGCTGACACTGCTCTGAGTATTGGAGGTAAGAGCAGGAATTCAGAGGGCAAGCTAAAAAAGAAAAAAAAAAAAAAAAATATATATATATATATATATATATATATATATATATATATATATATATATATATATATTAAATTGAGAACATTGTGGTGTGACACAGTACATAGTGTATTTAGGAAACCACACCTGTAAAGTGTGAAGGTGAGTGTGTGTAAAGATAAGACTGAAGAGCCTGACCAGGTGGTGGCGCAGTGAATAAAGAATCAGATTGGGATGCGGAAGACCCAGGTTCGAGACCCTGAGGTTGCCAGCTTGAGCATGGGCTCATCTGGTTTGAGCAAAGCTCACCAGCTTGAACCCAAGGTCGCTGGCTCGAGCTAGGGGTCACTCTGTCTGCTGTAGCCCCACGGTCAAGGCCCATATGAGAAAGCAATCAATGAATAAGATGTCGCAATGAAAAACTGATAATTGATGCTTCTCATCTCTCTCTGTTCCTGTCTGTCTTTCCCTATCTATCCCTCTCTCTGACTCTCTTTCTGTCTCTGTAAAAAATTAAATAAATAAAAAAAAATAAGACTGAAGAATTAGATGAGGTGAATTATTAGAGGTTCTGTAGTCCATGGAATGCTCGATTTATCTTGTCAATTTTAATATCAGTTTGAATATTTCAAGGGGGAATTTACATAGGCTTAACAACGCCTACAGTGGTTTTAGAGGGATTCAGGGATGAATTTAAGAGAATATTAATTAGGATTCTTTTAGTTTCAAGTTATACAAACCAGAACATGAAACTGTTTAAATAAGTAATAGGAATGTTTTAATTCTTATACCCAAACTTTCAGAAAAGCAGAACTAGGGCAGGTCTCAGGAGAAACAGCTTCGAGAATCTATTAGTAATGCTGTTCTCCACATTCAGCTTTAATTTTTCTCCTGAGACGTTTTTCTTCCAAAAGTCGGAGCTCAAGGCTGACAACAGCCCCCACCTCGATGGCTCCCCACCTGTGCCACCAGAATAGAACTCAAGTCAGGCCAAAAAGTTAGAAAGAATCTGACTTGAGTTTATGCCCACCTTCCATGTTACTACCCATTGTGAGGGTGGTCAAGGAGTTAACAGAATGTGATAGATTCAGATTGGGTCACATTCTCATTTGTCATTTCTCATGCAATCGGTCTGGCCAGGAAGATAAAAGTCACATCAAGGAATATGGCAGCTTCCAATTCAACCTCAACAAGTGCAGGAAGAAGAAAGAGGTGGAGCATAGCCTGCAAGGAGGTGACTGTTTGCAGTGCGCATTGGATGGATGGGCACTACGTCCCATTTATCAACAAGAAATGGTATTGTAGTTTCTAAGTCTTGCTGAGCAGCTGAATCATGCCTGTGGTTAAAGTAGGGGAAAAGACTAGAGGTAAAATAAGTAAGATAGGAAAAATAATAGGTTATAAGAGGTTGTCAGAAAATGAAGAAATAACCTGTATATTGGGTTAGGGTAATAGGTTCATGATAATGTCATACAGATTACTGAATTTAAGGTACAAGATCAGGTCTAAGAAAGAAATTGAACATTCCAGTTTTGGTGTATATCTGATTATAATTCTTGCACATACAATATATTATATATGATATATATAGCAATGGTTTTAAAGGCTGATGCAGAGAGAAATTGTTTTTCTGGGTAGGCAGGCATTATTTTTCACTGCTTTACTACTTGGAGGTAGGTCTTTTTTTTTTTAGCTATTTTTTTCTGGCTTGAGTATTAGAAAAAAAATATATATATAGGTATGTAAAATACTTATGGTGGGCTCTTCCATGTAACTAATGCTTAATAAAAGACAGATACTATGAAATCAATGGTCATGTGAATAATAGAAAATGACAAAGAAAATGTGCATTGTTCTCCTTTCTATTTTAGGGGGATTGCTTTTTTATGTGTTTATTAGTAAAGAACGAGAACATTTTAAATAAAATGAAAATTTTAACAAAGATCAGAAATGGTAAAAGGTAGTAAAAAGGGTGGAGAATATTCCACAGGACAGGTAATGGAAACCTTTTCTGTAAACGACCCAATAGTAAATATTTTAGGCTTTCTGAACCATAAAGTTTCGATCACAACTGCTAACTCTGTACTATGGCAGGAGAGAAGCCACACACCATACATAAATGACGAGTGTGGCTCTGTTCCCTAAGAACTGTATCAGTGTGGGAGGCTGAAGGCCTTACTGGAGCAGCAGACAGCCATTTGCCCACCCTAGATCTAGGGGTAAGGATAAAAAGTACTAAGCACTCAAATTTCACATAGATTTACACGGTTACTTAGAATCAAGCAAAGTGTAAAGGTTTTAATTCATGGCTTTATTTAAACAACATTGTAGACATTGTAGAGCATGCCAGTTTGATTAACTGAGAATGTGGTGAATGTTTTTTTTTAAATTTCTACAATATCACTTAAAAAGCACAGGTACATGTTACAGTATTTAGTTTAAAGAATACAAGAACATGGGGGCTTGACTGTTGACTTAATAACAAAAGTAAAATGTAAGATTTCTTCTAAAAGACTTAGGCTAGCACTGACTACCTTCCTTATATCCACTCTGGAGGAAATGAAAACGATAGAAATTTAGCATTAATATACTATTCATATAAAATTAATTTTAAATCTTGTTTTTAATATTTGCATTGTGCTTATGTGAAGTTTGTTGCAGGAAGAGTCTCTGTCATAGGGACCTTTAAACAATTTCCTTGTGACCAGTGTTTGACAGAATTTCCATTGTGTATCCCAGAATTGTCAAGAAATTCGGTTGGAAATTATCTTTAGTGATTTGCTTCGGGTAAATAATAAGTCACATCCATAACATTACCACCACACACTGTACTAAATGATTTGTTCCACAAAACATTTGCAAAGTAGAAAAATGAATTCTTAGATGTCCCTGTCCAGATGAAGCCTGTCAAATACCTATACTTGCAAAGCTTTGTTCAATAACGTGGCTTTCTTTTCTGTTTTCTTTTCTTCTCCTTTCTTTTTTCTCTTTTCTTTTCTTTTCTTCTATTTTCTTTTCTTTCTTCTTTTTTCTCCTTTCCTTTCCTCCCTTTGTCTCTCCCTCCCTCCCTCCCTCCCTCCCTTTCTTCTTTTCTTCCTTTTTCTTCCCTCTTTTCCCTTTCTTTCCGGTTCTTTCCCTTCCCTCTGCTTCCCTCCTCTAACTTACTCTACCTTTCCCTTCCCTTCCTTCTTTCTTCTCCTTTATTTTCTTCATGCAGGCTCTGCACAGTGCAACAGACAGTTGCAGAAATACTCAGAGACATCTGTTTAAATCCTTTATTTGGATTACTACCTTTAAAATCTTGACTAAACCCCTTAGAAACCTGTGACTTCATTTTCCTTGTCTCCATATGGAAATGATAATTGATGGCCAATTTTAATACAGAGTGCTTAGGAGAATCAATAAAATAATATAGGAAAAGGATTGTATAGTGTTAAAAAAAAGAAGGATAGTTTCAGAGACTATCATCATCTTAGTTCAGTAAACTGAGACTAACATTCATGAACTTGTCCAGTATCACCTATGTAATAAGCAGTGAAGAGAGAACTAGATATATCCTCCTGTAACCTAATAATAGTCATAAGATGCAAATGTTATTCTAAGCACATGATAAGGGATTTACTTACTACTAAGAATTGTGTGTGTGTACTCTTGCACACACACATGAGGAGCTGGAATCGTGTGTGTATTGTATATATTGATTCTATAAGAAAAAAAGCTATACTATTGACTCTTCCTTGAAACAAGTCCTTTAGTTGCTATTTAACTGTGTGTGTGTGTGTGTGTGTGTGTGTGTGTGTGTATGTGTGTATTATGTTTTGGGAGAACATAAGGCCCCAAGTGGATCTAAATGGGAGAAACTGGATAAAGTAGAACTAGATTGTATTTAAAAAAGTATCAGAAATTTTGTTCTTTTTTTGTCAGCAATGTCCAGTAGAATGATAAGGGATCTAGAACAGAGAGAGTTGAGTGGACCGGTTGTGCGTGAATGGAAGAGTCTTTGTGTGATCCTGAATGGACCGCATGGATAGTAAGTAGAGGTCATCGGAAAGGAAATTATAGCAGGATCGGTAACTTGGCATGTTCTGAAACTTGGATGAAGTGTAACTACCCAGGTGAAAATGCCAGCGGAGTTTACAGTGAGGGAGAGGACACACCACAGAAGGTGAGTGGAGACTTGAGCTACTTCTCCCTGATATTAAAGTAACAGGGATCCACAGAAAAATAAGAGAATGTAGAACTTAGGCTTATCCATGTGGCATGTTCTGACTTTACAACTTATCAAAAGCGCATTAATTCTATCTGATCTAAGAGATAAACATTTCCTTCAGTGATCTTTGAATAAACCCAAAAGGTCTTCATTCATCTTTTAAACAGTTTTATATAGAGACCTCTGAGAACACATATACATAGGGGGTGATGTTAAGGTTGAAGTATTCAGCTAAATTCATAAATAACCATGAAATCATGTTTTTCTGTCTTTTCTGTTACCTTGCATAATTCATTGGGAATGTAAACTCGGTAGGGCACACACTTTCTTGTTTACTCACTGCTGCATTTGCCATGCACAGAGAGCATGTGGGGCAGAGTTGTTGAAGGAATAGGCATTAAATAAAATGATGCTATGTGCTAGGTGGCTTCCGTTTGTAAATTCTATATTCTTGAATATCTCTTCCAAAGAAACTCAATCTGTTTGTAGGTCTTTTCTTTTTTTTTTTTTTTAATCCTATTGAAGCTTCCATTTCTTGCACAGGAACTAAAAAGCAAAGCCATTTCCTTTTAGTTTTTGTCCATTGAAAAGATCCAAATCAACATGGAAATGACACATATGTTAACAGATCACAAGGTAGGCTGGAATTAATCACAACTCCGCTAAAGCTGAATTGTTTTACACCATAACACTTGTTCAAAACCATTTTTGTTGAGAAGAGTCAAAAGAGAAATTGTGTTAAAAATTAGAGGTCAGGAATTTGTAACTCAATGTGCAATGAAACACTTGTGCTGGCTAACGGGTCCCATTGTGTTTTGTCATTTTAACTCCTATGATCACACTGAATATGAGCTGAGTGAATCAGATACCTCAGGAACTTGCTTGATAGTTACCTAATGGAGTCTCTAATTTTGTTAAAATCACTTTGGGAGGAAAATGTTTGCAAACACAACTTACCAAAAGTGAAAGACATTTTCTTTTGCCTTCTCTTGAAATTGGTGTTTAGGCATACTTTAATATAAGATCGGTAAGATAGTACCAGCTGGTAAGTGAGAGGACTTCTCCAATAGGATTGGACTTCATCCACAGTTATTTCCTTAGAACTAATAATACTTTTCACATGTGCAAGACTTTCTAGTCAGCAGTGTCTTTTTGCATTTGATTCTCATGGTCCAGTGACTAAGGCAGAGGAGATTTCACTAACCTAATATTATAGATGTGGAAACAAAGACTCAAAGAAGGTAATTTGTGAAACCAGCATCACATTAAAAAGTGTCAAAACCAGGATAAGAATCTAGTTCTTTTTCTTACAAAGATAAGGATATTCACAACTTAGTCTTATGTATCTGAAATTTTATATCATTTTATGTAAAATACTTAAAATAAGTGCTCTTATCACAGTTTCAAGCAAGATGCACTGAGGTTATCATGGATAGTTTAATAATAATAATAATAATAATAAAATAATAATAATAATAGTAATAATACTAACTATAAAATTAACATTTTTTGAGACCAGGTACAAAACCAAGCAATTTAGGTGAATTTCCTGTGTAATTTTCTTCAACATCCTCATAAGGTAGATGTTATCATTATCTCAATTTTGTAGACAAAGACATTTAGATATTTAGGCTACACTAATAAATATGGTGTTGGAGGGGAGCTTTAGAGATAGATACCTGGACTGACGAGTCTCAGAGCAAAGTAAGTCTCAAATGTTGTTGGGGGTAAAAATGACAAAGTCAAATGGCCCTACTTTGGGCATATCATGAGAAGTCAGAGTCTATTGGGAAGGACAGTGATGCTATGCTGGGTAAAATGGAGGCAGCAGGGAGAGAGGAAGATCAAATACGAGGTGGACAGACTTCACAAAAGAAGTCACAGGCTAAATTTACAAAGCTAGCAGGGCTGTTGAGGAGAGGACGTTGTGGCCACCACCCATTCATAGGCTCGCCAGGAATTAGAGCTGACTCACGGCGTGGAGCACACTTAGGCTGAGACCATAACTTGCATTACAGAAGGTCATACAGAATTTTATGAGGTAGACCTCGGAGTTGAATTTAGATCAGAGGCCAAGGTTGAGCCACCAAGTAATTCTCTCCCCTGAATCTGATTTTTAATTGCATGATGCCTCTGTGTCAAAATGTAATATCTATACCATGATGTGATTGCAAGTCCCACTTATTGGGATTGGCATTAAGTTTTGAATAAGAAAATGGATATAGAAATATTTGCAAACTGCAAATATGAAACAGATGTCAGATGTTATGAGTTAAAAATCAACTTTTGGATTGTCATTAATCCTTTTTTCTTTTCCTTATTTTCTTTACCATTTTTCCATTTGGTCTCCAGTTAGTTGCTTTATCATACTAATGAGTATAAGTGAACTTAGGTGCCATGGTTTCCAGTCAGTTTCCCTTGGTTCCATGAGACATGTCCCATGTTGTGATTCCCAATCAGGCATCGTGCACGCCGTTGATCACAAAACAGTAAGAGAAGTTGAGTTTTTTTTAACGTCATCCATCATTGCCAACTGAAAGAAATTCAGTGGTGTATGCTGTATTGACAGTTAACATATTTATGCATGAGAGACAGAATATTATTTATTTAATGTTTTTATCTTAAGTATTCCTCAATAATTCTGAAAGTGTAGTATGTGATCATTGTTGTTTGTAAAATGTGAGACACTTCATCAGTGGTTTTTTTTCTACAAATTTGTTAAAAAGAACCTACACATTTAAGTTAAATATGGCGAGCTGTCATCAGTTTCTAATTGTAGAACTAGAGTCCTCAGAAAATTGGACAGTGGAACAAACTGCTTACAGCATTTTACTCTGTCCCCACCCCACCCCCCTACCCCCGCCTTCTGGCTCTGAAACTGTGTTGACAGGGTGACTTAACATTAGTTTTATGTCCTTAGAAAAATGTGGCCCCATTTGCATTCTGTTGCTATTTTCTTTATTCTTGCCCAAATGCTGGAGCTTATGTTGTAATAAGACCACTGAAATGCAAACTGATATTATACAATGCCTCTTTTCATAAGTGGAGTTGAATAACAACTGGCATTGAAGACAAAAACAAATGACATGTGGCAAAATCTAATAAACATATAACTAAACATCTTATCTCTTTGTCATCATCTATTAACCTATATCATTCTCTCCTATCCCCCCAAGTTTAATATATGTTACCTTGTGGCTGCACACATGTTGCTGATCAGCTAATTTATGCCTTATGTTGTATATAGAATTTAACGGCTGCCAATAATTACAGTGGTAGACAAACTAAAGATTTTTCACTTCTCTACTAAAAACTAACCATGTGTTCTTCTTTAAAGCAATGTGGTTTTATTTTGTGTGTTTTTTTGCAAAAAAAATAAAAAGAAATTCAGAGCTGTAAAATTTGTCATTATTCATGAAAAATTATCTGATGCAAAGTTGAGTATTAAAAAAAGTGAATACAATTCTTTTTTTTATTCCATAAGTAAGATTACATCATTATATCACAATTTAATAGGTGACAGTTCAATGCTGGCAAATAGAAATTCTGTTACCAAAATGTCTATGGTTTCTTACTTGAATTCTTTACTTATTGATGAAATTAGTAATTTCAGGTTCATTTAAATTTTGACAAGCTACAGAGAGCTCATAGAAACTTAACCTTTAGTTAAACATTTTAACATTTTAAGCATGCAGTCAAAAAATATTATTCTGATATTAAATTAAACTTTAAAATATTTTCAGAAAATAAATACACATTTATTCTTGAAAGCAGTTGACTTATGCCTTCCTTCAATGTAGACATCTTCAGCACTATTAATTTAATTATTTTATGTTGTACACTGTATTTTCTTCAGTTTTATGGAGGAAATTTTCTGATTAAAAATTATAAAGAAAAAATTGTGGAAGAATTTAGAAGTATATAAAAGGCTTTTTAAAATTAAAATAACTTTATTTAAACTGTTTTTATCTACTTGGAAATATTTTATGTTGTTTTATTTTGTTAATTTTCAAAATTTTATATACTCTAGCTTTCTTTTATTTCTCACTTATTTATTATCCCCATATTTATTTTCATTCTTTTCTTTTCATTTTTTCCTTTCCTGATCTTATTCCAAATACTGAGTGGAGCAAAAGCAGGCTTACAGTTGTGAGTATGCAAAACAGAGTTTATTTCTGTATTATTATTTATTGGTTTTTGTATTATTTTCCATACGAATAACTGTAAACCTACTTTTGCCTCACCCTTTGTAATAGAAGGCAACAGATATTTGTGATGTAGACAGAACATTAGCATTATATATTATGCAGAGTCTAGTAACTTTCAAGATATTTGTATTGTATTATGTCATCATGTACACTAAATATTTGTGAAGTTTTCTTCCATTAATAATCGAATTTGAATACTTTACTAGGATGAATATAAGTTAAGCTGCTGTAACAAAGAGATTTCAAAACACTGTGTTCAAATACGAAGAAAAGACTTTTCTCTGCCATATAACATTCTAAATTGAGAAGTCTTGCCATCTTTACTACCAGACTTCCACTGTGGCTTCTGGGATTGTGTTTCCCCATGAACAAGCGAAAGATACCTGTTAAGCCTAATTCGGAGGGACCCAAAACATGGAAGACACGAACAAGGTCCATCGATTACACATCAAAGCTTTATTGTCTAGCTTGGCCAACAGAAATCTGAAGGAGAGTGTGCTGGCCCTTTGTTCTACTTAGTTTTTATAGTTTTGTAAGTGGGAAGTACAGAAGCAAAAATTGTAATTAGAGCCTCTTACCACTATTGGTTATAGTCATATGTCCTTTAACATGATAGGTCCATGTGCAATTTGCAAGCCATACATCCTTTTGGGGAAAACAAAATTTACAAGCCAACACAATGGTAGAAAGATGTCTCTTTATATATTAAAAGGCATTCCTATATTATCTAGTGTTCATCTGCTATCTCTCTGTACAGAGTCACACGTGTTAACCACACGTATTTACATAGGAGAGGTAGTTTCAGTGGGGACAAATGTCCACAAATGGCTCATTGCTATGAGAAAAGGTTTATTTTGGCTTTTCTCTTCCTGTACCTGGCTAGCCATTCACCCTTTCCTGTGTGGTGGAATGTCTGGGGATCCATGTTTTCCTCCGCTTTGCATTTACAACACAATGCCAAGGGCCATCCTGGCTATGCCAATCACACAGTACAGAGACTATTCTCACAATTTCTCTGCACACCTTAACCCAAATTAATAAAATGTTCTCCAAGCCTCTTAAAATATTAATATTAATTCTGTAGCCTTTGGTACTTTATAACACCTGCAGGTGAAATGGCTCAGTGGCTCCTCAGTACCCAGAGAGACACCACTGTCTCTAAAGTAATGCTCAGTGTTATTCACAAAGCTTGTTCCTGGCACAGTGTCAGCCTAATGTCCACACAAAGCCACATTTACTTCCAAATAAAGTTAGGAAATGTAGTCACTCATAGGGTTAATGTACATGCAGCAAAAAATTCAGGGAATTTTTTTGCAAAGAGGAAAATAAAGAGAATGTGTATTAAGCGACATTGAACAGTCCCTATCCACTAAAGAATGATCATTCTTGTTCTTTAGAGTTAAATGAAATGACTGCTTGTTTGCTTCTAACACTGAATTACTCAGTGTAGTACTATTTAATATATATGAAGAATGTTAATAAATTATATTTTTTTCTGAAACTGGTTCTATGATGAGAAAAGGGAATTAAGGCTCATTTTTTAAAATTTGTTCCTCTCTTTTTTTTATTGCTATACTCTACAATCTTAAATATAAGCAGTATGATATTCTGAAATAGTATTGAAGTATAAATTTTGAACTCTTTAATAATAAACTAGCATTGACTCAAAGGCAGCCTTAAAATTATTAAGACACTTGTTTTGAGCTTAATTTTTTAACATCGACCTAGAGACGTTACAAGCCTTATCATCACAATTTCATTTGGAAGAATGTACTGTTAAAATATGGTTTTGTTAATGTTATGAAAGGTATTAGTAAATATGTTTGATTAATAATAACTGGCAAACAAAAATAAAAGGTAAGATATATACATATAAAACCACCAAAATTTTAAGTTTCTAAAGAATATTATTAGATCTTTATTTTTATTCATAATTATTTTTCATCTACATGATATACTTTCCCCAAAGTGATCATATTTCAAATGTCAGTGTTTTGAATATTTTGCAATATAGATTTATTAGTACAATGGCTCACTTTCCATTTTTTTCATTTAGATTATTTAAATCTCTAATATTAGATTTACAAAAGAAACTATAGAGATGCATAAAATGTTTATTCCTATTCAGTCATAACAGATGGTGACAGTTGTAAAACAAATAGGTTTTTCCATGATGAATAAAAAACACATTGTTTAAAATTTTTACTCAGTAAAACTTTTTTGACATTCTGAAACATCAGACATGACTCATATATAATTACCAAAAAAATCCTGAAAAATTTTAAAACTAGTTCCTTTTAAAGTTTTTAAAGTTGTCTTTCATGTCTATATTGCCCCAAATCACCAACCCATGCCATGACTATAATTAATATCAATGTACCTAAAAGTTATTTTTATGAGGAAAACATTTGAAAATATGTAACATTAGTAAAGTGTATGGTGTGTCTTATGGAACTCACCTCAATAATAAATAAAGTTAAAAATAAGGCATTTTTTCTAATTATTTTATTTTTTAAAACAGAAAAATGAAAAGAAAATGATAGTGGTCTTATTATTGGAGGTGCTGGAAGGATTTAAATTTTTTTATTTATTTTTAATACAAACAGAGCATCCCTTATGATACCTCATAATTTCCAAACTGAAAATGGGTAATTTCAAATTCTCAGGCATTTTATTATTTAGTTTGTTTTTTTTAAAGTGGACCAAACCAAAATCTAATAAGTTTAGTAGTGCCCATTGTACTGAGAAAAAGATGATTTAATCATAATCTTGAAACCTCGACGAAAGGAGAATTGTAATTCAGAAGTTACCATCTGTTATGACACTAACTGGTCAATTCAGGAATAATATAATATTAGTTTGAAACTAGGGAAAGTTATTCATTGACTTTATAACACCATTCATATGCCACTTAAAATCATGGCTACTGATTTTATTTAGGAAAATCCTGATCTAAATTTATGTATGGAAATTTAATAATTGCAACTCAAAAATCACACACTTAAAAATACAAAACTTTAAACCTCAAATGGTGCATGTTGTATTTTCTACTTGCCTAACAGACTTTGCAATCTTATTAACTAATTCAGAGATACACAGTAGTACAAGGGGAGGAACTGGTTACTTTTATAACATAATCAGTAAGTATATTTACTAATAGGAGATGGTATAAACAAGAGGGAGGGGAGAGAGGAATATGAAATATAATTATTCCCGGAGGAAAAGTGAAAAACAACTATTATAAGGCAAGGTTTATAACTTTGTTTCATCTATTCATCCTGCAACCACATGCTGAGTTGATATTTATCCCCCATCAGGAACAAAACCAAGTGCAGCACTGAGTTACAGAGTTAGACCAGATTCTTCATCAAAAAACGTGCTGTTGACCCAGGCAGGTGCTATGGTTACAGCTGGGGAGCAGAGATTGCCTCTAACGTGAGGGAGAGAGCCGCACTGGCAGACCACCATGTTTCCCTCCTGTTGGACAGAGTAGCGAACCGAAGAGAATGGAAAGGAAAACACTAAAAACCTGGAACTTGTAGGTCTTGGCGACCGATTGGGTCTAGGATTGGAGGAAAGAAATAGGTCAGTATGATTTTAAATGTTCCTTTTTACAACTGAAGAGATGTTGTTAAATGTTAAGATTGGATAGTGTCCTGTTAAATATGAATCAGAAATGGAAGAAGAGCTTGGTTGTCTCTTGCCCTGGCCTCTGCCTGCCTGTCTTATATTGTACATCATGTTTTCGTGTCATTCTTCACGTCCAGTCTCCCTTTGATACTGATGCTGAATTTAACCTCTTCAACGACAATATCAATCATGCTGCAGTTTAGCTAACAGACCCATTAACCTATCCAGAAGGCCTAAACTATGCTGATTTCCAAGACCCTCACTTACCTGGTCTCATGCTATATATTTTTTATTTTTATTTTTTGCTTTGCTTTCTAATAGATTTTCAACTTAGTTCTTCTGATTAAATTGAAAACAAAATCTCTCATAGCAAAACCCCTCTGGTAAGAGGTGAGCAAGGAAGCAAAGGATAATGGAAAGCTATTGGTCTCCTCATCATATATCTGGTGACCGGCAGTACAGGTACCACAGGCAGACAGTGGATTGAAGAAATGGAGTGCCCGTTAAAAGAAGAGATATATATGCATGTAACACAGGCGAACTGTAATCAGGGAAGGCAGAGTGCATGTCCTTGGTTTGCCTGGAAAGCCCCCATGCAGTCAAGTCTACTCTCTTCCTACACTCATTGTATTTCTCCGTGGATAAGATGCTCCCATGTTTAAGATGCAGATTAATTTTGGGGCCCGAAATTTGAAAAAAGTAATGTATTACATAAAGTTATTGAACTCAAGTGTTATTTATCATAAAATTCATACAACTCCTTATCCGCGCGAAAAAGCGGGATATGCAAGTAAAAAACTGACAACCACTGTACAAGACGCATCCAGTTTTTAGACCCCCAATTTTTTGACAAAAGGTGCATCTAAGACATGGGAGAACATGGTATTTGTGACTAACACATTTCATTAAGTCTGATGTGCTCCACTATTTCTTCCATTTTAAAACTTGGAGTTTATTCTATACTGAGCAAGAAATGTTTAATAAAGGTCATGTCTGAAACTATTGATAACATTATACTGAGAAAAATAAGTAAATCAGAAAAAACTAAGAACTATATGATTCCATACATAGATGGGACATAAAAATGAGACTCAGAGACATAGACAAGAGTGTGGGGGTTATGGGGTGGGGGGGGGGGAGGAGAAGGAGGGGGTTAGGGGAGGGGAGGGGCACAAAGAAAACCAGTTAGAAGGTGACAGAAGACAATTGGACTTTGGGTGATGGGAATGCAGCATAATCAAATGTCAAAATAACCTAGAGATGTTTTCTCTGAACATATGTACCCTGATTTATCAATGTCACCCCATTAAAATTAATTTTAAAAAAAGTTTTGTATTAAAGAAATTTTTAAATATATATCTACATCTATTGATCAATTTATTAATCTATCCATTGAGAGAAAACATTTTTCTTCTGCCCTTATCAAGTTCATGGGCAGTCTTGCTTTGGCTAGAGCTCTGGCCAGTTCTTGCCACGTCTGGTTTAATTTGAATCTCATCAATCATATTAATTTATCTTTAATATTTCAGTATGTTTCTATAAATATATAATAAACACTCATTCTGAAACATAATATTGCTATTTTTATACTCAAATGATTAGGAATAATTATATTGTCATAATATAGCCAGTTAGTGTTCAAATTCCCCAAAGATCTCAAATTTCTTTTATCGTACATTTGTTAGAATTCAGATGCAATTACATTACAATTGGTTTAAATGAAATTTCTCTTATACTTCCCAGGTCCTCTTTTCCAAAAATTTTTTTTTCTTTAGAAGTTTATTGGAGAAAGAGACCAGGCTATTTTTCCTGTCAATTTCCTAGAGTACGTAATTTGCTAAAAGGATGCCTTTGGAATTGGTTAACTTTTATGCTATGTCTTATATATTCTATAACTTAGTAGTTGGATACACAAGCTTAATCAGATTGTGATTTTGAGTTTGGTAATAAAACATTGTTAGGCAGCACTGTTCATTTCATCCTAAGGGAAAACCAGTGAGTTCTAGAAAGTAGAATGAAGCCACCACAAGTTGGTTTCCCTCTTATAAATTATGAGATTGCCCTGGATCTGTTTATTTGTGCCTTATTCAAAATGTGGAACTTCTATTTTGTTTTATTGAAAACTGATTGAAATACAGTAAATTATGTTAATTTGCTAGAAAATTGTGAAACATAAGTCATCAGAAAACTGTTCATTCTTTAGTTCATCTATTTGCTTTTTAAGTTAATTTCTTCATTAGCTATCAAAAATATCTTTAGAATGTTAGACATATTTAAAAATCTTTCTGATTTTTATTGTAATACTTTCAAATTCTATGAGAGGACTGTAGAAGTCTGTATAATCTAGGGCAGTATTTTTCAATCAGTGCTGCGGCACACTAGTGTGCCATGGGACATGGTCAGGTGTGCCGTGGGGAAATTAAACATGGGTCCCCAAAACTATGGCCCTTGGGCCGTATTTATCCGGCCTGCCGTCAGCTGCCTCCATCCGAACATAAACATTCCCCTCACAATCACTCCAGCTATCAGCGACAGGAAGAGTGGAGGCACAGGGAACGCTCACTGACCAATCACCTTCTAGGATTCATCCCGACCACTAGCGATGAACCAATAGTAGGCCGCCTCTCATCCACACCCAGGAAGGTCCCCACTAGGGCTGCTGTACACTTGTCATTGTGTGGCGGCGAGTAGTTGAAGCTGCTGCTGCTACTCCTCCTCATGGTCCTGATTTCTAATCCTGGTCAGGACTGGAGGTAAATGTTGCCACAACTAGATGATGCCTCAGCCTCAGCTGGTTATGTCTATCCTGATGGTGTATATAGATATTTGACCTTTTTCTTTTTAAAAGAGGCCCCCACAGAGGGTGATATACAATGCATCACAATGTTATCTATATTGCATATGGCCTCCTGAAGGGTCATCTTCTTAAAGAGCTCAAATCTCTATATATACCATCAAAACAGACAGACCCAAGGCCCCTGCACCCAGCTGACCATGGGATTTGAACCCACAACCTCAGGGAGAACTCTAGTATTTATCAGAATCCTTACCTAAAAAGCAAACTTCTCAATTTGACAGTAGAGATGCTTTGAGGACTTATGATGTTACACAAGTACCCAACATCTTTTAAAATTGATTTTTTCCAGTCTCTATATACAGAGAGTATTTGCCAAATTGATTTGAACCCACAACCTTGATGAAAGCTCCAGAGTCTATTAGAGGGACCATATATATGAGGATACATGGGACTGTATATGAGGGGATGTTACGTGGGACTGTATTTATAAGGGGATGGTACGGGGGACTGTATATATGAGGGGGTTATCCTTTTTTATTTAATTTTTTTTAATAAATGTAGTTTATTTAAAGAACCTCTGGGCCCTGGCTGGTTGGCTCAGTGGTAGAGCGTCGGCCTGGCGTGCAGAAGTCCTGCTTTCGATTCCCGGCCAGGGCACACAGGAGAAGCGCCCATCTGCTTCTCCACCCCTCCCCCTCTCCTTCCTCTCTGTCTCTCACTTCCCCTCCCGCAGCCGAGGCTCCATTGGAGCAAAGGTGGCCCGGGCGCTCGGGATGGCTCCTTGGCCTCTGCCCCAGGCGCTAGAGTGGCTCTGGTCGCAACAGAGCGACGCCCCAGAGGGGCAGAGCATCGCCCCCTGGTGGGCATACCGGGTGGATCCCAGTCGGGCGCATGTGGGAGTCTGTCTGCTTGTCTCTCCCCATTTCTAGCTTCAGAAAAATACAAAAAAATAAAAAAATAAAAAAATAAAGGACCTCTGCCAGGCATATTTCACTCTTGGGACAGTTTGGGATCTCAGCAAGACGAGCAAGTGACAGCGATGGAGAAGTTTTTGAGAAGGGAAAATGCAAATGCAGAACAGGGCCCTGGACAAAATTCTGACCCAGATGAAGGCCCTAGTATGAGTGCTCGACAAAGGAAAAAAGACAAGACGGTGAGCTCGAGGCAATACAGCAAAAGCTATCTTTCATTTGGATTTACTTTCACCAGGGATGAGACAGCACCGACTCTGCTGTGCTTGGTGTGTGTTGAGAAGCTTAATAGCGCCATGGTGCCAAGCAAGCTTAAATGCCATCTCCAAACGAAACACCCTTCCGTTCAAAACAAGCCGATGGACTATTTTGTACACTTACGTACAAACAATGAGAAACGGACTTTTCTGAGAAAAACCACAAAGGTAAATGAGAGAGCCCTCAAAGCTAGCTACCTTGTTGCTGAACTCGTAGCTAAATCAAAAAAGTCCCACACTGTGGCAGAAACATTAATACTGTCAGCTTGTAAAGCCATTGTAAATGAGATGCTTGGCCCTACCGCGGCCAAAGAGATAGCTAAAGTGCCTCTCTCAGATAACACAATTGCCAGACGTATTGATGACATGTCTGTGAACATTGAAACTGTTGTTTTGGAAAAGGTGCGCATCAGTAAGAAATTTGCCTTGCAACTTGATGAGTGGACGGATATTAGTGGACATTGTCAGCTCTTGGCCAACGTGCGTTTTGTGGATGGAGAAGCCATTAGAGAAAACTTCCTATTTTGCAAGACACTGCCAGAAAAATCAACAGGAGAGGAAATATTTCAGGTCACGCCGGAATATCTTGATAAAAGTGGGCTTACATGGGAAAACTGCACAGGTGTCTGCACTGATGGAGCCCCATCCATGGTCAGGTGCATCAAAGGCTTCGTAAGTAGGGTCAAAGAAAGAAACCCAGATGTTATTGTTATGCACTGTTTTTTGCACCATGAGGCCCTCATTGCAAAGACCTTACCAGCAGATCTAGCTCCTGTGTTGGATGACGTTGTGAGCATAGTGAACTTTGTGAAGACGCGACCTTTGAGATGTCGCTTATTTGCGTCTTTGTGTAAAGAAATGGGAGCGGAACATAAAATCTTATTGCTCCACACGGAGGTCCGGTGGCTGTCGAGTGGCAAAGTGCTGGCCCGTGTGTATGAGTTGCGAGACAAACTAGAGATCTGATTACTCAAAGCTGCTTGCAAGTGATGAGTGGTGCGCAAAGCTGGCATACCTGGCTGATGTATTTCATTATCTGAATTAACTGAACACATGAATGCAAGGCCGAAATGAAAACCTGCTTACAAGCACTGATAAAATGAATGGATTCCGTTTAAAGGTGCAGTTCTGGCAACAACATGTGCAGCGTTGCAACCTTGAGATGTTCCCGCTGACCGAGAAACAGCATGATGGCAACACTGCTGCAATGTGCGAGGTGATTGGCAGACATTTGAAAACTCTTGAGAAGACGTTGTCATTTTATTTCTCTTCAGCCTTCACAGAATGCCTTGACTTGGTTAGGGACCCATACAGCTCAGTATCCATTGCTGGAAAGGACATGACTTTAAAGGAGCAAGAGGAACTCATTGAACTGAAATAAGATCGTGGTTTGAAGCTAAAGTTTGCTGATCTTCCTTTGGACAGTTTTTGGTTATCTGTTGCCAAGGAGTTCCCCATTCTGGCCAACAAAGCTATTTTGACATTGCTCCCGTTTTCAACCACATATCTATGTGAGCTGAGCTTCTCAAGCTTGACTGCAATAAAAACTAAAAACAGAGAGAGACTGAGAACTGTTGAGGAAGGGCTTCATGTGTGTCTTTCTACCATTCCTGCCAGGATATCCCTTTTGTGTTCATCGAAACAGGCCCAGGTTTCACACTAAGTGAGTATAAATACATTTAGAAACTATATTATTAACTATATGTATAATATGTACTGTGCTAGAGTGTCATTTTGTGTTATTTTGGTAGGTGGTGTGCCCCAGGATTTTGTAAATGTAAAAAATGTGCCGCACTTCAAAAGAGGTTGAAACTCACTGTGTTAGAGCATATTGACAATGAAGGAAATAACAATGGGGAAATGAGAGCCTGAGAGAAAAGCAGTCGGGAAGGATGTGATGTGAAGCACTGAACACGCCTCATACATTGTTCATTAATAACAGCCTCACAGCCAAAACTGTGTGTTTTCAACCACTGAATATCCAATATTTCAAATACGTGAAGTCTATGTATCATTTGCTTATATATGTAACTAAAGGCATCTCTGGTAGAGTAAATTGCATAGGGGTACAATGCCACTGATCATTCACAGATGTGAGAAGATTCTTGTTTACCGTCACAGTACCCTATAAACTGTACAACTGTTGGCCATCAGAGGTGGCAGTAATCAAAACTTTGTCCTTGATGAGATTTTTGCTAGCTTCTCAGGCCAACTGGACCACACTCTAACTTGCTCCTGCCTGATCCAATAAATTTTACTTTAAAATGCTGGTGCATTATGATAAAAATGAACTTTCTATTTAATGACGTGTTCTTAAACTCATTATTTTATTTAATTCATGAATATTTTGACTTAAAAGTAGGAGCATTATACACAATAACTTGGAGAATTTGGATCAGTCTCTACCGAAAATTCCAGATTGTGTTGGTTGGCTTTCTTAGCCCTTTAAATAGTAGCAAAGGAGTATTTCAGTAAGACATTTCCTTTCATAGAGTGCAGTGGATAATTCCAAGTAAAATATTTGATCAAAAGTCTCTGCTAGGAAGATCAATCCTTTTACTAGACATTACCACCTACAGCCATATGCAACAAGTTAGTCTTTGCCAAAAGGATGTTTACAGTAACTGTGGCATAAGTTACATGTACTATTCTGAAACAATGGGGTTGTTTAAAAGCATAAATCAGTGAAACAAATCAAACAAAGTGTTTTGGAGATATGTAGACATAGTATAGACATAGCCAAAGAATGAGGTCAATATGTGGTTACATTGCCTTCATGATAAAATATTTAATGTTGCTCTATACAATCTACTTCAAAGGACTATAAACGTATGCTTTATGCTAGTTATTAAAACAAACAGTAAATTAGGTTCTAGTTGTTTCTTATCTCCTAATCTAATTTCCAAAACAAGTTTGAATTTCTTCATTTCCATGGCTTAAAAGGAACTTATCTCTGGGGAGCTGTAGCTTGAAATGTCTGAAAGAAAAGTCTGTGTGGATATGAAACAAAATAAGATGAAAAAAAAAGTACTATGCTGATGTCTGTTTTCTGAATAAAATCTTCAGGTATCGACATGCTGCTAACAAAAAGTAAATACAACTAAATCCTCAAAGTCATCCTTTAGAAAGAAAAAAAACTCAAATTATTTAGAAAGTGCAAAGTGAAGCTGTTTTGGTCTAAGTTAAGAGGTCTGAGCCAGAGAACACTGTTTCAGAAGAAATTGTTTCTATTAACATAGAGAATACTTTGTTTTCTTTAGATTATTTTCCATTAAATAAGCAAAAATATACAAAAAACAGTTTGCAGCATTTCTCCTTGTTAGATTCCAGAGTCACAGATAAGAAAATAGTTTCCACAGCTCTTTTACAATTATCTTTTTGTAGAGGAAAATGACAAATGCACATTTTTATTTGCAGAATTTCCAACTTACGTTTGAAAAGTTAGTTTTAAAAATCTACTTCTCACAGACATATAAACATTTGTTTCTTTTGTATGTTCTTGGTAATAGTTGGATATTTTTCAAAAAACAGCAGTCAATGAACATCATCATTTTCAATAATGAAATATTTAATGATTTAAATTTAAATGTTAATATTATAGTTGATTTTTTTTACTAGACTAATAAGAAATATAAGGTTTTTATCCTAATGTTGTAATTGATGGTATGTATATTCCTGGTAAAGAAAACAAGTTTAACTATATGCAAGTTTTATAAAGAACCTTTCTTAAAGAATGGCAAGTGCCACACAAATTTGAGATTCTACTATATTAAGTGTATGATTATATCATTACATGAAGAATAAGGTCTCATTAAAAAACAATTCTGCACTTTCTGTATTTTTTCTATAGTCATTAAAGTTTTAGGTAGTAGGGTATTGCATATTCAGCACTCAGAGGACATGTGCTTGGGGAAGATTCAGCAAGAGTCCAGAGGAAGTGACCTGAGTTGGTATCATGAGCCAGGACATGATGAAGAATGTTTTGTCAATTATCTCTGCTTTGAAACAACTGCTCAGGTCAGAAATATGAATCCTGAGATTAATACAGTAATTCATGTGGATTGTAGGATATGTGTGCTTATACATTAGCATATGTTACTGTTTGCTTTTATTTAATAAATGTTACATGCCCTATAGAACATAATGGAAATGTAGAAAAATAAACAAACACAAATATCATTCTGCTTCATCTGGTAACATATTTCTTTCCAAAATTATTTCTATTTATCATTTTAAATATTTCTTTTTAAATGTTAGTACAAAGTTATTACAATTTGATTTCCAGGTTTTATTTTCATTCTTTGTTTTGGAATTGTTTCGGTTTACAGAACAGTTCCAAAGGTAGTAGACAGTATCTGTCCCACAGACCCTGTACTAAGCTTCCTCTTGTTAGCATCTTAACTAACCATTTGCTACATTTGTTAAGACTAAGAGATCACCAATGATGCATTACTAGTAACTGAAATACAAACTACTCAGATTTCACTAGTTCTTTCACTCGTATCTTCTTACTGTTCCTGGATACAGCATAGGAGACAACATTTAATTGAACCAGAAAAAGTAAAACAAAATAAATTTAGCGTTCTTCTTTTATTAAAACCTAACATTATATTGTATTGCTTTTGTATATGTTATGTTTAAATGAGGACAAATATGTCTGCTAAGAGGAAAGGGTGCTAATTGTAGGGCCAAAAGGGACTCTTAGGAAGACAGTGGTTGCTATAGACATCTATAATAAACTCAGTGAAAAAGCTGACCTCTATTAAGAACTGAGTTGAACATTCAAAAAGGAATTGTTTCTGTCCAATCTAAGAGGACATGGAAAAGCTGTCAGCCTCAAGGGAAGGATAAGAGAGGTCCAGGAATGTTAACACACTATAGGAACATTGCAAATTAAGCTGAAGAGGAGAAAGAGCAACCTTGTACCCATTTGGGGATGAACAGAATGAAGAAGGAAAAAAGACTAAGAAAGAAACGGATGTTTTCTATTCAGGAGTTTAGTTTATGTATACTCCAAGATTCTCATCCATAAACACTTAGAAATGAGACGAGGAAGTAAGTTGCACTACGGTAACAAAATTAATTCAATGCACCTCTAAGTGCAATCCTATTTCAAACCCCACATCATGGATCCTAAACCTCTTTTCTCAAGTTTATGTTTCATAGAAAACTACCTCTTTTCATCAAAGTTTTCCACTTTGGTGAGATTAAGACAGTTCAAGATGGAAAACCCAGAGAGAAAACGATCTATTTCTCCTCCTAATCAAAGGGATAAACATAAACTGTAACTGCCCAGCAGAATTACTGTTCGACTTGACATTTGAAACACGTTAGAATAAAATCAGTCAAGATGATTGTGTTTGTGTGTTTGTTTGTTTGACCACATTTTTGTAGCATTCATCACAGACAAAAAAGTACACAAACCATAAATGTGCAGCTAAATGAATTATCACAGAGTAAGCACCACTGTAACCAAAAACAGGGCAAGAAACAGAATATCAGCCATGTTCCCTAAGGTTCATGTGTGCCATTTCCCCATCAATAATCTCATTTCTCCCCAAAGTAAATTGCTATCTTGACTTCTATACAATAATTTGCTTGTTTTGGAATTAATATACTTGGAATCATTCAAAAATATATAAATATATACTTCTGTGCCTTGTTTCTTTTTTTTCAGTATTATGATTATGATAGACAATGATGCTGTTGCACTAGCCAAAATAAAGTTATCTGCATTACTCTACAGGATTAATGTTTCGCCAGTATCCCTCTACTTCTTCTTCCATTCTTCTAGTCTGACTATCTGGACAATCTCCATTTTCAACTATTAAAGCAATACTGCTATCTCTATCCCACATGTGGTTTGGTTATACTTGTGTATGAATTTCTCTTAGTTTATACTTACTGGTGGGATTTTTTTTCTTTTCTTTTTTAACACTCTAACTACCTTCAGCTTATTAGAAAATGCCAAACACTTTTCAGGAGAGAATGTACCCATTTATTCTCTCACAAGCAATGTATAAAAATTCTTGCCACTGGTACTGTGAATCCTTATAATTTTCTTTCCCTGTGGTAGTGCACCCATGTTATTAAGCTTTTACCATGCCTTTTCAGAATGAGTGATGACATTGAGCAAATTTATGTATGTTTCGTGACCAACTGTATATGATTTTGGTAAAATGCTGTAAGTAAGTTATTGAAATATCTTCCAACACATTCAGGCTCTCTCTTCAATTTTTTTTTTTAGCAATTTCTTTTGATGCAGTACATTTTATCAAACTTTTCCTTTAAGTTAGGTTTTTCTGTGTTGTCTTTATGAAAACTGTCCTAAATCCAAGGTCATGAATGCATTCTCTTACATTAATATCTAGAAACTTTTTAATTTTGCTGTTTATATTTAAATACACAAGACCACTTAGAACTTATGTGTTCCTGTGTGTGTGATATTGTTTTCCCCCCTTTTGGTTCTGCTTATGCATATCCAAACACTTGATCATCATTTATTAATGGCAACTTTTCCCTTGGTGCTCTGAAGTAACGTTTTTGTGGTAAATCAATTGTACATATGAGTGATTTGTTGAAATATTTGAATATTCTGTGGCAGTACTACAGTGTCCTAATTTAATGCAGTTTCATAATATTTTGTGTTATCTATCACACCAAGTTTTTTCCTTCATCATTTTTCTTTTGTGGTGTTCATAATTATTACACCTATGCATGTTCACAAAAATTGACTATGTTCTGTCAGTTACCAAAAAAGAGACGTGCTGGTATTTTGATGGGATTATATTGAATCTATGAATCAACTATGGAATGGGAATAATATTGACCTTTCATACCCTTTTATATGCATAGTGTCCCTTGTTATTTCAATTGTTTTAAAATATATTTCTTAATAATATGTTATGGTATTTTGTATAAATTTATTAGATTTAATAACAGTTGTTTTATTATTAAGAACATTTTAGGTGATCTGATTGATGTAAGAACATGTGTTTTATGATAGTCTCATTATTGGGAAGACTCAAAAGAGTAAAGAAATACGAATGAGACCAAGTTACATGGGTGTGAAGAAAATTAATTCAATATTAAGCCAAAGATTTTTCATAAAATGGTTAGAAACCAATTTAGAGCATATAATTTAGTCAAAATTTCATTTGTTAACAGCAAAGGATGAAAAAAGAATGGTTTCTAAAGAACCACTTAGCAAATAGTAAACTAGATCAAGAAAATAAGCAGCAATTTTTGGAACCAAGACCACATTACAAGGACAAGTTATCACTGAAACGTTCCTTCCATAAAGTCCTCGGGGCTCTCCACTCCCTGTCACTCTGCCTTTCCTCATTTTGAAGTAGAATGAATTGCAAGCTTGGGACACTAGGGAGCATCTGAAATCGCCTCTCCTTTGTACCTGGTCTTGTTGACTTACATACTTCTAGTTCTTTCCATTTGGTTGATGATTTCTCATTTAACTCATAATGTCTATTTATAATTTATGTAATTAGGGATTTCCATTCTGGTTAAAATTATTCAGAAAACACTGATATTTTGTAGGTCATATAAAAATAAATTAAATATAGAAAGACTATGGAAAATATGAAGAATGAAAAAATGTAGACTCTACCACTGAAATTGCTCATTTAGCAGAGTTAGACAGCACTAAATAATTTAAGAATTATTAATAACAAGAACAAATGCTCCTTAATCATTAGTATTGAGCATTTAATGCGCCTAGTCCTCAGAAATTTCATATAAGTCTGAGATTAAAAACTAAGGACCATTATTTTTTTTTAAGTTCTTTTGAAAATCCCTTTTGGAATTTATAAGATCAGACTTTACAGTAGCACTGGTAGTTACTTGCAGTTAATAAATTATTACAAACACATAGTCCATAAGTTTTAGACAAAGCTGCCAACTTCTCTAGATACTAGAGAAGTCTATCAATTACTGCACTGCCTTCTCTGAGGCCTAGATGTTACAATCTCTAACATTAAAGTTAATTCCAAAGGTTATATGTGCTTTAGACAACAAACATTTTTTTTTTTTTTTGTATTTTTCTGAAGCTGGAAACGGGGAGAGACAGACAGACTCCAGCATGCGCCCAACCGGAATCCACCCGGCACGCCCACCAGGGGGCGACGCTCTCCCACCAGGGCGCTCTTTTGCGACCAGAGCCACACAAGCGCCTGGGGCAGAGGCCAAGGAGCCATCCTCAGTGTCCAGGCCATCTTTGCTCCAATGGAGCCTCGCTGTGGGAGGGAAAGAGAGAGACAGAGAGGAAGGAGAGGGGGAGGGGTGGAGAAGCAGATGGGCACTTCTCCTGTGTGCCCTGGCCGGGAATCGAACCCGGGACTTCTGCACGCCAGGCCGACGCTCTACCACTGAGCCAACCGGCCAGGGCCAACAAACATTAATTTTAATAAATGCAAAATAAATAGTAGATAACTGTGATGTTGAAATTCATGAGGAATGGAATATATTAATCTTGAAATGTTTTTAAACAAATAATTAACAGATACTCAATTTATAATAGGCATCTTATTAAATTGTCATATATATCATATATATATATATTTCTAAACTGTAATAAGAGAAAAGAAATGACCTGTATGAGTAGCAATTACAAACATTTGAAAAACGTGAGCTTAGTACATTAAAGAGTGTACAGATATGTGCTCTAGAGTTGGACACCTGAAACCTGTATTATTTCATTAACCAGTCTCTCTAAGAAACTCAACAAAAAGAAAAAAAAGAAAAAATATTTTTATCAAAGTCGAGAAATGACATATGACTGGATACATGTAAGTTTGGCTTACTAAAAACTTATACATATTTATCCCGTAAAACTAAGGTTGATTGAATGAAAATATTGTCTATTATGTCGAGCCTGGTTTGTTCTACTGTTAACAGTGGCCACAATAGATTCTACATTAAAGAAGTGCCATAAATGTGGTTATATGATAGAATATAAGTTTCATTAGTTTACTTTTCTCCAAATAATCTCTCTGTGTTCTTTTGTTTATTGAGGTATCATTATACACAAAAACTAGACATATTAATTCATTTAATTCCATAGCAGCTGCACCATTTTACATTTCTATCAATGGTGTATATAAGAGTTTCAATTTCTCCACATCTTTGCCAGTATTTATGTGTGTATATGCATTATACATTATATCATTATATATGTGTGTGTAAAATAATATATATATTATATACAAAGACAGAATACACACTACACACACACACACACACACACACAATCATATAACCAACCTAAGAGATGTGAGGTGCTTTCAGATTACAATTTGATTTTAGGTCATATCTCATTTAGTTATGATTTTGAATTTGATGATTAGTGATGTTGAACAGTTTTTCATATGCCTGTTGGCCACCTATATGTCTTTGGAGAGAGATCTATTCAAGTCCTTAGTTCATTTTATTAATTGGGTTATTTCTTTTCTTTTTTGCTACTGAATTGTTGGAATTTCTATATATTTTGAATATTAACCTCTTAACAAATATATGATTTGTAAATATCTTCTCCCAGTCCAGCAATCTCTTTTACATTATGTTCCTTCCTTTGTTTATAGAAGCTTTTTAGTCTTATGTAGTCACATTAATCTATTTTTGCTTTTGTTGCTTGTAGTATTGGTGCCGTATTCATGAAAGCAACATGTGAGACCAATGTCAAGAATTTTTTCCTGTATGTTTGCTTCCATGAGTTTTATAGTTTCATGCTTTATATATAAGTCTTTACCCCATTTTGAAATGACTTTTGTTTGGTGTAACATAGGAGGGCCAGTTTAATCCTCTGCCACATGGTTATCAGCTTCCCAGCGCCGTTGGTTCACAGAACAACCCTCTGCCATGTGAATCCTTGCACCTTGTAAAGTTGGTTGATGTTTTATGTGTGGTTGTATATCTGGACTCTATATTTTATTTTACTGGGCCTGAATGACTGCCTTTATGCCCATGTCGTACTGTTTTAATTACTGTAGTTTTGTCATACATCTTGAAAACAAAATTTCTATGAAATTTTTATTTTATCTTAACAATTTATCCATGGATCTCTTGAAGACAGAAATTTCTCAGTTCTGTCTTTATTGTTGCCATATTGTTGAGAGGTGTAATCTTTAATGGCAAAATTCTGGAGTCATTCAGATAAAAATTTGTTTTTATAGTTCTTTACTTACTAGCTGTGGGACACTGAAGAGGCACTGAGCATCCCTGTGCTCAGTTTCTTCAAGTAAATATTGGATATACTCATAATTCCTACTTACAGATTGTTCTAGCATACTCATTCTAATGGACACAGAGATCAGTGTGTTTATAAACCTCAAACTGTAAAAAATGAAGTAAATCAAATAGGCTACCTATCATATATAAAATAATTTCACCTAATTTATTAAAATAATGTTATTTTTTAAAATATTTTTCCTTTTATAAATATAATCTGATAATTGCCCATGTGTATACACAGCTGGTATGGCAAAGGTTGCTAATTATCAAGCCATATGTAGTCCTTATATATTAAGAAAAATTTTCAACTTGGCACATGATTTCACAAAGTATATAAAACTTTATTTGCCACCTCTTTGAAGGTAGTTGTTGTTCAAGGAATAATCTCTGAGCAATGAAGTGTGAACAGAAGTCATAAGGCATCTATTCAAATTTCAGTCATACCTTTCAAAGATAGGGCCCTGTCATGACCTCCTCTTGTCTCTGTAGACATGGTGACATATGCCCATGGGTGTCTCATGGTTCTGACACAATCATTATAGTATCTACTCTCTCTCTCTCAAAGAATTAAGATAATTTTATATTTTTATTTAATTTATTTATTGTCTTTAAATTACTCAGTTGTTTTGAAGAATAAACTATATATTAATACTCATAAATGTTAGTCATTTTTTATTGGCAGTTTACTTCTTCCCAAAAGCCTTCCTAGATTACCTCAGCTTGCACTGATTTCCCTTTTATTTGAAGTTGTATGTGTTTATATTAAATATATAGCATCTGGTATTTTAACTCAACCTTCCATTTGATTGATATAGCACTGTTAATAAAGGCATAGTCCTAATAGGGAATAAATTGCATACCACATATATGTGTATTTCTTTGGCTTAATATATAAAAGATCTCAGCATTTAGTTATTCTTCTTGGATTAAATCAAATAACTAAAACTCTATTAAGGCTAAATATACACTAGAAAAATCACTACATCTTCATCAGAAAGTCGTACAGTAGGGTAAAATGATGAGATACACTATTTATAGTTTTCGTTTGATGCAGTGATATTTATCGGGAAGCTAAACCTTTCCCCCTTCTATGTATTTTTTAATTCAATTAATAAATGTAGAGTGGTGGTATAAGTAAATCTTGTAATGTGAGAAATCCAGTATCAGTGCTTCGTCATCCGTGAGCCAACTTTGGACTTTACTAATTATATTAGGATAGAATGTAAAATATAAAAATAAATTATATGCATCAGAAAGAAAAGTGAAGTTTCCATGAATATTAATAAAACTTAAACAAAATTATAGAAAACAGATTATGATATCATCAAAGAGAAAATAAATTTCTACTGTATACCCTTATTCATGTGTGATATGCAATACCCTATAAGACAGCAGTTGTCTCTCATTAGTACCTTACAGGAATAGTGTTAGATAAAGAAAATAACTATTTACATAATTTCAAAAGGCATAAGAATCACATATATTGGCTTCTTAAATTAGATATAAATCATTTAATAATGTTATGGAATAAATGTGCACTTAAATAAAAAGAAATAAGAAATTTTTGTTAAACTGCAGAATAATTATTTCATTCTCTGGCAGTTAAAAACAATTTATATAAATGTTTAAACCACAATGAACCATGGTCTAATAGCACATTGAGTTCTTATTTGTATGTAAGATCTAATGCTTACCATTTGTGGTTTATTTTCTCTGCCTGTGGTCTTACCTCAGGAAAAAAGGTGATTGAGATCTAAATACAATAACTATTTTTATAGTTAAGATTCACACACTGCCCAGGTCATGAATGAAAATATGTCACCATATATCGGTCTTAATAAACTTTCAAAGCCCTGTTATGAAGCCCCAACCATTAACATTTTAATCTTTTGCCAAATCAATATAGTGGACTATTTTTTCAGATAACACAGAAATGACATTTGAGTGCCAGAAGTAAAATTTCTGGGAATACATTTTCATCCGGAGAAAATGACTATTAACTGAAGCTTTAGGACTTTTACCATGTGAAAATCAGTTTTACAGTAAGCAACAGACAGAAAAGGGTATATTGGAGATATTTCATTCAGACCAGAGGCAACAATAGGCAGCAAAAAGAATTTCAAACATTTGCCACCTTACAATAATTTATGGTCCAATTAAGACAGGTTTAAATATCCTTAATGTGATTGAGAGTTATCTGTGAGTGGAGAACTATTTACATAAAAGCTCTGGAGAAAATGCATTGCCAAGATAATCAGATTTTGGTCTATGGAAAAAATAATGCCCATAATTCCAGTTACATATGACATGGCAAATTCCTATAACATATAAATCACCCACTCTTCTAAAAAAATAAAGAAACAGCAATATAGGAATAGCATATCTTGCCATTTCAGTAATTAAAGATACTTTAATGTTTGTTAAAAAAAACCCTTTCCCATCTTTTCCTTTCTGATTTTTTTTGAAGATTCTAATATAGTAACATTACTCTAATGAAATCTTCAATAAAACAATGTGATAATAATTGCAGTTTAAGAGCTGCAGACATCAACGACTTCCACTGCTATAGGTAAGAGTATCTCTTTTTCATAGCAAATCTTTTCAAGTAGATGCTTAAAGGAGTAAAGCAAAACAACTTTGTGTAAATTGTGCTTTATAAGAAAAGATGTAGAACTGGGTATGAATGCAGGTAATTTAGTGGAAACACTATCACTAATAGTCTGGCTTGCCAGAGTTCTCTAATCTCCAGAACCTGTGTTTACTGCCTTTTTCCAAAGCAACTTGAATGGATTTCTAAAACCATGTCTTCAGTCACATTGCTCTTATTAAATGGAAACTTTAACATTCAGCTTCTCCTGGTTCCATTTAGCAGAAAACCTCTTTTGCATACTCCCACAACTTTTCTTTATTGATAGATCCTTTCTAAAACTTTATTGTGTCAATGCCTCTGAATTTAGAGTCAAGGGGAGAAATTTAAAAGATTAAAATGCACATTTTGACCTTAAATTTTCCACCTTATTTAGGTACATTGCTGGTATTACACCTATTACACATCTCCAGACTTCTCAGAATGAATAACATTTTATCACAGGAAGAGAGTGCATTATGACATCAAGGATTTTCTCAATGCATATATTCAAAATAATACTTTCATAAAAATTTCACTTATCCAATGAATATTGGATGCTTACTCTCCGCCAGGAATTGGAATTATATAGATCCAAGATACAGAAGTCTTAGGTTATTTCTGTATAATCTGTTTTGTGGTCTATGCCTTGAGAAATGTTGCATATATAAATTACAACTTTGTTTTCTGAGGTGTAGTAATTTTACTACAATGGACTAATTTTTAAAAAAAAATAATGAAAAATAAATAATAAATGGTGATGATAAATATATCCTGAATGTCTCTGATTCAAAACCACACACATACTACTACCCTTTCATACATATGAAACTCACTTAAAATGAGAGACATGAATAAAAACTGTTATGTAAGTTAAGCACACAAACGGAAATAAAACTGAATTTGATGGAGAATTTTTCATTAACGTACAAAAAAATGCAGGCATATAAAAAATGTAGATCATGACTTAGAAGTAAATAATCTATCCAGAAAACACTTCCAATGTTTCTTTTGTGAATGGACCTTAAAACAGAACGTTACGCGTACTGGGTGGCACAAGAGAACTAAGAAACTAATCCCTAAAGCAGCATGGGGGTTAATTTCAAGGTTTGTAAATGAACAGTTGACACCACTCACTGTTCACCCCAAACTTAACCATCGTTCTTAACCAGCAACAAGTACCAGCTCCTCAGGACCCCAGTCCCTCAGGAAAATCACGGAGTTTCTGGGGAGCACTAGGGTTTCCAATGTGGACTTGATGTTCTAGAGTCGCCAGGGGTAGTCAACCTTTTTATACCCACCACCCACTTTTGTATCTCTGTTAGTAGTAAAATTTTCTAACCGCCCACTGGTTCCACAGTCATGGTGACTTATAAAGTAGGGAAGTAACTTTACTTTATAAAATTTATAAAGCAGACTTACAGCAAGTTAAAGCATATAATAATAATTACTTACCAAGTACTTTATATTGGATTTTTGCTGTTTTGCAGAATAAATCTTTATAAAACAACTTTCTAGTTAAATCTATCCTTTTATTTATACTTTGGTTGCTCCATTACCACCCACCATGAAAGCTGGAATGTCCACTAGTGGGCAGTAGGGACCAGGTTGACTATCACTGTGACTAAAACATCTACATTTTGCTACTTTTGAGTTTAATATAAGTAATTTCAGTTTCATTTTCATCTGAAATGAAGACTACCAGTCCAAGGACCTAACCCAGAAAAAGTCACAGTTCACAGTCAGCTTTTCTGTGACATTAGTCACAAATACAGATGCCAATCAATGACCACCACAACTGAGAGAAAAGCTGCAAGACTGTTGAGCAAGTTACCAAAATATGAATTCAGAGGGAACACAAGTAATTCCAAAAACAGAAAATATGTTCACAAATAACATTTATTGATAATGTCAGAGAAATGTGGAATGCTACCAAATTTATTATAGCCCCCCCCCAAACACACACACATAGACATGCAAAACGCGTTAAAGCTAAAAATAATTCCCACTGGAAGTTACTGGGGCCAAGGACAGATCAGGGCCAGAGACCATATTATCCATTTTAATACTGTGGGTACTATTTAACTTTTCTCATATGAAAGCATTCATTTGACTTAGAATAAAGTAATTTATAATACCCCTTTCAGAAATTCTTAACAAGTTTCAAATTATTCTTCATAGTCATTGAAATCATTGCAATGGAGCAGTTATTTTAGATTTATAATGAATACCGCCCTGCTGGTTATTCAACATCTCCAAACTGGATATCTCAGAGGCAGGTATGATCATCATGTTCTACTCTACCCCCTCTCCCCAAACCTGGTCCTGTCCAGAGCTCTGTGTCACATAGAACACCTCCACCATCTACTCTGTGTCCAAATGGGAAACCAGAAGCCTAGGCGACATCCTCAGCATCCTCTTGCACAGTCAATCCATCACCAGGTAACATCTCCATTCCCACAATGATGCATCCATCTGATATCTACATCTTAGCAAAAGCCACAGTTCTTTCTCACTCAAGGTGACTATTATCATGGCCTCCTACTGGGTTTATTAGCATTCTCTTTCTCATACTTCCCCCTAAGGCATTCCCCTTGCAGCCAACATCATCTTTTCAGACTACAAAATGCTTACTTAGGTCATTTATCTCTCTAACCACCTAGAAGACATTGCCGTGGTCCCTGAAATAAAGCCTCACCCCTTGGACCGGTGGACCGGACCCACAAAATGCTTTCTCCCCTGACTCACTGCTCGGCCTCCTCTCCAAAGTCTGGCTCTCAGGCTCCACCATTGAGACACAAAGAAGGCCCTTCTGGTTCCCATGGACTCACCTGCCTCTTAGCCTTGAGGACGCTGCACACCAGTCTCATTGGGAAGCTCTGCCCTCCTCCCCACCCAGTTCATACTCTCACACCTCTCGGACTTAGAGCTGGTATTGGGTCTTTCCCATTTGCTCTGACAGCCAGGATGCTCGTAGTTCCCGGCTTCTACTCACTCATGGGGTGATGGTTTCATTATTATCCCTTTAATCCACCATTCCACCAGCTTCACCAAAGGACAGATCATGTAAAATCTGTTCCTCACTTCATTCCTAGTGTTTCAAGTGTGTTGTTTTTATTTTATTTATTTATTTATTTTTATTTTATTTTTTTTAACATTGTCTAAGTCTATATAAAGGTTTGTCTCATGGAGGAGAGAGTACCCGAATAGGTTAGACTTTGTTAGTATAGCAAGCTCAAATTGTGTCAGACAGTTTTGCATCTGCCACAGAGTGTTGTTTGCAGTTGAGTGTGTTGTTTTTAATAAGTGCTGAAGAAATATTATTGAATAGGTTATATATATATAGGAAGCACTTGATTAGATATTCAAGAAGGCACGCACACACAAAAAATATAACTGGCCATGGTGTCTGCTGTCAATTTTCTTCATTGATGATATGATAATTACCTACTTCAACATTTTCTGAGATGATGATCTAAAGTTTTATTTTTATAATATGATGTTGTCGTTTATGCTTTTTTTTTCCCTGAGAACATTTCTAACCAGGCATTCAATTTATTAGAATTGAGCATAAATTCGTTTTCTTTGTTTTTATGGTTATGATTTTACATCTTTGTCTTTCCTCTTTTCTGTCAAATTGTAGAAGAAAATTGTCTATCATTTTAGTTAAGAGAATTTTGCTGATTATATCTATCACCAATTATGTGTTTTATTCTGCATCTCACTTCTCTCTTTTCTATTTTTTTAAAATAAAGATTGTGTGCACTAAGGTGTGCAGGCAATGATTTGACAATCAGATAGAGAAATGATTAGTACAATCAAATTAATAGTACCTTCTCTTAACATGGTTACCGTTTTCTGTGTGTATGATGACAGAACCTAAAGTCTACTTTCTTTCCAAATCTCTAGTATTCAACAGAGAATGATGAACATCAACTGCCATGAAGTATACTAGATCTCTAGATGTATTTATCTGACATAACTTCACCTCTTCATAATCTCTTTTGAAAAAGAAAAGTTTTTTTATATCAATATGATGGATGTATCAATCTTTTCTTCTTTTTTATTGTTTGTAGTGTTTTGTGCCCTGTCCGAGAGAACTGTGCAGTCCCCAAGCCACAATATTTTGTTTCATTCTAAAAACTTTATTGTATTACCATTTTCATTTAGAGAAATAATCCATTTGGTAATAGATACTTTGTGTATGGCGTTAATTGGTGAATGTTTACGTACACAGAACTTTTTCTAGAATAAGTGTATGATTTTACGTGACCATAAAGAATGTTTCACAGTTCCAATTGCTCCATGTCCTTGAAAATTGGTTATATTGTCAACCTTTAAGTTTTAGTTATTTCAGGGATCATGTAATGGCATTATATTATGATTTTAAGTTGCATTTGTCCAATGAATAATATAATTAAACATATTTCCAAGTACTTATTTTTCTATGTAAAGTAACATACTTTGTCAAGTATCCATTTAAATATTTGCTCATTTTATTTTGGGGCAGTTTTATTTTTACTGTTAAATTATCAGTGTTCTTTATATATCCTAGATAGAGGTCCTTTGTCAGATATATTTTTGTGAATATTTCCTTGATATCTTGTCTATTACAAAAAAGTCTTTGTTGATGACCAGGTTTTTTTGGTATGATATGTATGCATTTTTAGTATTATGCCTACTTTATTATTTTTATGACAATTGTTTAAATTTTTGTCTTAGAAACATTATCTACTCCCAAGGTAATCAATATTCCCTTATATGCTGCTGTTCATGAAAATTTATAAATTTTCTGATTATGTCTAGTTCTCAATCCAAATCATGTACTTTTTAATGATGTAAAATAGTGATTGATGAACTTTTTGTTTTTATAGACTCTCCAGGGACTTTTTGTAAAACTCCTTTATAATATTGAGACACTTCATTTTATTACAAGCATGATGAGACTTTTTAACATAAATGGGTGTTGAATGAAAGTGCTAAAAAATGCTTTCTCTATATCTATCAAAATAATTATATATTTTTTTCTCTTGTAGTCAATTAAAAAAATTCCACAAGTTGATTTCTGAATGATAAACTATTTCTAAAATAAAACCCACTCGGCCATGATGCAATTTCTTGTCTTCTGTTGCTAGATTCTCCCTATTAATATATATTTTATTAAGAAGTGTTTTTTTTTTTTTTTTTTGCATTTTTCTGAAGCTGGAAACGGGGAGAGATAGTCAAACAGACTTCCGCATGCGCCTGACCGGGATCCACCCAGCACGCCCACCAGGGGGCGATGCTCTGCCCCTCCGGGGCATCACTCTGTCGCACCAGAGCCACTCCAGCGCCTGGGGCAGAGGCCAGGGAGCCATCCTCAGCGCCCGGGCCATCCTTGCTCCAATGGAGCCTTGCTGTGGGAGGGGAAGAGAGAGACAGAGAGGAAGGAGAGGGGGAGGGGTGGAGAAGCAGATGGGCACTTCTCCTGTGTGCCCTGGCCGGGAATCCAACTCGGGACCCCTGCAAGCCAGGCTGACGCTCTACCACTGAGCCAACCAGCCAGGGCTTTATTAAGAAGTTGTATGTATCTGCTCATGAAAAATATTGGTCTGTAAATTTCTTTTTTGTAATGTTTTTATCACGTTTGAATATCATAGTTTTGCTGGTTTCATAAAATGAGTTAGAAAATATTCTCTCCTCTTTTTTCTGGAAGTGTTTGTATAAGATTCCTGTCATTTTCCCTTAAATATTTGGTAGAATTCATGAGTAAAAACAGATGAGATCATTTATGCCTCTTTCTTTATATTTTCCCTATTAAACTTTTTGAATACCTAAGTCTGTTTTAACATGTCCTTTCCAAAGAACACAACACACCCAGTGGTTTAATTTTTAATATAGCAATATTCAGATTTTCTATTTCTTCTCATGCTTGCTATTTAAAAATGAATATTTATCCTGGCCAGGGCACACAGGAGAACCGCCCATCTGCTTCTCCACCCCTCCCCCTCTCCTTCCTCTCTGTCTCTCTCTTCCCCTCCCACAGCCAAGGCTCCATTGGAGCAAAAGTTGGCCCAGGTGCTGAGGACGACTCCATGGCCTCTGCCTCAGGCACCAGAATGGCTCTGGTTGCAACAGAGCAGCGCCCCAGATGGGCAGAGCATTGCCCACTTGTGGCCATGCCGGATGGATCCCAGTCGGGCACATGCGGGAGTCTGTCTGACTGCCTCCCATTTCCAACTTCAGAAAAATACAAAAAAAAAAAAAAAAATATTTATCAGAATGTGTCATTTTCACCTGTTTTCAGATTTTCTTACTGTTGTTAATATCCATAAAATCCCTTCATAGAATCTGTAGTAATATTGTATTTTTATTAATTTTATTCTCTCTTGATATGTCAATCTTCCTAGATGTCTATCAATTTGAATTTTTAGTCAATAATCAATTTTTTTATTTTGCTCATTTTATTCTTTGTTATTTCTCTTTATCAATGTTTTTGATATATACACTTGTCTTAATTATTTTTCATGTAACTTCATTAGATTGAATATACTTTATTTCTTGATTCTATAAAAGGAATAATCAGTTTATAATCAGGCTATATGTTTCTCCACAAGCACAGCTGCAGCTTCAGACTACAAAATTTTGATCTGCTCTACTTTTGTTAACATTCACATTTAAATATTTTCTAATTTTTTTTTCATTTATTATTTTTCCTAACATTTACTTAGGGGTTTATACCTTTCCAAATAGTTAGGCCTTCTAAAAGTTTCTAGTTCATTCTACTCTCTCTAGTCAGAAAAAAAAAGTTAAATAATTTCAATCCTTTGAAATTTGTTCACAGTTTAGTTAACTGAAAGCATATGATCAAAGTTGTTAGAGGTTTTACGTGTATGAGAAGAATCCGGGTTCTGTCATGGTGGGGTGTCATAGAATAACACAGCTGTTAGATCAGATGTGTTATCTTTGCCTTGTAGACCTCAATGCATGCACAGAACATCTCCAAGTCTTCCCTAACTTTCAACCTCCCATTGAACTATTAATAATAAGGGCACTGAAAAGCAGCACTCAGTTGTGGTTACTGACATTCTTTCTCACTTAATTTTTAAACCAGGGGTCCCCAAACTTTTTACACAGGGGGCCAGTTCACTGTCCCTCAGACCGTTGGAGAGCCGGACTATAAAAAAACTATGAACAAATCCCTATGCACACTACACATATCTTATTTTAAAGTAAAAAAACAAAATGGGAACGAATACAATATTTAAAATAGAGAACAAGTAAATTTAAATCAACAAACTGACCAGTATTTCAATGGGAACTATGCTCCTCTCACTGACCACCAATGAAAGAGGTGCCCCTTCCGGGTGTGCGGCGGGGGCTGGATAAATGGCCTCAGGAGGCCGCATGCAGCCCGCGGACCGTAGTTTGGGGACCCCTGTTTTAAACTGACAATTTTTGGCTTTGAATTATTACTGGCTCTGCTTATAGTTAGAGTACATATTGATAAGTAAAGGTTTCTATCTGATATCTTCCTATTTTGGTCAACACGGTGATACATTTAAAATACTTAAACAATATTTTATTCATTTTCTTTTTATTGTTGTAATCAAGGGAGTGGATAAAAATGCCTGTTTTTTCACGTAGCCAGAGAGAGCTTTCTGTTGGTCTAATTACTAACTTTTCAATAGGCTTCCTTTAGGAGGCAGCATTAACTTTTTTTTGACAAATAACACACTGTCTGACCACAGAAGTTACCCAGGACTACAGAAAGCTTCAGACCATGTTTGGAGTCCTACTAATTTCTTAGGGAGTCTCAATCATATAGTCTATGCACTCATTCCAAAGAACAAATTCTCCACAACCCCCATGCTTTCAGATGACCAAGACACTAGCTTAAATTAAAAAGGTCAGTGCCACATCTTCTTTATCCAGTCATCTATTAAAGGGCTTTTTGGTTGTTTCCATGTCTTGGACACTGTGAACAATGCTGCAATGAACATGTGGCTACATATGTCTTTACATATCAATGTCTCTGAGTTTTGGGGGTATACACCCAGTAGAGGGATTGCTGGGTCATAAGGTAGTTCTATTTTCAGTTTTTTGAGGAACCACCATACTTCCTTCCATAACAGTTGTACTACTTTACATTCCCACCAACAGTGAATGAGGGTTCCTTTTTTCTCCACAGCCTCTCCAACACTTGCTATTACCTGTCTTATTGATAATAGCTAATCTAACAGGTGTGAGGTGGTATCTCATTGTAGTTTTGATTTGCATTTCTCTAATAACTAATGAAGATGAGCATCTTTTCATATATCTGTTGGCCATTTGTATTTCTTCCTGGGAGAAGTGTCTGTTCATGTTCACTTCTGCCACGGACCAGCACGGCTCCTAATAACGGTGCGGAATTAAGGAAACACACTTGTCATAACAAAAACGATGGGACCGGGAGGACTCTTCAAACTGCCTGGCAGTATCTGAGTGCCTCATAGCCCCATTTAGCTTTATTATATAGACATATGCAAATCAAGGACCCCTGATACAAAGTTGCACATCAAAGGCTAAGACAGGAACTCTCCCAAGGCAAAAACAGGATACATTAGTGAAATTTACAAACATCTGAAACCAAGAGTCAGAGGAAGGGCATGTATATTGCTTCCAGCAACCCAAGGAAGCAAATGGAGTGGGTGCAAATACTCAGCATCAAAGCCAAATATGGAGATGGAGGGGGGAGAACTTAGCCTTTTGCTAAGCTTTGAAATCTACAATGGCTCTTTGCCATTTACGGTCCACAACACTCTTCTTATTTTTTATTGGACTGTTTGTTTGTTTATTGTTGAGTTTTATCAGTTCTTTGTATATTTTGGATATTAGGCCTTTATCTGAGCTATTGGTTGAAAATATCATTTCCCATTTAGTTGACTGTCTGTTTATTTTGTTGTCAGTTTCTCCTGCTGAGCAAAAACTTCTTAGTATGATGTAGTCCCATTCATTTATCTTTGCCTTCACTTCTCTTGCCTTTGGAGTCAAATTCATAAAATTCTTTAAAACTAAGGTCCATGAGTTTAGTACCTCTGTTTTCTTTTATGTACTTTATTGTTTCAGGTCTTATATTTAAGTCTTTGATCCATTTTGAATTAATTTTATTACAAGGGGCACAAATACACTATGGAATACTACTCAGACATAAGAAATAATGACATCGGATCATTTACAACAAAATAGTTGGATCTTGATAACATTATATGGAGTGAGATAAGTAAATCAGAAAAAACTAAGAACTGCATGATTCCATACATAGGTGGGACATAAAAACGAGACTAAGAGACATGGACAACAGTGTGGTGGTTAGTGGAAGGGGCGGTAGGATGGGAGGGGGAGAGGAAATGGAGAAGGGGAAGGGGAGGGGGAGAGGCATAAAGAAAACCAGATAGGCCCTGGCCGGTTGGCTCAGCTGTAGAGCGTCGGCCTGGTGTGCGGGGGACCCGGGTTCGATTCCCGGCCAGGGCACATAGGAGAAGTGCCCATTTGCTTCTCCACCCCCCCTCCTTCCTCTCTGTCTCTCTCTTCCCCTCCCGCAGCCAAGGCTCCATTGGAGCAAAGATGGCCCGGTTGCTGGGGATGGCTCCTTGGCCTCTGCCCCAGGCGCTAGAGTGGCTCTGGTCGCGGCAGAGTGATGCCCCGGAGGGGCAGAGCATTGCCCCTGGTGGGCAGAGCGTCGCACCTGGTGGGCATGCTGGGTGGATCAGATAGAAGGTGACAGAGGACAATCTGATTGTGGGTGATGGGTATGCAACATAATTGAAAGACAAGATAACCTGGAGATGTTTTCTTTGAACATATGTACCCTGATTTATTGATGTCACCCCATTAAAATTAATAAAAATATATAAATTAAAAAAAGGTCAGTGAATCCTAGCTTTTTTTTTAATATATAAATTTTTATTTTAATGGGATGACATCAATAAATCAGGGTACATATATTCAAAGAAAACATATCCAGGTTATCTTGTCATTTAGTTCTGTTGCATACATCACCCAAAGAGAGATCATCCTCCGTCACCCTCTATCAGTTTTCTTTGTACCCCTCCCCCTCTCCCTCCTTTCCTCCCCCCACCCCCCGTAACCACCTACTCCTGTCCATGTCTCTTAGTCTCGCTTTTATGTCCCACCAATGTATGGAATCCTGCAGTTCTTGTTTTTTTCTGATTCACTTATTTCACTCGGCATAATGTTATCAAGATTCCACCATTCTGCTGTAAGTGATCCGATGTCATCATTTCTTCTAGCTGAATAGTATACCATGGTGTATATGTGCCCCATCTTCTTTATCCAGTCTTCTATTTTTTTTTTTACAATGATTAAAAGCCTTTAAGCAAACTCTTGGCCAATACAGCAAGAATCCATAAAAGAGTAGTGTCCTTAACATGTTCACCAAGTCCAAGTTGGCCCCATCACCATGCCAAATCCCTGAAAAATGCAACCCAAGCACAGTTCAGTCTGTTAGGAGCTGTCACAGGGAGCAGGAATCCAGGAAAAGTCCACACAGGAAAAGTCCGCATGGCACTGGAATTGTTGTCACCATTCTATACTTTGCAGCTCATGTCCAAGTCCCAATGACCACTGCTTCTAGCTGGTAATGATTCAGGTAGACTGGAAAAGCCATTTGCAGCATGCATGGATATGGAGTTCTGTTCTCCTCTGCCTGGAGAGAAGAGACCAGGTTGCTTTTCCCTGGAGCTCTGTGACTGTGGCATGGTAAAGACAACCTTGGGATACACTAAGCTGGGTGGCAAAGGTAGATTCATAGTAGAAGTTGGCAAAAGGGGGAAAGAGAGCTCTAAATCAGGAGTAGGTCCCAGTCTGAAATATGAATGGGGCATTGAGGTAGGAGGGATAAAGGAAACACTATATATTAAGCAAAGCAGCAGAAAATGGGACTATCAACACCCACAACAGAGATCTTTGAGGGAAGAATAAAAAACCTGACTATTTAGGCAAAACATAGTTAACTGGCCCTTGTGCAAATGAGATCAGTTTACCTGCTTCTTGGAAGAAATACCGTAGGCTTGTCCATAGTGTCGTAGATGGGGCCGACGGCCCTGGGGACCTTCAGCCTTCAGTGGCAAACCCCAGCTTTCTGGGCAAGGTTAGGTCATAGGTGGCTGGAGCAGGGCTGGAAGAGACTGAACCCTCCCTTAGAGGAGCGACGGGGAAGCCTACCTTCCAGTGTCCCTGTTTCCTCACAGCAGAGGCGTGTGAGCCTGGCAGGCTTTAGCTCAATGACCTTCCTTTCCACTATTGAAGAAGGACCCAGATGGCATCCTATGAGACTCCTTTGGGGCGTTGGAGCCCTTAAGGGTGTATCCTAAAAGCTGGTAGTTCCCCTGATCTCTATTGAGCTTTTTCTGCCTCTAGGTATCTTAAAAGCCATGCTCAGAAGATTTTGCTGAGGGGTTTGAGGATCCCCATCCACCTATATAAATCTTTTCCATATATCTGGAGTTATTTGGAAAAAGACAAAACAGTGTTATTAGCTGGATCTAATAAAGAAGGTAGTAGTTTGCAGGCGAAAAAGTTTTGGTGTCTCCTGCTCATTAGCATTCAAAAGAAATGTAAAAAAATTTTTTTAAGTAAAAAGCATGATATGGTAGACCCATAGGAGTTCCAGGATATGACTACCCCCTTTTAATTTTCTTTTTTTAAATTGACCTTAAAATGTTTGCTGAGTACACTTTAATAATACCTTAACTTTAAAGATTGTAAGCATGACAAAATACAGTAAATGCTTTTGCTCCATATGCAGGAGCATTTTCAGTTTAGCCAGTTTAGGAAATCCAATAATAGAACCATGCATACAGACTATGAGCTTTAACATGCTTAGCAGCCTCTCCTGTTCTGACAGAGGTTACTATAGATCCGGAATATGTATCCACTGTAATGTGGACATATGACTGTTTGCCAAATGAAGGTATATGAGTAACATCCATCTGCCAAAGTTATCCTGGTAGCGGTCCTTGAAGGTTTATGCCAAATGAAGGGGCAGTATAGGACCCCTTGGACAGGATTTCCCAATCTGCCGTGCTGCTTCCTGAGAAAGTTGAAACTGTTTACACCAGGCTGCAGCGTTCTGGTGATGAATAGTATGAGACTGATTGCTTGGTCTCTCATGGTTGCTCTATATAATTTTCTTTTGGGTAGCTGGATCAACAAGGGCATTCCTAGGCCCTGGCTGGTTGGCTCAGTGGTAGAGCATTGGCCTGGTGTGCAGGATTCCCGGGTTCGATTCCTTGCCAGAGCACACAGGAGAAGCGCCCATCTACTTCTCCACCCCTCCCCCTCTCCTTCCTCTCTGTCTCTCTCTTCCCCTCCCGCAGCCAAGGCTCCACCAGAGCAAAGCCACCCGGGCACTAAGGATGGCCCCATGGCCTCTGCCTCAGTTGCTAGAATGGCTCTGGTTGCAACAGACCAACACCTCAGATGGGCAGAGCAATCCCCCCTGGTAGGCATGCCAGGTGGATCCCGGTCAGGCGCATGCGGGAGTCTGTCTGACTGCCTCCCCATTTCCATCTTCAGAAAAATACAAAAAATAAATAAATAAAAGAAAAAATAGAACAAAAAAAAAGAAAAAAAGGGCATTCCTTTGTGCTAAAGCTCCAGGGAGCATGGAGTGAGCTTGAGTATGTCCTATGAAACATGGAGCTCTATGTTCACATATAAGTCTTTGAAGAAGGAGGAACTGCTGAAATAGTTCATCAGCATTTGTCCCTAAGACAGCAGTCTGTATAGTGGAAACATCATAAGTAAATATTTGCTGTCTGTCTATAGATTAAAGGGGGATATGGCAAATGCTGAAAAGCCATGCTCTTTGTGCCCCTCTGCTCCCCCAACCCCTCCCTATCCTCCCCCCACCCTGTAACCCAACACTGTTGTCCATGTCTCTGAGTCTCATCTTTATGTCCCACCTATGTATGGAATCATATAGTTCTTAGTTTTTTCTGATTTACTTCTTTCGCTCACTATAATGTTATCAAGGCCCATCCTTGTTGTTGTAAAAGATCTTATGTCATCATTTCTTATGACTGAGTAGTATTCCATAGTATATATATACCAAAGCTTTTTCATCCACTCGTCCTCTGACAGACACTTGGGCTGTTTCCAGATCTTTGCTATTGTGAACAATGCTGCCATAAACATGGAGGTGCATTTCTTCTTTTCAAACAGTGCTATGGTGTTCTTGGAGTATATTCCTAACAGTGGTATAGCTGGGTCAAAAGGCAGTTCGATTTTTAATTTCTTGAGGAATCTCCATACTGTTTTCCACAGTGGCTGCACCAGCCTGCATTCCCACCAGCAGTGCAGGAGGGTTCCCTTTTCTCCACATCCTCGCCAGCACTTATTCTGTGTTGTTCTATTGATGAGCGCCATTCTGACTGGTGTGAGGTGATATCTCATTGTGGTTTTAATTTGCATTTCTCTAATCATTAGTGATGTTGAACATTTTTTCATATGCCTATTGGCTATCTGTGTGTCCTCTTTGGAGAAGTGTCTATTCATTTCTTTTGCCCATTTTTGGATTGGATTGTTTGTCTTCCTGGTATTAAGTTTTACAAGTTCTTTATAAATTTTGGTTATTAACCCCTTATCATATGCAACATCAAATATATTCTCCCATAGTGTAGGTTGTCTTTTTATTCTGTTCTTATTGTCTTTAGCTGTGCAAAAGCTTTTTAGTTTGATATAGTCCCATTTGTTTATCCTGTCTTTTATTTCACTTGCCTGTGGAGACAAATCAGCAAATATATTGCTGCGAGAGATGTCAGAGAGCTTACTGTCTATGTTTTCTTCTAAGATGCTTATGGTTTCACGGCTTGCATTTAAGTCTTTTATCCATTTTGAGTTTATTTTTGCGAGTGGTGTAAGTTGGTGGTCTAGTTTCATTTTTTTCCAGGTAGCTGTCCAATTTTCCCAACACCATTTGTTGAAGAGGCTGTCTTTACTCCATTGTATTTCCTTACCTCCTTTGTCAAATATCAGTTGTCCATAGAGCTGTGGGTTTATTTATGGGTTCTCTGTTCTGTGCCACTGATCTATGTGCCTGTTCTTATGCCAGTGCCATGGTATTTTGAGTACAATGGCCTTATAATATAACTTGATATCCGGAAGTGTGATCCCTCCCACTTTATTCTTCCTTTTCAAGATTGCTGAGGCTATTCGTGTTCTCTTTTGGTTCCATATAAATTTTAGGAATATGTGTTCTATATCTTTTAAGTAAGTCATTGGTATTTTAATTGGTATTGCATTGAATTTATAAATTGCTTTGGGTAATATAGACATTTTAATGATGTTTATTCTTCCTAACCATGAGCACGGTATATGCCTCCACTTATTCGTATCTTCCCTGATTTCTTTTATCAATGTTTTATAATTTTCTGAGTACAAGTCTTTAATCTCCTTGGTTAGATTTATTCCTAGGTACTTTATTTTTTTGGTTGCAATGGTAAATGGGATTGATTCCTTGATTTCTCTTTCTGACAGTTCATTATTAGTGTATAAAAATGCTTCTGATTTCTGAGTATTGATTTTATATTCTACCACCTTGCCGAATTCATTTATCAGGTCTAGTAGTTTTTTGACTGAGACTTTAGGGTTTTCTATATACAATATCATATCATCTGCAAATAATGATACTTTTACTTCTTTTTTTCCAATTTGGATGCCTTTTATTTCTTTTTCTTGTCTGATTGCTGTGGCTAGGACTTCCAAAATTATGCTGAATAAGAGTGGTGAAAGGGGGCACCCCTGCCTTGTTTCCTGATCTTAAGGGGATTGCTTTTAATTTTTTTCCCATTGAGTATGATGTTGGCTGTGGGTTTGTCATGGATGGCCTTTATCATATTGAGGTATGTTCCCTGTATTCCCACTTTGCTGAGAGTTTTGATCATGAATGGGTGCTGGACTTTATCAAATGCTTTTTCTGCATCTATTGAAATTATCATGTGGTTTTTCTCTTTTCTTTTGTTTATGTGTTGAATCACATTGATTGATTTGCGAATATTGTACCAGCCTTGCCTCCCCAGAATAAATTCCACTTGATCATGGTGTATGATTTTTTTCATATATTGCTGGATCCGATTTACTAATACTTTGTTGAGGATTTTTGCATCTAAGTTCATCAGGAATATTGGCCTATAATTTTCTTTCTTTGTGTTGTCTTTGCCTGGTTTTGGAATCAGAATTATGCTTGCCTCATAAAAGGAGTTTGGAAGTCTTCCTTCCTCTTGAATTTTTTGAAATATCTTGAGAAGGATAGGAGTTAGTTCTTTGAATATTTGGTAGAATTCACATGTGAAGACATCAAGCCCAGGACGTTTCTATTTTGGGAGTTTTTTGATAGGTGTTTCAACCTCATTTGTTGTAATTGGTTTGTTTAGGTTTTCTGATTCTTCGAGATTGATTTTTGGAAGATTATATGATTCAAGGAATTTGTCCATTTCATCTAGGTTGTCTAGTTTTTTGGCATACAGTTCTTCATAGTATTTTCTTACAATATTTTGTATTTTTGTTGTGTCAGTTGTTATTTCTCCACTCTAGTTTTTAATTTTATTTATTTGAGTCCTCTCTCTTTTTCTTAGTGAGTCTTGTTAAAGGTTCATCAATCTTGTTTACCTTTTCAAAGAACCAGCTCCTGGTTTCATTGATCCTCTGTATTTTTCTTTAGCCTCTATGTCATTTATTTCTGCTCTGATCTTTATTATTTCCTTCCTTCTACTAGCTCTGGGCTTTACTTGCTGTTCTTTTTCTAGTTCTTTTAGATGCAGGGTTAAGTTGTTTCTTTGAGCTTTTTCTAGCTTGTTGAGGCATGCCTGTAATGCTATAAACTTCCCTCTCAGGACTGCTTTTGCTGTGTCCCATAAATTTTGAGTTGATGTATGCTCATTATCGTTTGTTTCTAGGAATTTTAAATTTCTTCTTTGATCTCAATGTTAACCCATTCGTTATTTAATAACATGTTATTTAGTTTCCAAGTGTTTGAATGTTTTTCAATTTTTCTATTGTGGTTGATTTCTAGTTTAATGCCATTGTGATCAGAGAAAGTGCTCGATATGATTTCAATCTTTTTATATTTGTTGAGACCACTTTTGTGCCCTAACATGTGGTCTATTCAGGAGAATGTACCATGAGCACTTGAAAAGAATGTATATTCTGCTGTTTTAGGGTGAAAGGTTCTGAAGATATCTATTAAATCAAGTTGGTCTAATATGTCCTTTAAGTCTGCTGTTTCTTTGTTAATTTTCTTTCTTGAGGATCTATCTAATGATGTTAATGGGGTATTGAAATCCCCTACTAATATAGTATTGCTGTTGATCTTGCCCTTTAAGTCCATCAAAGTCTGCTTTATATATTTAGGTGCTCCTATATTAGGTGCATAGATATTTATAATGGTTATATCTTCCTTTTGGATTGCTCCCTTTATCGTTATGTAGTGACCTTCTTTATCTCTAACTATGGTCTTTGTTTTAAAGTCCATTTTGTTTGATATAAGTATTGCTACCCCAGCTTTTTTTTCATTTCCATTTGCATGAAATATTTTTTTCCATCCTTTTATCTTCAGTCTATGTGCATCTTTTGATTTAAGGTGTGTCTCTTGTAGACTCATATGTATGGGTCCTGTTTTCTTATCCACGCAGCTACCCTATGTCTCTTGATCGGATCATTTAATCCATTAACATTTAAGGTTATTACTGATATGTAATTGTTTATTGCCATTTTTTTCTTTAAAACTGTATTTCTCTTTTGCTATATTCTTTTTTTCCTTTGATCTGTTTACAACAGGTCCCTTAGCATTTCTTGCAGCCTTGGTTTGGTTGCAGTGAATTCCTTGAGTTTTTTTTTTTTGTCTGTAAAGCTTTTTATTTCTCCTTCAATTTTAAATGATAGCCTTGCTGGATAAAGTAGTCTTGGGTGCAGGTTCTTGTTCTGGATTACTATGAATATTTCTTGCCATTCCCTTCTGGCCTCAAGTGTTTCTTTTGAGAAGTCAGAAGTCATCCTTATGGGGGCTCCTTTGTAGGTGATAGTCTTTTTTTCTCTAGCAGCTTTTAATATTTTCTCTTTATCATTTAGCTTTGGTATTTTAATTATGATGTGTCTTGGCGTTGGTTTCTTTGGGTTTCTCCTTAATGGAATTCTCTGTGCTTCCTGAACATGTGAAATGTTTTCCTGCCTTCATTGGGGGAAAATTTCCACTATGATATGTTTGAACAAATTCTCTATCCCTTGTTCTTTCTCTTCTTCTTCAGGAACCCCTATGATGAGGATGTTATTTCTCTTCATGTTGTCACAGAGCTCTCTTAGAGTTTCCTAAGACTTTTTGAGTCTCTTTTCTTTTTTCTGCTCTGCTTCCATGCCTTTATTTATCGTGTCCTCTATCTCGTTGATTCAATTCTCTGCTTCATCCATCCTGCTTTTAATTCCTTCCATTGTATTCTTTATTTCAGATATTGTATTTGTCATTTCTGTCTGATTCTTTTTTATTATTTCAATGTCCTTTTTTATATTTGTTATCTCTTTATTTAGGTTTTCGTAATGGCCATCTATGGTTGTTCTAATATCTTTGTGCATCCTAACAATCATTATTTTAAACTCTGCATCTGGTAATTTGGTTATATCTGATTCACTTAGGTCCTTTTCTGGGGATTTCTCTTGGTTTATTTGTGTTGTATTTCTCTGCCTTTGCATTTTCTCTTCACGAGAGTGACTGTGATCACGCGCTTGGGTGCACAAGTGTTGGTGGCCTTGGCTTTTGCCCCGCCCCCGTGTGTGACATTATGCTTGGTCCTGAGGGCACTGGCAAGCACCTTTGCTCAGCTGCAGGTCTCCGCCTGTTTCCGGGCTTTAGCCCTGCCCTTGCAGGAGGAGCCTGCTCAAGGATCAGCTGCTAGCCTTGGCTCTACCACCGGGCAGGACTGCGTGCCCAAGCTCAGATCAGTACTGGAACTCTGCCTCTTCTGGTCTTTTGGCTCCACCCCTGCAGGAGGAGCCAGCTACCAAGTCAGACCGCAAGCCTGGGTTGCACTGGTGGGGCAAGGCTGTGCTCCTCTGTCCTTGCTCAGGGACTGGTCTCCACCCTTTCCGGGGTTCCCGCCCTTCTCCCAAAGGCTGCATTACAGGCTGCCAGCAGCTGAGCTTGACTGCTTTTGCACGCCCCCTTCTCCCCAGCCGGGCAAGATTGAGCTCACACCTGAGCCCAGTAGTGGCCAGCTAGCTTCCACCCCTGCCAGCAGAACCGAGCTTTTGTCTCCCGCTGCTGCCTGCCCTCCGGTGCTCTCTCATCCACGTGGGTGGGGGCGTTGCAGCTCGGACCCTAAGACTCACTACTGTAGACCCGAAAGCTCCCTCCTTCTATGCGATTCTGCTCTGAGTGCCATGGGGGAGATTGTTTGACTGCTCTCCTGCTTCCCTTTGCTGGTATTGCTGTTTCTGTGGGAAATATTCACTTCAGCTTTGGGGAGTGACTCGTCCCAGGGGTTAGGGTCGCTATCTCCCATAATGTTTCTCCCTGTGCCTCCTAGATTACAATCTCTTCCTGTTACTCTGGTCCTCTCCTCTCTCCTCCTGTCCCCAGGAGCCCTGAATGAGTGGTTGTGAGAGAGATGTTCTGCGCGGTCCCTTTAAGAAGGATCCTGGGTCTGAGAAATCAGACTCTTTCTCACAAACAGTATCCTGACTTGTTTCCAGCTAAATCCTGTCCTTACCCCTCTTCTGGGCTCTGGGGCTGCAGGCTGGGGCTTTGTTCCTGGGGCTCAGGACCCTTTCCCCTCTGTTAAACTCACTTCCCACCACGTGAGTCTCACCCTGCTCCTGTTCAATCTGGGGAGCTGGGCAGCCCTCTCCCCATTTCCACATTTCTTCTTTTCCTACCAGTCTCAGTGTGTCTTCTTCAGTGTTCCTTGGTTGATGAGTCCTCTTAGTTTAGTCTAAAGTTGGTTTTTCCAGATGATCGTTCTTAAAATTAGTTTTTAATTCACTTTGGTTCTGTGAGGTAGTTGTTGGTATGTCTGCCTACTCCAGCGCCATCTTGTCTCTCCAATCCTAGCTTTGTGACTGTGTGTGTGTGTGTGTGTTTGAAAGGACATAGCCTTTATTTATTCTCCTTCAGCTACCTGCGATCTGTCCTGAAAAGCTAGTTACCATCCACTATCCCCCACTCCACCCCTGTGCTATGAACTCTAGACTTCTGTAGTTGTTTAGTCTCTCCCTCCCTGCTATCTCTGTATTGTGTCCTGGTACCCAGGGAAAAGTCTGTGGTTCATACTCATGCCTAGGTTATGGTTCTAAGTCACATGTATACCCAAGAAAACTGGGGTAGTGAGCATACTTTTGGAAAACTTTGTTCTGCCAAAGATAGAGCAAGCTACACGTGTTCTCTCTCTCTGAACTGTCCCTTGATCAAGTCTGCTTTGATGAGTGGGCAGCTCTTGTCTGTATCTTATGGTTGGATTGTGAAGTTATTCCTTTTCCTTTAGATTGGTTTCAGGAAAGAAATAACAGAGAAATGCTATTGCTCATCTTTTTAGAAACATAAAAACACAGAACACTTTTAAGCAATGCAACTAAACTTTCTCCATGACTAAAGAGGAAAATATAACTTCTGTTTTCGGAAGGAAAACATGAGTGAGTGACAAGGAGAGAGAGATGGAGAGGAGAAGAAGAAAAGAGAAGGGAAGAGACAGAGATGCTGCTTTGGGCACACACTTATGCAGCCAGAGGATCTAATTGTGTTTCACTTGTGAATTATGAATTTTCACTTAACTATTATTGAAATATTGAAGCATACATATATTAAGAATTAAACATGAATGAATTTGGTCAATTACTAAAAGTATGAGAACATAAAATAAGTCTGTAGATAAGAAGATGTAACATAGGGCTGTGTTTTCCATGTATTCCGATTCTTTAAAAGCATTCCTTTCGGGGATGTTTGATGTGACAAATTATATTAACAAAATAAGGCCACCATGTTCTTTCAGAGACTGGCAAATGGAGACTCAAATCAAACTGGCATGAATCTGAAACCCACATGAAAGTTCTCCAAACCAGTGACCATATCGAAAATTGAATTAATGGATTTTCACCACCTGAGCTAACACAGATGGCCCATGTGGCATGTTGAGAAGCTCCATCTGTGTGACGCACGGACCCCTCCAAACGTTAGGCAACAAGATATGTTCATTAAGGGCGTTCCAGGGAACGCCCGACAGAAGCCCATGGCAATTGTCTTTCCCATACAAAAATCTGGGTTGAGATGTACGCAGGAAATCTAGGACATTTACACAGCAGACTTAGAAACAACATTTTCCTGGCCAACCTGCTCTTGACTGATTCCAAGGCTCTATGGCAACCAACATGTGGAAATGCACTGGGCACTCGGGGCAGAAGAGACACACAGGTATGGCACAAAGTAATCAGCTACACATGGATGCTTCACGTGGCAGTACAAACTCTTTTTCTGTCTTACTTTAAAGGATGTAAAATATGATTTAAAATGGATTTCAGGAAAATATAATGCTTAAGCTATCAAAAGTAGAGTAAAAATAAGAAACAACAAAAGTAAAATTAAAACTAGTAACTGAGGAAAGATAGTATATATATGCCATGATACCCTGTACGTAAATACCTAACAGTTGCGGTGAAATTAAACTTCTTAAAAAAGTCTGAGGCTGATGTTTTGCCTCCAGGTGGGACCTTGGTTGATCTCTACATCCCTCAAGCAGACACCAGAGCAGAGAGGGAGGATGGGGCTGGCAGGAGGTCACAGACCTCAAGGAGGAGAGCATTAGAAATGCCCCGACTGGGACATGAGGTGCTCAAGGCAAGTTTCCCTTGGTACAGAGGGCAGTGAACATCCCGGTGACATGAGTTTCACTCTATTGAGAGATAATTCACTGCCAATCTACATCCACTCACACATGAATACAAAGTACCACACTATCCTAAACACTCTTTCTCTAAGACGTCTTTCTCCAGATGGTTTGGCCCTACCTTGCCCCAGGTACTTACCAAGGTTAATAGCACTTTTCCGTCTTGCTCAGGATTTTGTCTCTAAAAACAAAAAAATGAGACTTATATTCTGCTCATTGAAATTTGTTAATCCATTCTTTTCGTTTAACAACAAAATGCCAGTTGAAGCACTGTGTTTTGCCATATGTCACTTGCCTCGGATTCCTGCTCATATTATAATGAGGTTGAGGGGAGGGAAGGTTATACCCAACTTGTTATATGGAGCATAGAGTTCTTAGAAAGCCAATTACAAAAGAACCTATTTACTAAGTAGAAACAGACTCACTCAATGTCACTCTATGGTGACCAATAAATATTTGTTGCATGACATTTGAGTTGCAGGAACAAGTTTTTCTACCCTTAATCAAGTGTGGCTGAGCCTATTCTTAACCGTGGTTGGAAATGACGTCCAAGTCATGGTGGAGCAGAGAGTCCCCGTCCCTCCCTTACAAAGACATGCAGACAGGAAGAGTCTTGGTACAGGTCGGCAGGACTTGAGCCAACTGTAGTGACCTCGGAATTGGAATTGACCTTAGAGTTGCTTACTCTTTGGAAATCCATGGTTTCACTGAAGGCACAGGTTGCTGCACTCGAAACAAAATGTATGTTTCTTGTGGCCAGGATCACTCCTCAGCCTTATACATTTCTTTATGTGGTTTACGTTCCCATTTTGAGAAAACACTCTCCAAATATTTGAGTCAATCATGTTCTTAGGACCTGTCCTGGTTGCAGAATACAGGTGTCTCCTCCCCCGCCCCCTTTGAAACCTACCAACCTTTCTCCTTTGGGTCTTAATAAATATAATCATCTAATTTTGCCCTTTTATTTCAAATACTTATCTTTCCCTTTTGCACAAATTATCTGCTATTGTGATACCAGCTTTGGATATGACTCAAGTCTATCAATCCTCCCCCAGAGAAACATAGCCCAGACTTGGAAGGCTAGGCTGAATAAACTTAAGATAACATGCTTTCTTTAGATTCCACAAACAAGAACAAAAGACAATCATTGTTCTGGTTAATTTTCCAGTAGCACAATTAACCACTGTTTCTTCGACTCCACTGGTTGGTTTTTATTCCTTAGTTTTCCTTCACCCTCACTGCCCCTCACCTCTAGCATAGCATCTTTTCCTGTCAGGCAGTCTGCTAGCTGCCTCTTGAATCTACCCACTTATCTCTATCTCTCAGGGAACTCTCCTAGGATAAAACATCTCATCTCTCACCAGGACTACTGCAGGAGATCTAGCCATCTCTACTCTTGCCCCGCTCAAATTTCCTCTTCAGAGAGCAAGATGATATTAAAACACAATCTTGATTAAGCCCACATCCCAACCTTTCCACACACTCTTTGTTCCAAGACTTTGACTGGCTTCTCATCTCTCTGAAAATCAAGTCCAACAGATAGCTTATAACATCCTGGAGGGCCCAGCCCTTCTCTAATGCTGCAACTAATTTTACACCAAACAGCGCCTCACTCCCTGCATTCAAAAGTCTTACTGTCATGTACTCTCTCCTTGCCCGAAGTCCTGTGCCTGCCAGCCTTCCGGCGATCCACCCTACAGTGCCCTGAGCTCTTCCTCCGAGGGCCAGTTCCCAACTCACCCACATACCTCCTGTGCCTTATTAAGAGCTCAGCTCACTCAAGACTTCATAGACAGCCTCCTGACATTTTATTTTTGCAATTAAATACTCCTTATCACAACCACTCCTCCACAGATGATATTGGCATCAATTAAAAAATTATTTCTGATATGTTGGTTGATATCTGTCTCCAGACAGACTCTAATCTCTATGAACATGGGCTCTGTAGTTTTTTGTTTATGTTATAGCTACACTATAAAATTTAGTTTCTGACATTTTGTAGGTGGTGAGTCAACATTTGTTCAAGGAAATAAGACCACTAGGCAGAGGAACGTAGCTATGTGAGTGATTACTTTCAGTAACAGTTGTATTTTTTTTCTTTTTGTGGGGATGGTGTGTAGGGTGGTTTGAAATAAGGAAAAAGGAAAACAAGTATTCACACATTATAGGGGAAATTCTACAGGCTATTGTTAAAACAGGCTTCTCAGAAAATAGAAAATAAACCTAATGCTAACATACTTTATCTGTGTATATTAAATATATTGTGGTTAAAACAAAAATAAATAAGACATTGGTGAATTCTGTTAAAAAAAAAGTTAAGACTCACCAGGTGGTGGCACAGTGGATAAAACATCAGATTGGGATGCAGAGGACCCAGGTTAGAAACCCTGAGGTCGCTGGCTTGAGAATAAGCTTATGTGGTTTGAGCACAGCTACCAGCTTGAACCCAAGATCACTGGCTTGAGCAAGGGGTCACTCAGTCTGCCGTAGCCCCCTGGTCAAGGTACTCACGAGAAAGCAATCAATGAATAAGGAGCTGCAACAAAGAATTGATGCTTCTCATCTCTCTCCCTTCCTGCCTGTCCCTATCTGTCCCTCTCTCTGTCTCTGTCACACACACACACACACACACACACACACACACACACACACACACACAGAGTTAATGTTACTTAGGTCATTTTCCACTAAGTAAGGTAAGAACTCATATTTCTAGGCTCCTATCTCCCCCATTCACTGTTGAGAATAAATACACTAATTAAGAATCAGCTCTTGTTCCCCAGGTAGTGACACTGGAAGACAGAGACCTTGGGAGAGAATAAGACCCTATTTTGACTAACTTTAACTTAAAACAACTGTGCACTAAATAAGTTTAGAATCATACTCAAGCTTGAGCCTTTCATATCAGTATGTGATTGCCACACTGTTCTAGTTATACTCTGACACCCTCAATTTAATGTGGAAACAATAGCCAAGCCTCAGTTTCATAAAAAGCCACTGACAAAGAAGTCATTCATAACACCCGATGCCACAGTAACGGAGGTGGATGCTGGCAGCTCATAGGTTAGAGCAGTAGTCCCCAACCTTTTTTGGGCCACAGACTGGTTTAATATCAGAAAATATTTTCATGGACCGGCCTTTAGGGTGGGACAGATAAATGTATCATGTGACTGAGACAACCATCAAGAGTGAGTCTTAGATGGATGTAACACAAGGCATCTGGTCATTTTTTAAAAATAAAACATCATTCAGACTTAAATATAAATAAAATGGAAATAATGTAAGTTATTTATTCTTTCTCTGCGGACCGATACCAAATGGCCCACGGACCAGGGGTTGGGGACCACTGGGTTAGAGCATTGCCCAGATATGCCAATATTGTGGGTTCAGTACGCAGTCAGGGCACATACAGGGAATACCTGAGGAATGCATGGATTAGTGGAACAACAAACTAATGTTTCTCTCTCTCTCTCTCTCTTCTTCTCTTTCTTTGTAAAATCAATTAAAAATTTTAAATTAAAACAGAAAGGAGAAGGAAGCTGACACCATGCCTATATTCTGATATAGGACACTGGGTTTGATTACTGGGGCTGATAATTAGTAATAATCCCTCTTCTGTTCAGAAAATGACAGGAAATATGTTCAATTCCCTTTATGTTAGTGCACAAGTGGTTTGATTCATATGGGCAACTCAGGGTATTGGTATTAAATGGTGTTTAGGTGAGCAAGGTCTAGAGTCAGACAACCTGGGCTGAAATAATGGCTCTTCCTCTGACTAGGTCATCTGGAGCAGTCTAGGCATCCTTAATAATCCTCAGTTTGCTTCTACAAATGGGTAAGACTGCATTTCCTTTCTCATATGGAGTTTAAATAAGAAAAATAAATGTTGATTGCTTAGTATAATGCTTGGCACAGAGTATATATTTAAGAAATTATAACTACTGTGTACTATTAATAATCATACTACTAATATAATTGGGTTAATCTATAAACCATTTACAACACCAGAATAAGTCTAATTTTAAACAATAGGTTTCTGTTATATTTATGAGTAGTTTTCTATAAAAAAGATGGATTTTACAGGATAAACTAAAATTAAATCAAACACTTAACTTAAATTAAATTGGCAGTTCTTTAAATAGCTTACCTATAAATCTAACTCATTCATGTATAATAGTTTCCAAATATCCTGTTTAGCAAAATGAGTCATGTTTTTGGAAGTTATAAATATTTAGAATAGGAAATATTGAAAGGTTGACTAAAATATAAAAATGCCAGGAAACTCTGCCTTATCAAACCTTATTTTAAATATTGTTGATAAAATCCTAGCCTGCATGGATTAAATTATTTTTGAATACTATAGTTTTCCACAGTTTTTATTTTATTGTTAGTTTTTTCAATCCAATAAAGGAAAAGGGCTTTAAACAAAAAAGGATTGATTTTGCCTGACCTATGGAGCACAGTGGATGGCGTGTCAACCTGGAACACTGAGGTCACCAGTTTGAAACCCTGGGCTTGCCTGGTCAAGGCACTTATGGAAGTTGATGCTTCCTGCTCCTCTCCCTTTCTCTCTCTCTCTCTCTCTCTCTCTCTCTCCCCCCTTCTCTCCTCTCTCTAAATATGAATAAATAAAGTTTAAAAACATTTTCAAAAAAGCATTAATTTTATTCTTTTATAAAATGTAAGAATGAAATTTAAAATAAAAAATTAGTTTTATACACTCATGGGAATATGTATTTTTTAATACACATCACATTTTCAATTACTACCTCAGTGTTAGTCTCCTTGATATATCATAAGATCCTCTAAGGTAGGGTTATGGGTATCTCAATCAACAACATAGAATGGGTGACCAAAATTATGTGTTGAATAAATAAACACATGATAAATTAATGAATTAACTAGCACATGATCTTTTCTTAGCTTATCTGGTCATTTGTATTTATTTGGCAAACTTTATTGCCAATTGCAGGACATGGTGACTCGCAATGGAAGATGCGGTGATCCTAAGGTAGATTATATTGGTTGGTCAGGCCTAATTTAATCTGATTCTGCCTTTCCAGGCAGAATTTCCTAACTGAAACTCATCCATTGGCACTTGAATCACAGTACAATGTAGAATTCACTGCAAATGAATGGTGAGGCAGACGGGTACGGTAACTTAAGCCCATGTTTTGATTTGAGACTGATTTGCAGCAGGTCATGAAAAAATCTAAAAAACCTTATGTAGTGAAAATAATTATAACTTGCTGGTTCTTAAGTGCTGGAAATATTGTTAGTTCTGTATTTTTATTCCTAAAAATAATTTCTTGACTTTTATTTAATGGGGGAAAAATATAAAAATTGGAATGTCAAATTTCTCCATTTCCATATAAGCATTAATTAGTGAGTGAATACCAATCTGAGACAAGAAAAATAATTCAAACTTCATTTTCAGCAAAACTAGAAAACATGACCTTTTAAACTAGATTATTTAAAAGGGCTGGGGAAAGCACGCAAGTTCACGTAAGCATCATCCTGGAGAAGGAAAAACAGATGAGAGCAGAGGCTAATGGGAGAAGGCGTCAACATTCAAACAGATTTCTGAAATTCAGGGCTCACCCCTGAGATTCAAAAAGGATGAAAAATGGGGCAAATGGGTGATGTCAGATACCCCTCTGACCCTCTGACAGGTTTTAGAGATTCAAAAACATCAGAGGTAGCAGAAAAAATAAAAAATTATTCACACAGCAATATTTGCAAGAAGCTTCTTTGTGACAGCTAAGAAAAAAAACACAACTACCTTACACCTGAGATAGAACTATATTAAAATATATTCATAAATAAAATACATAAAAGTAAAAATTGGTCTCAAGACACCAAAATTTGTTTTAACTAGAAATAAAAAAGAGAGAAAGAAAGCACAGAACTTAGAAGTACATAAAGTAAAAAAAAATAGGAATGAGGAGAAATATTTATTATCAGAATTAGAACACTAATTAGAACAATATATAAATGTATTAATATAACTAAGTAAAAGTCTGTAGGAAGAAAATTCCTAGGGCAAAAATGGAAAAACCAAGAAAGTCTTAATGAGCTACGGGAAGGTATAAAACAAAACCTAGTGGAACTCAGAAAGATTTTCTTAAAAATCACAGTTCTCTGACATATCACCTATTCTGGACCAACAACTATATTACTGTTTTTAGAAACTGGTTCTATGACAAGAGCCAGCATTTTATTTCTCTCTTGAACATTTAAATGTGTAGCTTCAACATTACAAATGCACAAATAATTCTAAGAATTCTAATGTGATTGCTCTCTGCTTGTAGAAATTAGACTAATAATCATAGATGTTACCATGTCAGTACTATGTGCGTAGACTCTGGGCATTTTGTAAATTCTCAACACATCAAACAAAACCATATGAAATATAAATATATAAAGCATATCATAAACCCCATTTTAATGAGCTTTATTTATAAAACTTTAGGGATTTATAGAACCACTCTTTTCTTTTAATGAGTTGGGAGAACTACGATTTCACTGTACTCATGATGAAAATAAGGGCAAACCAATCAGATAAGGACAAAAGTAGAGGTCTTCTTGAGTTTGTCTCTCAGATCCATGCCATCTAATTCGAATAGATTTAAGAGTCATTTGAACTCAAGTCAAGATGAAAAGTAGAATTTATCTAGTACTGGCCTTCTTATTCTAAATGCAGAGACCTATCAGTGTCTGTCTCTTGGCTACCCTCTTTGTAATAAATGTAGGCATGATGTATAATGAAAACCAGCTGAGCAGTTTAAGGTACAGATGCCTTCTTTTCTTCTTATTCCAACTAAGATTGGTTTTACCCTTCATAATCTCTCACAGCTGCCAAAAATTCATTTTATCTTTGCATGAGGTGAGGTTTCCATTAACAACTATTAGAGTAGCAGAGGTCAGATGTCCAGTGTCAGATGTGCTACTAAAAAGAAGTAGTAAGCAAAGAGAGAGTCTATCAAGAGGAGATAAATATCACTTCAGAAACGTTGGAGCTTACAAATGTGCTCTGTTCTTCTGTGTTTTCCTTGCATTTATTGTTGGTAAGATAATTCTGTTAAAAAAAAAAAGAAAGGAGAATTCACATGAGAACTCATCGGTTATGGTGAATAAAGAGAGATGAACGAGTTAGAGCTTGCCTCACAAAATGTTGTCAATCAGAAAGCTGCTATCTTCAGGTTCCATCAGTAATGACGCTAACTCTGAATATGAACAGTGTTGGTCATTTCAATACTTGGCCATGTTGGCAGATTTTCTGGTGCAACTCATAACACATACATCAAAGAAAATGAAAATAACCTTCTTTTTTACTGACTAAAAAGCTAAAGTGTGTGAGTAAAAAAATAGGTCCTAGTGTATATACCTATATTAAGCAACAATCATCCATAAGAGTATGAATACACATGCAACCATTACACTATTTCATTCATTCATTTTTTTCTTCCATTTATACAGTATACTTCATTTCATCTAGTCATTTATATTTTTTGAGTGATTACTATGTATCATACCTATCCAAATAGAATTTCTGGGGAGAGGTCCCAGATTATATTTAGAATTGAATCCCAGTTGATCATGATGGCAGACAGATTTTTTTATATAAATTTTTATTAATGTTAATGGGTGCATCAATAAATTAGGGTACATATATTCAGAGAAAACATGTACAGAATATCTTGTCATTCAATTATGTTGCATACCCATCACCCAAAGTCAGATTGTCCCCCGTCACCTTTTATCTAGTTTTCTTTGTGCCCCTCCCCCTCCCCCTCTCCTCCTTCCCCCCTGCGCCCCCCCTCCCCCCATCCCTGGTAACCACCACACTCTTGTCCATGTCTCTTAGTCTCGTTTTTATGTGCCACCAATGTATGGAATCATGTAGTTCTTGTTTTTTTTCTGATTTACTAATTTCACTCCGTATAATGTTGTCAAGATCCCACCATTTTGTTGTAAATGATCTGATGTCATCATTTCTTATGGCTGAGTAGTATTCCATAATGTATATGTGCCACATCTTCTTTATCCAGTCTTCTATTGAAGGGCTTTTTGGTTGTTTCCATGTCTTGGCCACTGTGAACAATGCTGCAATGAACGTGGGGCTACATGTATCTTTACGTATCAATGTTTCTGAGTTTTTGGGGTATATACCCAGTAGAGGGATTGCTGGGTCATAAGGTAGTTCTATTTTCAGTTTTTTGAGGAACCACCATACTTTCTTCCATAATGGTTGTACTACTTTACATTCCCACCAACAGTGAATGAGGGTTCCTTTTTCTCCACAGCCTCTCCAGCATTTGCTATTACCTGTCTTGTTGATAATAGCTAATCTAACAGGTGTGAGGTGGTATCACGTTGTAGTTTTGATTTGCATTTCTCTAATAACTAATGAAAATGAGCATCTCTTCATATATCTGTTGGCTATTTGTATTTCTTCCTGGGAGAAGTGTCTGTTCATGTCCTCTTCCCATTTTTTTATTGGATTTTTTATTTGTTTGTTGTTGAGTTTTATGAGTTCTTTGTATATTTTGGATATTAGGCCCTTATTTGAGCTGTTGTTTGAAAATATCATTTCCCATTTAGTTGGCTCTTTATTTTGTTGTCAGTTTTTCTTGCTGAGCAAAAACTTTTTAGTTTGATATAGTCCCATTCATTTATCTTTGCTTTCACTTCTCTTGCCTTTGGAATTCATAAAATGCTCTTTAAAACCCAGGTCCATGAGTTGAGTACCTATGTCTTCTTCTATGTACTTTATTGTTTCAGGTCTTTGATCCATTTTGAATTAATTTTCGTACAAGGGGACAAGCTGTAGTCGAGTTTCATTCTTTTGCATGTGGCTTTCCAGTTTTCCCAGCACCATTTGTTGAAGAGGCTTTCTTTTCTCCATTGTGTGTTGTTGGCCCCTTTATCAAAAATCATTTGACCACATATGTGTGGTTTTATTTCTGGACTTTCTATTCTGTTCCATTGGTCTGAGTGTTTATTTTTCTGCCAATAGCATGCTGTTTTGATTGTCGTGGCCCTATAATATAGTTTGAAGTCAGGTATTGTAATGCCCCCAGCTTCATTCTTTTTCCTTAGGATTGCTTTGACTAATTGGGGTTTTTTATGGTTCCATATAAATCTGATGATTTTTTGTTCCATTTCTTTAAAGAATGTCATAGGAATTTTGATGGGAATTGCATTAAATTTATATATTGCTTTGGGTAATATGGCCATTTTAATTATATTTATTCTTCCTATCCATGAACAAGGAATATTTTTCCATCTCATTGTATCTTTTTCGATTTCCCTTAACAATGCTTTGTAGTTTTTGTTATATAGGTCCTTTACATTCTTTGTTATGTTTATTCCTAGGTATTTTATTTTTTTGTTGCAATCATGAGGGGATTATTTTTTTGAGTTCATTTTCTAATATTTCATTATTGGCATATAGAAAGGCTATGGACTTTTGTATGTTAATTTTGTATCCTGCAACCTTACTGTATTGGTTTATTGTTTCTAGTAATCTTTTTGTGGAGTCTTTGGGGTTTTCGATGTATAGGATCATATCATCTGCAAAAAGTGATACCTTTACTTCTTCTTTTCTGATATGGATGCCTTTTATTTCTTTCTCTTGTCTGATTGCTCTGGCCAGAACTTCTAGACTATGTTAAATAAGAGTGGAGAGAGTGGACAACCCTGTCTTGTTCCTGATTTAAGGTGGAAAGTCCTCAGTTTTATGCCATTTAATATGATGTTGGCTGATGGTTTATCATATATGGCCTTTATCATATTGAGATGTTTTCCTTCTATACCCATTTTGTTGAGTGTCTTAAAAATAAAGTTGTGTTGTATTTTATCGAATGCCTTTTCTGCATCTATTGATAAGATCATATGGTTTTTGTTCTTTGTTTTGTTGATATGGTGTATTACGTTAACCGTTTTACGCATGTTGAACCATCCTTGAGATTCTGGGATGAATCCCACTTGATCATGATGTATTATTTTTTTAATATGTTGTTGTATTTGATTTGCTAGTATTTTGTTTAGTATTTTAGCATCTGTATTCATTAGAGATATTGGGCTGTAGTTTTCTTTTTTTGTGCCATCCTTGCCAGGTTTCGGTATGAGGGTTATGTTGGCCTCATAAAATGTGTTTGGAAGTATTGCTTCTTCTTCAATTTTTTGGAAGACTTTCAATAGAATAGGAACCAAGTCTTCTTTGAATGTTTGATAGAATTCACTAGTATAGCTGTCTGGGCCTGGACTTTTATTTTTGGGGGAGGTTTTTAATGTTTTTTTCTATTTCTTCTCTACTAATAGGTCTGTTTAGGCTTTCTGCTTCTTCTTGACTCAGTCTAGGAAGGTTGTATTGTTCTAGGAATTTATCCATTTCTTCTAGGTTGTTGAATTTAGTGGCATAAAGTTTTTCATACTATTCTACAATAATTCTTTGTATATCTTCGATGTTCGTGGTGATTCCTCCTCTTTCATTTTGAATTTTGTTTATATGAGTTCTTTCTCTTTTTTCCTTGGTCAGTCTTGCCAAGGGTTTGTCAATTTTGTTGATCTTTTCCAATAACCAGCTCCTTGTTCTATTAATTTTTTCTATAGTTTTTCTGTTCTCTATTTCATTTATTTCTGCTCTGATTTTTATTATCTCCTTTCTTCGGCTGGTTTTGGGTTGTCTTTGTTTTTCTGTTTCCAGTTCCTTAAGGTGTGAAGTTAAGTGGTTCACTTGGGCTCTCTCTTGTTTGTTCATATAGGCCTGAAGTGATATGAACTTCCCTCTTATCACTGCTTTTCTACATCCCAAAGATTCTGATATGTTGTATTGTCATTTTCATTTGTCTGTATATATATTTTGATCTCTGTGCTTATTTCTTTATTGACCCATTCACTTTTTAAATGTATGTTGTTTAGTTTCCACATTTTTGTGGGTTTTTTTCCTCTTTTTTGCAGTTAAATTCTACTTTCAAGGCTTTATGATCAGAAATTATGCTTGGTACAATTTCAATATTTCTGAATTTGCTGATGTTATTTTTATGGCCCAACATATGGTAAATTCTTGAGAATGTTCAATGTACACTAAAGAAAAATGTATACTCTGTCGCTTTGGGATGAAGTGGGTGGACAGATTTTAAAAGCAATAATCTTAAAAGCATGGCTCAAACTTTAATCATGGCAAGGTCAGTATAGCGTGTTTTATAACAGGACTGAAGAAAATCGGCACTGCGAACCCAAAGGATCTAACTCGGGCTGTGGGGCCCTATAAACATTCACTATAGGATCTGCATGGATTACTTCCCAATGATATTTCAAGGCCATGTCAATCTCAATGTATTCATAAGTGAACTATTTACTTATTTAGGCTGAAACGTACCCCTCCTTCTATATTTCCTATCATGGACAACCTGCAAATAAACAATGGTGAATCACTGATCATCAGGGGACTGATTTTTACCTGCAGAGAGAGAGAGGCTCCCAGGAAGCTCTCTCCTTTCCCTAATGGTCACTCCAGAAGGTGAAGTGTAAGCAAGAATTCTGCAGTTTTCCACTTCCAACCCTATTCACTTTTTAGTTTCTGGAAATTCACAAAAATATCAGATATGTTGAGAGAAAAACCCTTCTTTACCACATATAAATCAAAGTCAGTATATGGGCTCTGTCTACCATGATGAAATAGTTGGCTATCTAACCATGTTCTGTTTTCTAGGCATTGAGTACAACCAAAGTATAACCCAACATAACTCAAGTTATAAAAGCTTTCCTTGTTTTACGGTTTTATGCAAAAATCTATGTTATAGAAAAGTTTGCATTGTAGCAAATCATGCTTTTTTATTGGAACTTTGGTATAAAATTTACTATCTTATCATGAGAGAATATCTTATGAAACAGAAAGTGAACTATTGGTATAAGATAAACATGGTAATCTTTACCTTTATACTTGCATACTTGAAATTATATTAAATTAAAATGCTGTGTAGTATTTTAGATTTTTTCCATGTCTTACCATCTTCTGTAATCAATACTTAATCTCTTGCTTTTCTCTAGGCCAAATGAGTATGTATTCCAAAAAGTACTACTTGCTTTCAGGTGTGTGAATATAACTTTGAATAAGACATAATAATTCACACTTTTTCTAAAGTATAAGCAAAAAACCATGTCTATCAAGGCGAGATAAAATCAGTTCTTACTGATCTTATAAAACAATGGCTACCTGACCTGATACTATGTGGCGAAGTATAGACAGAAAGCACGTGGTTTCATAGGCAGACAAAACTGAATTTAATTACTCTTTTGGGTACTAGTGTTCTCTATAGCCTATAACATTATCGTTAAGTTGCTAAAGTCATGGTATGAATACAGAATCATTAGCATTTTAAAGGTAAGTATTTTTGATTCAATGATTATTAGATAAATTTCCTTATTTTTCTGCAAAATAATATACCCCTAATTAATGATAATCTAAATTAATATGTCTGTGTTTTATAAAAAGAAATTAATGTTTATACTTAACATTACATATGGCACTGATTCAGTTATGAAGCAAATTTGCTTTAACAATTATTATTGTATATTAAATATTATTTCCTCTTGCCTTAATTAATACTATATAGTTTATATAATAGCTATTACATAAGTAATTAAAATAAAAGTGAAATGACAGGCCCTGGCCGGTTGGCTCAGTGGTAGAGCGTCGGCCTGGCGTGCAGAAGTCCTGGGTTCGATTCCCGGCCAGGGCACACAGGAGAAGCGCCCATCTGCTTCTCCACCCCTCCCCCTCTCTTTCCTCTCTGTCTCTCTCTTCCCCTCCCGCAGCGAGGCTCCATTGGAGCAAAGATGGCCCGGGCGCTGGGGATGGCTCCTTGGCTTCTGCCTCAGGCGCTGGAGTGGCTCTGGTCGCAACAGAGCAACGCCCCGGAGGGGCAGAGCATTGCCCCCTGGTGGGCAGAGCGTCGTCCCCTGGTGGGCGTGCCGGGTGGATCCCGGTCCGGCGTATGCGGGAGTCTGTCTGACTGTCTCTCCCCGTTTCCAGCTTCAGAAAAATACAAAAAAAAAAAAAAAGTGAAATGACATACTCACTAATTGCCTAGTCTTTGGGAAATTATATTTCTTCAGTCATACTACTTTTGATTGCTTTGGGCTACCTCATCTTAAACCCTTAAACTCATATTTTAATGAGGTGAGAAAATGCAGACCAGCTCAAAGGGAATATTCAGTGAGATGCTTGGATTAAGATCATGTTTCTCCAAATATTTATTTGAAACTTCTATCAAATATTAATATGCCACACATTTATCAGTTAGCTAAGTTTAGCTCTCCACAATGCATACTCTGCAATTTCACATGTTATATGAACTTTGTTTTATTTTACTTTCAATTAATGTGACTCAATTTTGAGAAAAGTTAAGATTACCAGGATATTTGGACAGTCTGATTTGCGATTCCAATATTCAAAAGAAAAATAATATAAAATACCCAATTAAATATGATCATTAATTTCATGATTTGAATAAGTTAATATCATAATTATCAATTAATATACTTTTTTTTTTGTATTTTTCTGAAGCTGGAAATGGGGAGAGACAGTCAGACAGACTCCCGCATGCGCCCGACCGGGATCCACCTGGCACGCCCACCAGGGGCGATGCTCTGCCCACCAGGGGGCGAAGCTCTGCCCATCCTGGGCATCGCTATGTTGTGACCAGAGCCACTCTAGCGCCTGGGGCAGAGGCCGAGGAGCCATCCCCAGCGCAGGGGCCATCTTTGCTCCAGTGGAGCCTCGGCTGCGGGAGGGGAAGAGAGAGACAGAGAGGAAGGAGAGGGGGAGGGGTGGAGAAGCAGATGGGCGCCTCTCCTGTGTGCCCTAGTTGGGAATCGAACCCGGGACCTCTGCACGCCAGGCCAATGCTCTACCACTGAGCCAACCGGCCAGGGCCAATTAATATACTTATTACTGAAAGTAAAATAAAATCCTGTCCCACCTAGAATGAGCAATAAAGGCAATATACAATCTCACAGGACAAGAAGCCTCAGCAGTTGGTTACCTGGGGTGGTTTATTCAGCAATCTCATATCATCAGGGAGGCAGCTTCTTTGAGTCTCTTCACACTGCCATTCCGAGCACATGGCCTTGGCCTCAGGTCACTGTACCTCCTCTCAGGGCAACTTCCATCATTCCAGAAGTCATGTGGCCAAGGCATGACCCTCTACCTCATGTGAAAGGACTCTATATTCCTAATTAGGAGCATGCAGTCTCTCTCAGAATCTCCCCTGGGGCCATTACTTCATCATACCTAGACCTCCAAGTGAATCACTGACGTGGTAAATGGAATGGCGTGATCGGCATAGTGATAGGGATTTAAGTCTAAGTCATGTGGGAGGGGCTGGGCACCTACAAATACGGAGGTGAGTCTCCCTGGGTATGTTGGCAAATGGCTCCCAGGTAGGCAACAGCCCATCCCCTCCAGCAAGAAGGAAGCTCGGTTTCTCCCAATCTGCCCCTCATTGAATCATATGATGAATTGTAATCTAACACCTCTTCTAATGCTTGATTATTATTTCAAATATCCTAAGAAGTAGTCATATCAGAAGTATAAAAGATTTCTCCTGTGTGAAACAGCCTGAACCGAATGTGTACCTCTCTCTACCCAGAACACAAAGGACAGAAATTCACATCTCCAACAGGACCATGGGCAATGAAGCAAGGCTAGGTCCCCAAAGGAAGGATCTGGGGCAAACAAGCAGAAAATATCCACTTTCGTCTCTTTATGTTTTCACTGTTTCCTTCATGAATACTTAGGAAGCTTTATATTTACTATGTACAGATAACGGATGATGTTCTAGAGATGAAAGCTAATAAAAAAAACTGACAATGACAATGCTATCAAGTTAATTATGACAATCAAATTTTAAAAAATAGATGAACAATTATAAAAGGACAGTGAGATACGTGCCCTGGCAGATAAGCAAGGTTCCCTGTGGAGACACATAGGAGGAGCAGGCAAATTAGGCATAGGTTTCAGATCAAAGAGAACTTCCACCTGCCAGAAAGGGCCTGCCTGTGAGGAACAATCAAGTCTTAAAAAAGAACTAAGTGAAATGATGGTGGTCCAGGACAATAAACTATGGAAAGTGAGGGAGAGTAGGCTGCAGAGCCCTGAGTAGAGATAGCAAAAAGTTGTGCATAAAAGATATGTAGTTGGCCCTGGCCAGTTCATACAGTGGTAACAGCATCAACCCAGTGTGTGGAAGTCCTGCGTTTGATTCCAGGTCAGGGCACACAGGGGAAGTGTCCACCTGCTTCTCTACCCCTCTCTCTCCCCTTCTCTCTTTCTCTCTCTTTTTTCCTTGTCTTCTCACAGCCATGGCTCAATTGGTTCGAGCAATTTGGCTCCTGGTGCTGAGGATGGCTCCATGGCCTCACCTCAGGTGCTAAAATAGCTTGGTTGCTGAGCAAAGAAGCAGTGACACCAGATGGGCAGAGCATTGCCCTGTAGGGGGCTTACCAGTTGGATCCCAGGTCGGGTGCATGCAAGAGTCTGTCTCTCTGCCTCCTTACCTCTCACTTAATAATAATAATAATAATAATAATAATAAATAAAAAAATATGTAGTGGGGTCAAATCATGAATATCCTTCCCTAGTATATCAAAGAGTTTGAAATAGAGACTGGAAGGAATTAGGAAGTCATTAAAGGATTCTGAGTAGGAAAATGACACAGTTATATTTGCAATTTAAAGCTCATTCTGGCTCAAACGTAGAAGATAAATTGTGGCTGGAAACGAATGAAAGACAGGGAGGTTGAGTAACAGGCTGTTTAAACTAATGCTAACAGGGAATTAGATCTGTGAGGAGGGGACGTGGCAGAGAGTGAGGTTTAAAAGGAAGAGGCAAATCGGAAAAATAGTTAAAGATAAAAATGACATTTGGTGACAAAATTTTGTGGGGGAAAATATTCAAAATGAGCACTGAAGGGGGCCTCCCGACTGTGATTTGGGAAATCGCCTCAGGAGCATGGCCATCCAGGAGATGAGGATATGCAGGAGGAGGAGCTGGGGAGCCGGACATGGCACAGCCCTACGCTCAGGTCCCCAATGCTCCAGGCGCAGCCCTGCGCTCAGCTAGGCGATGCGCCTGCAGTTTGGCTTCTAGCACTGCATGTTTCCTCTCTTCTTTCTACTAACTATTGGAATGACAATTCCCTCTCCCTGTCCAATCTGAAATGCAACTTACTAGTGGAAACATCGTGAAATCTCTCACCACATTCTCCACTGGACTTGCTGGTCCCTATCATGTCCCTAGCCCTGGTGTGACATGCACACAGCCTGTGGCCTGTGCTCACCTGGACAAGCAAACTGCGAGCTTCTTATCTACGTACCACTTTTATATTCATGTCTGAAACTCCCCAGAGCCTGGCTGAAAAGTAGACTTGTGTATAATAAGCCCTCAATAAATGTTTTTTTGAATTGAGCCAAAAAAATAGTATTCTTCATTGAATTCCTTTAAAATGAAAACAATAGATACTTTTGGTCCCACCGTTGAGTTGAAGGTAAGGTCATTTCTTGTCAGCAGGCTAGGACTGACTTTAATTAAACTTTTTATACCATTCATCTGCTGCTGGGTAACATGTCTTTTAAAACACAGGAAACATTAATCTGTAGATAAATAGTATAAAATCTTTTTACAATATTTTTTCTCAGTTACAAGGAGATTATAGAGTAACCACAATATTTCTGCTGCATTCTAGAAGCATAGAAGAATGCACACTATCAATAGACACCTACAGTGAGAGTAATAATGTACATATGGTGCATTATAACATCCTTATGCTCATTTCAAAAACTGAGAAAACAAAAAAGAAAAAACTAAAGAGTGAGAATGTTATGACTTGAACAATACGGCCGTTCACGTTAAGTCAGGTCTCTCAAGGGTGGATTTCACATGTGGGGAACATAAGTGTGGAAGCATTATGTGTTTCACTGTGTGGTAACTCCTTCTCCTCCTTCATTTGGTTCACCCGAGACATTGCACTGTGGATGTCCCATACCTCTCTGCCGGTCCAAGCGACGGGAAGGAGGTAAGGCAGGCGATAGGGTGACCCAGCAGCAACCTGCCCCAGAGCAGAGGAAATGGGACAGCACAGCTCCTATCATGACCTGCAGTGGAAGCATGCATTGCCCAGTATTGATAGAATTATTCTGAAACCCAGTTCTAAGAACTATCAGAAAACGCCAAAGGCAGAAGAGCTAAACTTGCAACAAGCCTGGAATGGTGTTGGAGCCTGAGAGTGATCAATTGGCTGCAGTGCATCTTCAACCCCCCTTTGGCAGACAGCAGAGGTGGTAGAGACATCCTGGCAAGTCAAATGTGCCATGGAAACTGTACAGTGAGTATTCTAACTCTTCATCTTCTTGCTCTCAGCTGCCTGGTCATGCTCATCTGGGAAAAACTTTCCTGTTCTCTGTCTTAGTGAGAATAGGGCTGATATGTTTGTACTGTATGACGTGGTCTTGATTTAAGCTTTTGCAGATAATTTCCAGGCCTGACAATGCAGAGGTCTCCACATTTAAGGTCATTGAGGACCATAGCACTCAAGATCACTGAGCCCTTCCTTTTTCTTAAAAAATTCTCCTCCTGCCATCCAAAGTTGTGAAATTCTTCTTTGTAATAACCTGGACCCTTGGCTAAAGAATCTTCCACATGTGCACCTTTTATACCCTTCTTAAGGATTTAGCTTTGTATACAAACTAAATCCTTGATCCCACTACTTGAATTTTTCAAAGAGCCCTGGCCACATAGCTCAGTGGATAGTGTCAATCCAACGCACCAGGGGTCGGAGTCACAGGTCCGCCTCTCCGCCCCTCCCCCCAGTCAGTGCACATAGGAGAAGCAATCAATGAGTACAATGAGTATACAATCTGATGGAACTAAGTGCAACAAGTTGATGCTTATGTCTCTCTCTCTCTTTCAATTCGATGAAAAATAGAAAAAAAATAGAAATTAATAAAAAAAATTCACAGGAAGATCAATCTTAAATTTTGTATACCTACCTGTATCTTTTAGCTCTCTCTCCGCCCCAACCACATTATCCGGTCACAACCACATTATCTTCTTCATCTCCCTCAACTCAACCATCTGCGCATATCCTGTGCTGACCCTCAACTCAACCATCTGCGCATGTCCTGTGCTGACCCTCCACATACACCTGACTCATCCCTACCTCTCCATCCGCTCGCTCCCCACTCACATACACATCGTCACTACTTCCTCTCAGACCACCTGAAGAGCCTCCCACCAGCCTCCAATCTTCGTACCTACAAAGGTACCCATCTATGCATGTTCCTCCTCACAACAAAAGTCGAATTTTAAAATCATAAATGACGTATAGTCTCCCTCTGTTTAAAATCTTTGGTTTCTTTCCATCTCTTTTCACCATCCCATTTCATCACATGTTCTCAGAAACCTTCTGCTTGCTTGTTGAGTGCCTAGCTCACTGGGCTTGGACCAGTTCTTAGGACATTCCAAACCATTTTTGGCCCAGAGATTTTTTTATTATTATTATTTTATTTATTCATTTTTAGAGAGGAGAGAGAGGGGGGGAGAGAGAGAGAGAGAGAGAGAGAGAGAAGGGGGAAAAGCTGGAAGCATCAACTCCCATATGTGCCTTGACCAGGCAAGCCCAAGGTTTCAAACTGACGACCTCAGCATTTCCAGGTCGACGCTTTATCCACTGCACCACCACAGGTCAGGCTTGGCCCAGAGATTTTGAATATGCTTTTTCACACATTCTTTTCCCTGCCTGGAATGTGCTCTCCCCACCCCAACCCGCATTCTTTTCTTTGCTAACTTCTCCTCATTCTACGGAGTTGTCCTTCAAATGCCATTTCCTCAGAGACAGCTTCTCGGGAGTGAGCGAGGGAAGTTAATGCCACTTTCCACTAGTATTTCCTCTCGGAACACTATTTCACTTCATATAAGTAACGTAATACGTTCATTTGTGCATTTGTTTATGCTCAGTCTCTTCTGCTAAGTTGCAGACTCTGTCATGATGGGGGTGTCTGCTCATCTCTCAGAACCTTGCTCTGGTCCTTGATCATTGTAGCAGACCAATAATCACATGTAGAATATGGCCTCATTATATGGCCCTTTTGATATGTCCAAGAGTTATCAATTTCTTCAATGACTTCATAAAATACTAGAATTAAAATGATAAATCACAGCACACTGTTTGAGAATTGTTGTAAATTGTGTTATTTTTGCTTAACTACTTGTATTTTCTTTTATGCATTACTGATTGGTGGAAATAATTTGGTTTTGTTTCCTTGCTTAATGTTTAATCTTCATGTGCTTTCAGTCAGGCATCACAAATTATACTGTGTGCCCCAGAAAAAAAAATTTTTTTTGAAAGCAAGATATTTATCAGGATGCTGTTAATTATACACGAATCACTTGATGTGTTGGGTCAATAGAAGACACAGGAGACTCACCTAGTGGTATCTGCAGCTCTCTTTTGTGATAGGCAAAGGGTGCGGGACACCACCAAGTCTACATGCTGGGAAGGCCCCAGAAATCTCAGGTGCAGGAGTCTCCCACCGGCGGGCAGCTCCAAAGGGCTGTCTACAGTATTGCCATCCAGCCTGCAAACAGACTAGCAGAAGACCTCAGTGCTGGGAAGCCCAGATTTTCTTCATGCTGAGGATCTCTTTGGTGAGCTAATGACGTGGGCATATTCTATCTATGTCACCAGCTCTCAGTGTTGAACTCCCATATTCTATCTATGTCACCAGCTCTCAGTGTTGAACTCGTCCCACCCCAAGGCTCCATGGAAACCAGATACTTATCATAAATTTTACTATTACTGCTAAACAATGTTGACAGCCCAGGGATTGTTTGTTCCATACTTTTATGATTTGGCCCAGAGTCAAGCATGCGATCCGTCCAGGCCAGCTGGACACCCACATTGTGCGAGTGAGAATGGAACTTCGAAAATGAATAATGGTGCATAAAATCTTCCATACAACATGGCATTTAAATGTAACACTGACAGGAGGAAAGGACTACAGTCTTTGTTTATGATGCAGAAGTGGGTATTGGACATGAACAGGTAAAGGTGTCCGTTACTCAGAATCAAATAGGCAGCAAAGAGGAGAACTGGGAATTAGAAGTTATCAGATGTCCAGTCCAGTTTTTTTGTATTTTTTATTCTATTCAACCAAAACTGTTCAAGCAACCTACTTTCTTAATATTCCTCTGTGATACCTTTAAAATAGTTGATAAAATTGCATACTGCCTATCATACACATTTACATTCCCTATTCAACCTTCTTTCATCTACCCGTGGTGCCTTGTGACAGTTTATCCTGGACATTCTCAAAATTCTAAACATTTCCTATTTATTTTATATGTAAAATGTGAATAATGAATTTCAGGCCCTCCATCCACTCCTGACCTTCACATCTCCTCGAGCCTTATTATCTTACATGTTTTGTTATTCCCTTGAAGAGTAATTTGGGAGGAGTTGAAAGAGTGCGTTGAGTTGCCTCATCTAATAATCTCCGTCCCGAAGAACAGATTCAATGTATATCACATTGCACAAATAAATTGAGCCAGGTTTAAAGCTTGCAAAAGCTACTTGCAGTGAGTGCATGTGCAAACGTGTATGTGTGCATGCTTCCAATTATTTCCTTGATTTCTCTTATTCGAGAGTCTTCACTCCAGAGCGGGCATTTGCAAAGCCGTACACTCAGTTCTTAGCATGGAGGGCTTTCTGAGCTCCCCTCTGATTACTTTGCCTCAGAGAAATCAGGACTAAACCTTTGCATCTCGTTTAATCTAGCTCTAGCTTGGTCATGATCTATTTTCTCCTCTAGCATCTCAGCGAGATGGTAGAATAGAACATTATTTCATTTGCTTATTTTCTTTGAATGGAACATGAAACGTCACCAACAGGTAGGTATGGCACAGGAAGTAGAGTTAGAAGCCAAGAGTTTCAGTCCTTCCTCTTACTGTATTTATTCACTTATTAATTCACTTATATAAAGTAAGCAAAAAGAATGATCTACTTGGGAGAATTATTTGAGGAACTTTGGTTGTGCAAGTAGAAGAATTTTTTTTAATTTTTTTTTTTTGTAAACTAAATTACACTGCTAACTTTTAGTTACATTTTAGTTATAAATGTTTTCCCTTTTCATAAAATAGACCAGCTCCATTATGAGATGATAGACTAAGTGCTTCATTTTTCTTCTCCCTTCTAGTAACCAAGTAAAAAGATGGTAAAGAAATGCACATTAAAATAAATCCTTAACAAGTTGAGAAACTATGTAACAAAGAAATGCCTTTTTGTTCTGGTACCTTTAACTGCAGCTTTTTTTCTGTTTATTCTATGCCCCAAGAAGTCTACAGCTGGCCCTGCGTACAGACGATGCCAGGAAATCATTCTCCGTCCCTGCTACTGAGGGCAAGTCCCTGGCAGTGGCAGAGAAGACAGTGGGAGGCAGATTGGGTTTTATACAACTGCCAAGAATTATCAACCAGCCACGGGCTGTTCACATCAGACTACCCAGAATGAGAGTAAATTTTCATGTTCAACAAACCAGTTAGCAGAGGTTCTGTTAGTCACAGCCTGACCTATTACAAGCCCTGCCTTGAAGTAAAAGAGTTTTAAAAGCAGTAGATCTCATTATCATGCATTTGTATTACAGACCCTTCTATAGTTAAGACATAAAATAAGATCTTCTTTAGTAGAAAAATGGTCACAAAGATGACTGAATAGATTCATAATGGCTCAAGTGACTAATGTCTGTTTATTTCTTGATTTACAAAATGTAAATGGTCCTCAACAAAATTATATACCTGAATAGAGATGCTTGAATGAGAGGCAATTAGCATTGTCTTCATCAGAGACGTATCTTCTGTTTGTATTATTTGAATATATTTATAACATAGGGAAAAATTATTATGAGGAGACATCTAAGGTGCAGTGCTGATGTTAAAAGGAAAATCTTCTAATGAGAGATAGGCAGGAGAGCATCTTGTGATACGTGTAAAGCAGAGGGGAATATCTGTTAGTTTGTGGTAAAAAATTATGCTGTGGGGATAACTGCTTACAAGTTAGAAGCCCTGCAGAATCAAGCACTTCGGAAGCATGAGAGTTGTACATTGTACGATCGATGAGGTACTACAGGAAGATAAAAGGAACAGAATGTCTAGACTAAGCAAATGAGCACCAGAATGATATATAGATGTGATGGTCTTTAGTCAGAGCACATCTGCTCATCCTTAAGCATGTACTTGCTCTGACGTAGGTACAGTAGTGGGCAAAAGTAGGTTTATAGTTGCAAGTACGCAAACAGTTTATTCTCTATTACTATTTATTAATAATTGTATTATTTATTTGTACCGCAACTGTAAACCTACTTTTGCCTACCCCTGTATTGAATGTTTTCTCTACGGCCTACGCCCTTTACGGGTAGATTACTAACTGACCTTGGAATGTGAAGTAAGGGCACATGGAAACTGAAAGGTTTAGAAAAGTTCAAATATCGATCTGGAAGTAAATTTTAAACTAATAGCTAAATATTGTGGCTATTATATTCACAAGGAAAAGCTCTTCCATTGAAATAAAGCAAATAATCACAACACAGAATGTGGTAGAGGTGCATAGAGGTCACTCCCCTGACCTTTTAAAGGGGAACTGTAGTGACCTTAGACTTATGAAGATATCTCTCAAGTACCATGGAAAACAGTTTAAAGGAGAAATGAGAATTAATTAGACCACTGAACAAGAAAATTCAGTATCCCAGATGAAAGATGCTAGGGTAGCTGGCAGGAGTGCAATAGCAGGGAACTTGAGGGAATTTATGTAACAGAATATGATCAAAAAGGAATTTGTTTAGGGAGCTTGATATATTTGTATATTGAATACTATAGCCCCTCCCCTGGAAATATATTGTGAATACCACTGTATACTGATAAACATTGCTCATTAAGAAATTTTAAAAAAAATTAATAAGACAACAAGGAGCCCTTCAGCTTCTCAATGTCAATTTCTTCTTTTCTTAGAATAATTCTTTGTAAATGTCATTTGGGCTCTTGGATAAAAGTCAGTTGCCCAAAATGGAAATATAAGTACAAGTCTTTGTTCATGAGTCAGGCTTTTATTTTGTCATTTAGGGAATGAAAATAAAATCTGAAAATTATAGGGATGACATCAGAGTAATGGCGCAGTAGGAAGTGATAACCGATAAATCTCCCCCAAAACTCAACAAGATCTTCAACCAGAAACAGAAAAACCTATTCTTGGAGCCTCCAGATGTTTCGCAATACACTTATGGTTGAGCGAAAAATTGGCTAAATATATAATCAAACCCTGAAGGAAATAGGTAGTAAGAAATGCTCCGCCTTCCTCACTAACCTAAATAGGGCTGCTTTCACTGGGAACTGAGAGTATAGAAACTAAGGTGGGCAAAGGGGGTGAATAGATCCAGGCCGAGGCACAAACAGCCGAACCAGGCTGTGGCACGGAGATCCAAGCCGAGGAAAAACTGTTCCTGTGGCAACCCAGGCAATACAAGCTAACACCCGCCGCCAAACCCAGACAAAGAAAGACAAGTGGGGCAGCCATTTTCCCTGATCTCCTGGTCGGCGCGCACAGATAGTGGGTGAGAGATTCCTTCAAAAGCCCCGGGAGTGGGCGCCCGTGATATCCCACAGAGGGGCAGAGTCAGGGGCCTTTGTGTGGGCCAAAAGTGGAATCTCAGGCTGCCCCAGCGCCCTGAAAAAGCCGTGCATGGGGAGGGAGCGAGAGCCAATTCCAATGCTGAAACTTTTCTGTGTGGGTGGGGGTTTCACTCAGAGGGAGAAGCGGCCGCCTGATATCCTGGTCTGTGCGCGCAGATAGTGAGCGAGAGATTCTTCCAAGTACCTCGGCAGTGGGCGCCCATGTTATCCCACAGAGGGGCAGAGTCAGGGGCCTTTGTGTGGGCCAAAAGAGGAATTTCCAGGCCGCCCCAGTGCCCTGAAAAAGCCGCACATGGGGAGGGAGTGAGAGCCAATTCCAATGCTGGAACTTTTCCGTGCAGGCGTGGGTTTCACTCAGAGTGTGAGACTGCCGGCCTGTTATCCTGGTCTGTGCACAGATAGTGAGAGAGAGTTTCCTACAAGCGCCCCGGGAGTGGGCGCCTGCCCATGATACTAAAAAGAGTGGCAGAGCCAGAGGTCTTTGAGTGGGTGGAAGCCCCGCCTGATTATGATAGCAGCTCTGACTGACTGAGCCTTACCCAGAGCCCTGTGCTGAGTGGGAATAGAGTGGGGAGTTGCCAGCTCTTTTAGCATCTTACTATCCAGGCAGAGGCAGCAGAAAACCCATAGCTGGATTATCAGGCTACTAATTGAGGAAGGAAAGACTAGGAGAGAGGCTCCAGGAACACGAACACTCTCACTGTTGGAGCCTATAAATGCTAATGAGCCTTGACTGCCAACGAGATTGAAGCACAATACATGACATCGCCATAGACACTTATCAACTACAAACCTCTACCTGAGCTTGCCAAAGGGGCAGAACCCGGGGTACAGAGTCACCGACCAGGAAGAGGGAGAGAAAAGAAAAAGCAAGGAGATAACCTCTCAAAATCAAGAATAATCTGCAGACTTTATAACTTATCCCATTTTATTCTATTTGTTTATTTGTTTCTCTTATCTTCATTCTTGATTTATTTTTCCTCCTCCAATTTGGTTGTTTAACTCTCTGCTGGTCTTACTCTCTCCTCTCCTTGAACTACACTACCCATAAGTGTTACATCTCCCATTATCTTTTCTTTCCTCTTCCTTTCTCTCCATGACGGTTGCACTCCAAAACCGATAACTCTCTCTCTCTCTCTCTCTCCTCTTTTTTATTTTTCTTCTTTTAGTGGTACCCTCTTTTTTTTTTTCTCTCTCTCTCTCTTTCTTTTCCCCCTCTATATTAGTTTCTTCCTTTCTCCTTTACGTCTCCTCTCATTCAAACCTCAAGAACAAACAAATTATCTTATCTGGGACTCAAACTTATGTTTGTGGCATTTTGGGAGGTTTTTACTTCACCTTTTAAACTCACTAGCAGTACTTCCATCCCTGGATCTCCATTTTATCTAGTTCTTGTTCCACTAAATACAATAGTAATTTTTTAATTTGTCCCCCCATTTTCCTGTTTCCCTCTTATTCCTCTCATCATAACTCTTAGTCAACCAACACCTAAAAGCAAATCATTGTATTCTTGATCCAAATTTTTTCCTTCTTTGCTTTTTGTGGGTCCATACCCCCTTTTTTTTCCTTTTTCTTTTTTTTTTTTTTTTTTTTTTTTTTTGCCCCTTTATTACTTCTCCCCAATTCAGGCCCTCCATTACAGGTATTGTTTGTTCTTTCAATATTTAGTACAATATAATTCACAGTTCACCACAAGATTTTCTCAAGAAAGAGGGGAGAGGAGAGGAGAAGAAAAAAGGAGGGGGGAATAATTTCCTTCTTTAAAATTTTTATTATATTTTATTTTTTTTATTTCATTATTAATTTTTTAAAAAAAAACTTTTCAATTTTTTTTAATTTTTATTCTTTATTAAATCTCATTAATACTACCAACAAAACCACCCTCAGATTCCATTAAGGAAGAGAAAATAGAATATCATGGATACAAAAGAAAGAGAAGTAACAGATAGATGAGGAAAAATCTATGGAGAAAAAAATTTAATATATTGGAAAACTTGGAGTTAAACGACAGGGAATTTAAAATAGAAATCTTAAAAATACTCCGGGATATACAAGAAAACACAGAAAGGCAATTTAGGGAGCTCAGAAAACAACTCAATGAACACAAAGAATATATTTCCAAGGAAATTGAAACTATAAAAACAAATCAAACAGAGATGAAAAACTCAATTCACGAGCTGAAAAACGAGGTAACAAGCTTAGCTAATAGAAGAGGCCAGATAGAATGTAGTATTAGTGAAATGGAAGACAAGCAACTTGAGGCACAACAGAGAGAAGTAAGAGACTCAAAAATTTAAAAAAATGAGATAGCCCTACAGGAATTATCTGACTCCATTAAAAAGAATATCATAAGAATGATAGGTATATCAGAGGGAGAAGAGAGAGAAAATGGAATGGAGAACATACTCAAACAAATAATAGATGAGAACTTCCCAAGCCTGTGGAAAAAACTAAAGCCTCAAATTCAAGAAGCAAACAGAACTCCGAGTTTTTTTAACCCCAACAAACCTACTCCAAGGCATATCGTAATGAAATTGGCACAAACCAACAGCAAAGAAAAAATTCTCAAGGCAGCCAGGGAAAAGAAGAATACAACATATAAAGGAAGGCCCATTAGATTATCATCAGATTTCTCAGCAGAAACTCTACAAGCTAGAAGAGAGTGGACCCCAATATTTAAAGTCCTGAAAGAGAGGAACTTCCAGCCATGAATACTATACCCATCAAAGCTATACTTTAAATATGAAGGAGAAAGGAAAACATTCACAGATACAGAAAAGATGAGGGAATGTATCATCAAAAAACTCCCACTGGAGAATTACTAAAGGAGGTTCTCCAATCAGATACAAAGAACAACAACAAAAAACAAACAAAAAAACAAACAAACAAAAAACAAAGCCACAAGTAAAAGCTCCAAGAAGAACACAATAAAACCAAATTTAAACTGTGACAACAACAAAAAGAAAGGGGGGGAGAGGATAGAGAACAACAGTAGCAAAGGATGATGAAGTGCAAAAGTACTCACAAAATAGTGCACTACAATGAACAGGGTAGAACCCTTTTCATTACTTAAAGGTAACCAGCATTGAAAAAACCACCACAGAAGCACATGATTTAGAAAAGATAGCAACAGAGGAAAGATGTATGGAATACAACCAAATAAAAACAAAAGATAAAAAAACGAAAGAGAAGGATCCAACAAGACACAAAACTAACAGAAAGCAATCTATAAAATGGCAATAGGGAACTCACAAGTGTCAATAATTACACTAAATGGAAATGGATTAAACTCACTAATAAAAAGGCACAGAGTAGCAGAATGGATTAAAAAAGAAAATCCAACTGTATGCTGCCTACAAGAAACTCATCTATGTAACAAGGATAAAAACAAATTCAAAGTGAAAGACTGGAAAACAATACTCTAAGCAAATAACATCCAAAAAAAAGCAGGTGTAGCAATACTCATATCTGATAATGCTGACTACAAGACAGCAAAAGTACTCAGAGACAAAAATGGCCATTTCATATTGGCTAAGGGGACACTGAATCAAGAAGACATAACAATTCTTAATAAATATGCACCAAACCAAGGAGCACCAAAATATATAAGACAGCTACTTATTGACCTTAAAACAAAAACTGACAAAAATACAATCATACTTGGAGACCTCAATACACGCTGACGGCTCTAGATCAGTCATCCAAACAGAGAATCAACAAAGACATAGTGGCCTTAAACAAAACACTAGAGCACCTGGATATGATAGACATCTACAGAACATTTCATCCCAAAGTGACTGAGTATACATTTTTCTCCAGTGTACATGGATCATTCTCAAGAATTGACCATATGTTGGGCCACAAAAACAACAACAGCAAATTCAGAAAAATCGAAGTTGTACCAAGAATATTTTCTGATCATAAAGCCTTGACACTAGAATTCAACGGCAAAAAAAGAGGAAAAAAATCCCACAAAAATGTGGAAACTAAACAACATACTTTAAAAAAATGAATGGGTCAGAGAAGAAATAAGTGCAGAGATCAAAAGATATATACAGACAAATGAAAATGACAATACAACATACCAGAATCTATGGGATGCAGCAAAAGCAGTGATAAGAGGGAAGTTCATATCAATTCAGGTATATATGAACAAACAAGAGAGAGCCGAAGTGAACCACTTAACTTTACACCTTAAGGAACTGGAAAAAGAAGAACAAAGACAACCCAAAACCAGCCAAAGAAAGGAGGTAATAAAAATCAGAGCAGAAATAAATGAAATAGAGAACAGAAAAACTATAGAAAAAATTAATAGAACAAGGAGCTGGTTCTTTGAAAAGATCAACAAAATTGACAAACCCTTGGCAAGACTGACCAAGGAAAAAAGAGAAAGAACTCATATAAACAAAATCCAAAATGAAAGAGGAGAAATCACCACGGACACCATAGATATACAAAGAATTATTGTAGAATAGTATGAAAAACTTTATGCCAGTAAATTCAACAACCTAGAAGAAATGGATAAATTCCTAGAACAATACAACCTTCCTAGACTGAGTCAAGAAGAAGCAGAAAGCCTAAACAGACCTATTAGTAGAGAAGAAATAGAAAAAAACATTAAAAACCTCCCCCAAAATAAAAGTCCAGGCCCTGACGGCTATACCGGCTAATTCTATCAAACATTCAAAGAAGACTTGGTTCCTATTCTATTGAAAGTCTTCCAAAAAATTGAAGAAGAAGCAATACTTCCAAACACATTTTATGAGGCCAACATAACCCTCATACCGAAACCTGGCAAGGATGGCACAAAAAAAGAAAACTACAGACCAATATCTCTAATGAATACAGATGCTAAAATACTAAACAAAATACTAGCAAATCAAATACAACAACATATTAAAAAAATAATACATCATGATCAAGTGGGATTCATCCCAGAATCTCAAGGATGGTTCAACATGCGTAAAACGGTTAATGAAATACACCATATCAACAATACAAAGAACAATAACCACATGATCATATCAATAGACGTAAAAAAGGCTTTTCATAAAATGCAACACAATTTTATGTTTAAGGCTCTCAACAAAATGAGTATAGAAAGAAAATATCTCAACATGATAAAGGCCATATATGATAAACCATCAGCTAACATCATATTAAATGGCACAAAACTGAAGGCTTTCCCCCTTAAATCAGGAAGAAGATAGGGTTGTCCACTCTCTCCACTCTTATTTAATGGGGTGCTAGAGGTTCTAGCTAGAGCAATCAGACAAGACAAAGAAATAAAAGCATCCATATCAGAAAAGAAGAAGTAAAGGTATCACTTTTTGCAGATGATATGTTCCTATACATCGAAAACCCCAAAGAATACACAAAAAGACTAGTAGAAACAATAAGCCAATACAGTAAGGTCGCAGGATACAAAATTAACCTACAGAAGTCCACAGCCTTTCTATATGCCAACAATGAAACATTTGAGACCGAACTCAAAAGAATAATCCCTTTCACGATTGCAACAACAAAAAAAATACTTAGGAACAAACATAACAAAGAATGTAAAGGACTTATATAATGAAAACTATAAACCATTGTTAAGGGAAATCAAAAAAGATATAATGAGATGGAAGAATATTCCTTGTTCTTGGTTAGGAAGAATAAATTTAATGAAGATGGCCATATTACTCAAAGCAATATACAAATTTAATGCAATTCCCATCAAAATTCCAATGACATTTTTTAAAGAAATGGAGCAAAAAATCATCAGATTTATATGGAAGTATAAAAAACCCCGAATAGCCAAAGCAATCCTAAAGAAAAAGAATGAAGCTGGGGGCATTACAATACCTGACTTCAAACTATATTATAGGGCCACGACAATCAAAACAGCATGCTATTGGCAGAAAAAAGACACTCAGACCAATGGAACAGAATAGAAAGTCCAGAAATAAAACCACATATATATATAGTCAAATAATTTTTGATAAAGGGGCCAACAACACACAATGGAGAAAAGAAAGCCTCTTCAGTAAATGGTGCTGGGAAAACTGGAAAGCCACATGCAAAAGAATGAAACTGGACTACAGTTTGTCCCCCTGTACTAAAATTTACTCAAAATGGATCAAAGATCTAAACATAAGACCTGAAACAATAAAGTACATAGAAGAAGACATAGGTACTAAACTCATGGATCTCGGTTTTAAAGAGCATTTTATGAATTTGACTCCAAAGGCAAGAGAAGTGAAGGCAAAAGTTAATGAATGGGACTACATCAGACTAAGAAGTTTTTGCTCAGCAAGAGAAACTGATAAGAAAATAGACAACCAATTAAATGGGAAATGATATTTTCAAACAACAGCTCAGATAAGGGCCTAATATCCAAAATATACAAAGAACTCATAAAACTCATCAACAAACAAACAAACAAACAGTCCAATAAAAAAATGGGAAAAGGACATGAACAAACACTTCTCCCAGGAAGAAATACAAATGGCCAACAGATATATGAAAAGATGCTCAGCTTCATTAGTTACTAGAGAAATGCAAATCAAAATTGCAATGAGATACCACCTCACACCTGTTAGATTAGCTATTATTAGCAAGACAGGTAATAACAAATGTTGGAGAGGCTGTGGAGAAAAAGCAACCCTCATACACTGTTGGTGGGAATGTAAAGTAGTACAACCATTATGGAAGAAAGTATGGTGGTTCCTCAAAAAAATGAAAATAGAACTACCATATAACCCAGCAATCCCTCTACTGGGTATATACCCCAAAAACTCAGAAACATTGATACGTAAAGACACCAAGCAATGTTACAGTGGCCAGGACATGGAAACAACCAAAAAGCCCATCAATAGATGACTGGATAAAGAAGATTTGGCACATATACACTATGGAATACTACTCAGCCATAAGAAATGATGACATCGGATCATTTACAGCAAAATGGTGGGATCTTGATAACATTATACGAAGTGAAATAAGTAAATCAGAAAAAAACAGGAACTGCATTATTCCATACGTAGGTGGGACATAAAAGTGAAAGTAAGAGACATTGATAAGAGTGTGGTGGTTACAGGGGGAGAGGGGGAGGGAAAGGGGGAGGAGGATGGGCACAAAGAAAACTAGATAGAAGGTGACAGAGGACAATCTGACTTTGGGTGATGGGTATGCAACATAATTGAACGACAAGATAACCTGTACTTGTTATCTTTGAATATATGTATCCTGAGTTATTGATGTCGCCCCATTAAAAATAAAATTATTAAAAAAAAAAAGAAAATTAAATCTGTGGTTTATGTAGCCATGAAATTATCAATGGGTTCACTTGTAATAAAATGAATGACTGGACTCAGTGCTGGCTTATGCAATAATGATGCGAGGGGGGAGGTGTGGTGCGTCGCCAACACTTATTGAGGTCCTACTGTGTGCCAGGCTTTTGCCTCACAAAAGCACTCTGAGGGAAAGGAAGGGCGCCATCCCGCTTTGGACCGGGAAGCAGAGGCGTGGGGGAGTGAGGGATGCTGCCCGAGGTCACAGAGCCAAGAGCTTCAGCTCCATCTCAATCTGTTACAGCAGAAAGAGGAGCTGTGGAAAAACACGGCTCTCCAGGCAGAGTGAGTGGCATTCATCATCTGCGGAAGAGCTTGTGAAGTCTAACATGGATCAAGTTCGTGGGGACTAGAAAAGGTCCCACTATTTCGTCTACAACTTTAATCAAGTTTCAATACACACTGCGAGCCTTGCAACCATTAAGTTCCACGTGGAGCCAATGGAAAAAGAGATCATGAAGACAGATGGAGCCTTTGGATCCATGCGCGATTATTGCCTTATGTTCTTTTACATGATCCTTGTAAAAATAGGCCAGCTTAGCTGTCTTACTCAGATGAAAATGTAATAAATGTTTACAGAATTCATCACTTAAAGAATCTAAATTTAATTTCCTACTTGGACTCCTGTCTGTAATAAAAATATGGAAGAAAAGCCTATGTTATTTACCTCTTGAGAATGACGTTATAAAGCGGAACCTTTGAGATAGTGAGCCTAACTATTTCCATAGCTTTTTGCTCAATTCACTGCAGCTGTCAAAAGTCATCAGTGCGGATGGATTTGAGCACATAATCAATATTGGCTATTTATCAACAAGCTTCATTTGAACAGATCATCAAAATCACACATTTTGTTGTTATAGTGGCTAGGTATAGAAACATTCTGATTAATCACATCTTATTAAAACAACCTTCAGTTGACCTTCAATTAGGTGGCAAGTTTTGAAAACTGGTAATGATATTTTCAACTATTTTAAAACAGAAGAGAGTGTTATGCCAGGGGTTTTACAGTCAAATTTTAAATTGCTTAAAGTATCATTTGTTGACAATAAATTACGATGACTTTTGAGGGCTTCATACATTTCAGAGGTCCTTATCTGTCTTCTGCTTACTAATGTTTCAGTATTTAAGATATATATTTTTTACTATGATTTAACTTTTATCTATAAAAACTCCTTAAACACTAAGATATTTATATTCAACTGTAATTACCATACGAAAGCCTCCCCTATGTGGGATCGGAGCACAGGGGGCGCTAGTGCAGAGTGGTTTGATACACAGGGAGAGAAAGCACTTGAAACTTAGGTAGAGTAGAATAAAAGTAGAGAAGTAACACTTTAAAATTTTTAGAAATAATGCTAATGAAAGGATGCGTTTATTTTACAATTTTTAAAATAGATCCTTTGCCTTCTTTTATTAAAAGAGCACAAGTCCTTTTCGGTATTGATAGATTTATTTGACTTCATTTTCTTTTGTTTCAACAAAGTTAATGTCCTGAAAGTATAGAGAACTCACAACTGAATGCACCAGATGTGACTATACGTGAGTATTCCTGAAGAAAGTATGTTTTCTCCTGCTCTTGGTGTGGTAACTATGCATATTAGCAGTTGCATGTATGTGTATGGTTTACCCCCAGGGTTAGCACAGTGTTTTACAGATAACAGGCTCTCTATTGATGTATAGAAAGAATAGATGGTATGCCAACCACAACAACGAAAGTAAAGGGAAAAGGAATATAAAAAAATTTAAAGGAAAACACCTAACAGAAATAAAACTAACCTAAGTGATGTTCATATATATATATATATATATATATATATATATATATATATATTTGTATTTTTCTGAAGCTGGAGATGGGGATGCAGTCAGACAGACTCCTGCATGCCCCCGACCAGGATCCACCCGGCTGCCCACCAGGGGGTGATGCTCTGCCCATCTGCAGCATTGCTCTGTTGCAACCAGAGTCATTCTAGTGCCTGAGGCAGAGGCCATAGAGCCATCCTCAGTGCCCGGGCCAACTTTGCTCCAATGGAGCCTTGGCTGCGGGAAGGGAAGAGAGAGACAGAGAGGAAGGAGGGAGGAAGGGGTGGAGAAGCAGATGGGCGCCTCTCCTGTGTGCCCTGGCCGGGAATCGAACCTGGGACTCCTGCACACCAGGCCGATGCTCTACCACTGAGCCAACTGGCCAGGGCTGATGTTCCTATATTTTAAATGCCTTAACAGAGAAACCTATATTTCTCACATGCATGATTTTGCATTACTGCAACAAATTCTCTGGTTACATTAATAGACCTGATTTCAGATGCATGAAAACTTACCCCAAGTTTTCATTGGGGAAGAGAGAAAGAGATAGAGATGAAAACTACAATAACATTTATTATGAAAAGCTTTTATTGAGTCCTTGTCCCTGTAAGACACTGAGGTAGTGGTTGCTCTGATTCTTGTGTTCAATAAACCTACCATCTACTGAGTTAGGATTAAATTTAAAAATTGGTTTATTTTGCATCTTTGAAATTTGTGTGAAAACTAATTACACAGTTTAATAATATATTTTCCTATTTACTCAGGAACACTAAAATTCCTTTTAAAACAACAATAGCATCCTTATCCAGACAATGATGATTAGTTATGATTGTGACCTTGGGTATTCTGCCAACTAGAGACATTCTTACCAAGTACAACTAACTAAATGAATTAAAGGAAGGACAGGTGAGGTCAAAGCAGGCATTATTTTAGTTAACTCTTTCTAGTATAGTCCACAATATATGTTTAAGCTTCCTATGGTACCCAAAATATGCAGATTATGCAATTCAAAGTGTGAAATCGCCACGTGTAGTTTAAATATAAACCTAAATGTTTTACAAGTGGGCTTTATTTCTAGTACTTGTATTTACCAGGATTGAATGTAATTAAGGAAAGTTATCTTTTCCTGATTTTCCTAATTTCATTATGATCTCCCTCTAAAACCTGACATTCCTGTACTAGGAATTGAGAAACATTTCCTCTCAGTAAGACTGTCAGCATGTAAGAGTGATAGGAGAAAATTGTATATAACTTACATAATTTTAAGAAAAATGTTATAAAGATAGAGTTTTGCTTGGATTTTAGAATCACATATATCATCCATTTCCCCTAAAATGAGAAAGAAAATAAAAGCTGTTCTATGCACAAAGCAACTCCATTTTAGCCAGGTTGGGGCAGAACTGAGTCTCAGTCAGAAGGTCTCATCTGTCACGTGGACTTGTGTTTGCTTTTGACATTTAACCATGTAAATGCTGCTTTCGTGTTTAAAAAGGAGTAAGTCAGAGTTTCTGCCTGAGGGACAGAATGAGGAAAAGAGGGCCCATCCCAGCCGAGGGGACTTCCCATCCCGGTAGCCCTCCGGCTCCAGCCCGTTCTATCTCAACCTCAGCATGAATTGTGGGTTCCTTTGCCTCTTCAGTGCTCAGTCATTGAGTTCTTGATTTTTCGTCCTTTTTGCTGCCAGTCATACCTCTACCAGATTGTAAGTGACGTAAAATTCAAATCACCTCAATTCATGTCTTGTTAGGAGCTATGTTAGGTCATTTAACAGAACTTTCAGGACACAGGTGGGTAAAATTATGCCAGCCAAACAACATAGTACAAAGTATGTCAAGAGTAGGAACAGGGGCCGTAGAATGACTGCCTTGACTCTGGAACCTGTGTCCCCAGCCCCTGAATTATGGGGATGTGGGGGTTTGGCTGGCCCTCCTCAAACCTGCTTCTTCTTCTGGACCCGGAGAGCAAGCAATATTTCCTACCTTGGGTCATAATGGTGGGGATCTCTACAGGTATTATAGACACAGAGTCCCTCATTGGTGACCAAATAAAACCCCAGTGCCTCGTAGCAGTTTTTACAATTTCAGTGATCTATCATTTTATACCATGCCAAAGAATGAGTTAAATGTGTTCACATAAATGCACCGTACATGCAAATGCACATGTTTAAGATATTTAAGAAAATTTTCATGAATACAGCACTTTTGGTGTAAGCTGCAATCACTGGCTTTAAACACCAAGAGGCCTGTTTTACACTGGGGAGTAGAGCCTATGTACCCACACAAAGTTCTCAACAGAAAGAAAATACAAAATATTTTAAAATGTGACTCTCAGCAGTGGATCCAGAGGTACTAATTCCCTGTCTCTTACACTCAGTCTTCTCCATCTCCTTCTTGTGATCCTATTTCCTGCCCGAGAATTCAAACTAACTCTTTTTTTTGTTCTCATATCAGTTTTACTTTATGACTATACAGTTCTTTTTCTCTCTGATTTGATCTGAAACCTTGAACCCTGGCTTAGATTTCTCCCCAGGTATGACCGTGGTCAACACAGAAATGCTAATGGGATCTGTTGTCCAACCATTAGCCCTGCCTGTCACACCCCACCTGGTAAATCTGGTTTCCAGACCTGGGTTCTGCTCCTCTGTCCTGCTGCAGCCTGAGACCTAACAGGAGTTGACATCAGTAGACACACACATTCCTCTTGTGTGCACAAATCACCACAGATTACAATGGAACTCTTGTCAAATGGCAGGCTGTGACAGTCTACTCCACTATCCTTGATGGTTCTAATATTGACTTGAAAAGTAAGATTGGTTATCTTTAAAAGAGTTAATAATAAAAAATTGTTTTTAAATATTTTAAGAACTATATAATAACCAATATAGCGTGCTGGTAAACTATTAGTAGAAGGGAAATGGGATAATTTACTATTTGTTTTTACGTTTCCACCATGGAAATTAACCATAATTCAGAGTACAAATACTAGGCAGACTGTCATATTCAGCCATGGTTCAGTTTGAACAAAGTACTATAAAATGACATCTATGTTATATCATAAAAGTGTAGGTAGGAAGTAGGTTAGAGATAATAATTTGCAGATAAAGAATCAGAGGCCTCTGGTTATTAGCTAATTTTATCATAATCAATCACATAATAGGAGTCACATCATTGTCTTAAACATGGTGCTTCTCAACCCTAGTCTGGAAGTGTTTATCTCTCATGTACTCAGTGGAATAGACTGATGAATAATGGATCTTGTTTTCAAGGATTTTGATAATGAATAAAAAGTAGCATATTTTTATAGGGAACAGAAAGACTAAATTTAAAGTCTTGTGTTTTTATTTTTCTTTGTCTGTTAGAGTTGATCTGTGACATAAATGGTCCTGTTTGGTCTAATTTAAATGTGTTGAGTGTATAAATCCTTCAAACTGTGTATAAATGAATACCTATGAAATAATTGGAGCCATAATTTTAAAGAAACTGCTATTATAACTGAATCATTACTTACTAAAACAATTTTATTTTGGTTTCTGAAAAATATTGCTTACCAGATAGACACACTATCAAACAATACTTTGGTAACTGTTTCAACAAACTAATATTAAGTAATTCAAAGAGACTGCACCTGGGATTGAGTGGGTTACCCGGGCTTGTCTTGGTCCTCAACTGAACCTTCCATAAGGCCATGCAATGAGTGTTTCCACCCAAAGTGTCCAGATGCTTCATAGTAACTGCAGAAGCAAAGCGCCTGTGGCCCAGGGTCTCACACATCTGTCACTTTGCAGTGTTGCAGCTGGTATTCATGGCTAGCAGGTCCCCACTTTGCTGTCCCTTACTTCCTGCTGGAATCTTACCTTACTTGTCATTTACTCTGGAGCTGAAATTTTCTCTCCCAAGTTTCCTTCCCTTAACTCTGTGTTTTGTTTAGGTCTGATTCCCCAGTCAGTACACAATGACAGCCTTCCCTTCCTCGTGTAGTCATGTAACCAGATGGAACCCATTTTCCAGACATTCTCATTGACCTTGGAATTTAAAGAACAGACATCCCCTTCCCCAACCAAAAAAAGAAAAAAAAGTGCCCCTGATCGCTCACCACCTTCCCTATGTTCTCAGAGTCTGCCACTTCGGCTGATATTTCTGGGACCGGCCCCAATAAACAGAACCTTTCCAGCAGCTCAGAATCTGGTCAACAGATGGGGGTTTGCTTCCATCTCAGAAGAGAACTACTAGGGCATTTTCCCTTCTGTTCTTTCTAGGGCCTTTTCTGTGTTTTCAGATCAATTGTACCTTCTTTTTGCACCTTTGTGTGGGTAGCATCCATGATATTCATGGAAGAAGCATAGAAACATGAACTTGAACAGAGGACATTGTTCTCTGTCCAAAAATCCCACTCTAAGTATTCTGAGAAAGGTAAAGGAGGGGGAAAATCCCTCAGAGAAACACAAGCACAATGGAAGACTTAACATGGGCTGGGTACTGTGTCTAGTATTACATACACGTTCTACCTAGCACAATCTTCCCATTGGCTAAGTGTATTCACTCTCTTATTACACAGAGTTAACTGAGCTTAAGACAGTTTAAAAAGATTTTCTTTATCAAGTGTCATTTAATACAAACATGATCAATGAGTATAATTTTGACTTCTGTGGCATTTCATGTCTGTCTGCCATATCTCCATTATAAAGAAAACGTATTATCAGTTATCACACAGTGTTCTTCCCCTATAAAGTAATCATTGTTAAGTTAGTCTAGATATGAATTTAATAAAGGGTGACTCATCATCTGTATGTTTCAAGCTATTCTTAAGTGTCTTAACTGCTAAATACTTGCTTCTTCCAGTTTACTCTGGGCCATAATATCTGAGGGTAGTAAAATAATATGTCTATTTTCAACTAAGCATTTATTATTCAGAGGCTAACATTTTTGGATGATCTCTTTTTAAAAATGCTCAAAAAAATAATGCGTAAGATTGCACAACAATTCAAACATTGGAACTGTTCCAAATCCAGGTGAACTTCAATCATTTTCTCCATAATCCAAAACAGATGATAACATGGGAGCATAAGAATTATGATGTATAGTTTAGTGCAAAAGAGGCAAAAGGGCCAACCAAATCATCATGATTTAATGCATGAAATTTTAACAGTATTTTATATATCATTTGCAATTTAAATATGAAAAACTGGTGCAAAACATTATTTAAAATGATCACCAGAAAATAAAAAAAAATGTAATAACTAAATAATAAATCCATCCATACTGAGTCTATTAACCTGACAGTCAAGGAAACATTGACCACTAAAGAAATTCTTTAAGTGCAATGGGAAGGAAGCTTACAGCGTCCCCTTCCCAGATAATTTAATTTTGTCTTCAAAAGATACTTATTGTTATTTAAAAGAATTCTTTATACTTAGCCAGAAACTGCCACCTTATAATTTGAACTATAGTTTTCTGGGTTACAGTTTTGTCCAAACGGCTCTGTTTACCCTCTAGATTCCTCACTCTGGGATTCTCAGCAGCGTGTTTTCTCTTTCTTAACTTGTGGTGCCTGGAACACAGTATAGTATCCGAATGTGTTTTGATAAACAAGGAGTAAGACCAGTAGCACATCATCTGTCTCAATCTCTAATCTATCATTCTTCCATGCTATCCATATTGAGGGAGTCTTCCTACTAGGCATCATTCCTTCTTGCAGGATGTAGAAAAATGATTCTTTAGTTTGTTGTTAAGGTAAACATCAAGTTGTATAGAATGCACTGTCTTAATAATTCTCAAAGTCTACTTGGCCATTTCTGTCTTTTCACTTTAAAGTCTCCTCTCGGTTTTCTAGAAACCTTAATGACTGAGAAATTGTTCTTAAAAACGACTGTCTTAGCCCTGGCCGGTTGGCTCAGTGGTAGAGTGTCGGCCTGGAGTGCGGAAGTCCCGGGTTCAATTCCCGGCCAGGGCACATAGGAGAAGCGCCTATCTGCTTCTCCACCCCTCCCCCTCTCCTTCCTCTCTGTTTCTCTCTTCCTCTCCTGCAGCCGAGGCTCCATTGGAGCAAAAGATGGCCCGGGCGCTGGGGATGGCTCCTTGGCCTCTGCCCCAGGCGCTAGAGTGGCTCTGGTGGCGACAGAGCGACGCCCTGGATGGGCAGAACATTGCCCCCTGTGGGCATGCTGGGTGGATCCCGGTCGGGCGCATGCGGGAGTCTGTCTGACTGCCTCCCTGTTTCCAGCTTCGGAAAAATACAAAAGAACAAAACAAACAAACAAACAAAAACGACTGTCTTAAAACTTTTCCTCTTAAATAAAATACAGTTTTGAAAGCTAAGCATAGCAATAAGCAACACAATCATTTTGAAAGCACAACAAAATCATATTTAAAGAAGATACAGGCCCTGGCCAGTTGGTTCAGCAGAAGAGCACCAGCCAGGCATGTGGAAGTCCTGAGTTCAATTCCCAGTCAGGGCACACAGGAGAAGAAACCATCTGCTTCTCCATCCTTCCCTCTTCTCTCTTTCTCTCTCCCTCTCCCTCCCTCTTTCCCCCTCTCTCTCTCTTTCCTGCAGCCATGGCTCAAATGGTTTCAGTAAGTTGGCCCCAGGCATTGAGGATGGCTCCAAGGCCTTGCTTCAGGCATTAAAATAGCTCAGTTGCCAAGCAATGGGGCAGTGGCCCAGATGAGCAGAGCACTGCCCTGTAGCAGAATTGCAGGGTGGATCCCGGTCAGGGTGCATGCAGAAAAAGGAAAAAAAAAAAAAAATATATATATATATATTATATTATATTATATATATATTATATTATATATATATAATATATATATATTAAATATATATTATATATATATGTAATTTAGTTCTATTATTAATCTTTATATAAATACTTGCCTTCATTCCTTCCAATTTAACTTGAAAACTATTATTCTTGTCTTAGCAGAAAAACTACAATATTTTTCATGCCACTATAAATCTGCTGTTGGAAGAAAATTATTTGTGATTTCCTAACATAGATTGTTCTTTGATTTTGTACCTCATTTTTTTTCTGAAAGTACTTGTAGAAAACATGACCACAGGAACTTAAATTACTATATCTTCTTTATGTTTCCCTGATTTAAAATAGTTTATTCTCCATAATCCTTTTCATACAACATTAATAGGAAGAGAATGAAGAATAACATGTCAACTGCTGTGATGGTGTTTTCAAACAACAGTAAGTTATTCTCTATTTTTTCTTTAAAGATGATAAACTTTTCTCCTCTCAGCTGTTTCCTTCTAGCTAAGAATTTTCTAGTACTTTAAGTGAAACTACAGTCCTTTTTAAATATCTATGTAAAATCCTGCACATTTTATATACTTTCGCCTGTGATACAGCTGTTTTCTCAAGGATGTTAATTTTTGCCATAGAGACTTCCATGGTCTATTCTATATTATATAAATCTTTTACCAGGGAACACAATCAAATATGGCTTAATTCTCCTCTATTCTACACCATCTAACAAAAAAAGCTAAGGGACATATTTAGGGATGCACTTGATTTGTATGCCAAATATTCATTTATTTATGATGTACATATTACTCACAGCAATCCCCTATCTAGGCAACTGTGGGATGTTAACTGAAATAGAGCTCTGTATATCTACAGGGGTTCTGTCTGCCTCCCGAGTATATACCTTACAGCTTTTATTTCCCCTGGGTAACCCTGTGCACATCAAATCTGGTAAAACACCCCAAACGGGCTTACACGCCATGCCCCACCCATATCTTGGCATTTTCCTCCCAAAATAGAGCATTGGATCTATGTTGTTAACTGTTTTTATTAATTTCCAAGCCTTTTTGCAGTAACTTCAGTCTTGTTTTGTTATCCATTTCATGTATTAACAATATTCAAGTATATTTTTTCAATACTATTGTTAACTGTTGACTCTCCCCAAAACACCAAAGTGGGGAAAACGCTATTGCCAAGGCAAAACACAGTTTATTACACTTGCTAAAGTAAAAAGGACGTGACATATTTTTATAATGTTTCAAAATAGGAAATTGGGGCAGAATATATATAGGGATCAGTGTTTTAGGGTCTTTTCTGGAAGATTTTTAAGGTAGGTCTTGTTAGGATAGGAACCTATAACAATTATGCAGAGTTTATAATAATAGCTTCAAATAGGGGGTCACAGTGAGTCAAGGATTTTGAGTGAGTCTTTAAGAGCAAACTCAGAGTTCTGAAAATAAGTTGTACACTTAGTTTGCCATCTCACTTTTCAGAAACAAGTATTTCTTGAAGCAAGGATTAAAAGAAATTATTTTTTTGCTGCCAGCATGGTTTAACCTATGGACAGAAGCTATCTATACTCCGTCTCATTCTTGCCTGACGTACTAGGTGGGTTTGAGTTCTCAGTAGGTATACTCCCAAAGCCATTTCAATAACTGTTCATTTGTCTTTGTGTTCTCTTCCTTCCATATTCTCAAAAAATGCTGGTCTTTGTGTCCAGGCTCCATAATTAGCCTTGCATTGCTCACTTTTTAATATGCAGAATCCAGAATTCTTGCTGGTATAAGGCATGTGTTCAACTCTCTATTCTACTGAATAGATGAATCAATTATAATATCCAAAATTTATAGAAATAGTTTAACTTACTAGTTGTAGAATGAGTGGCATAAGCATCAAAAAAATGAGCGAGAAATAACTTAAAACCTTTGTTTGGATTAACTCTTCTTTAGGTTTCCGTTCAACATGTAAATTTTACTTAGTCAGAAAGTCAGTGAGATAGGAACCCTAGTTCAGTGTGTGTATGAAACATGAATGGCTTGGAGTACAACTGACTGGGGGTGGGAATATTCAAGAATGACTTCCTTGAAGAATTGAAATACTGGAGCTGCAACTTGAAATACGAGTGGAAATTTCCTGGGCAATGCGGGAATGCACTGTAGGCAAACATACTAAATATACGCAACATTTATGTTGTAGGCTCAATCATCTCATGCTCAATACATCAAGGGAGCCCATTGTTTCTAAAGACAGAAAGCAAGGGAAAGAGTGATTCAAAATGATGCAAAAGAGGTGGGTAGTGGCCAACCCATGCTAGGTTTTGGAAGCCCCATTAAAGAATCATCTGGCTTTCTACTAAACACAATGTGAAGCCACTGGGATGTTATGAACAGGGAGGTAGTCATCAGATTTGAGTTTTGAGAAAGTTACTCTGGTGGCTAGGTGGGTAATGGGTTGGTGGGGTGCAAGTATCAATACAGGGGGCATGGGGAATGTACTGAGGTGACAAAGGTCAGATGATGGCAATGGGTTTTGGTGATGTCAGCAGTAATGGAGAAAAGCACAGAAGCTTGAGAAATATGTAAGGCGTGAGATAGCAATTTATATCATTATAGGGTGTGAGGGGAAAGGAGACATCAGGGACTTGTGGAACTAAGTGATTGGTGGCATCATTATCTGAATATAAGGACACTGCTCTGTATTGGTGTTGGGGTGATTATCTTAAGTTTAGTCTTGCACAGGTTACATCTAGAGAGAGTTTAGAAACACATACATAGAAAGGACAAAGAAGTAGTATATATGTAAATATTTGGAGTTTCCTCTAAAGTCAGGGCAGGGGATATATATTTGTCAGTAATGACTTTCTATAACAAGCTATAAATGGTGAATAAAATTACCTAGGTAAAATAAATATTCAAAAGAGCCTTTATAGAACTTTCAACATGAAGAGCCAGAGAAGTCTGAGCCAGCAAAACAGGCACAGAAGGAGGCCCATAAATACAGAGATAAAACCAGGAGAACCTTATGTCCTGGACGCCAGTGAGAAAAAAACCAAAAAACCAAGACGTTCATATTGTGAAAGTTTGCTGGAAATCAAATAAGGTGAATTAGAAACGAAAATGTCATTAGAGCAAAAAATATGGATGTTATTGGTGATGGCTGCACTCTTTTATTAAAATGACCTTAAATTTGATCATCAGTGAAAAAATAAAATAAACTGTAGAGTCTGAGGGAAATTCTTCTTTAAGGTACAGCTAATAAAGATACCATTGTGTAGAAAATTAAATCGTGGAAGATTATTATATAAATCACAGCACTGTTATGAGAGACAGGTAGTGGTTTGACCATATGAGGCAATATTTATACTTTCAGACATCTGGCTCTTAGATGTGAACCTCAAACAGATCACTTTTGTACTCCCTGTGTTAAAAAATGTTTTCTATCTCTGCTTGTGAATAAATAGCCCAAAATACAAGCTAGGTTTTCTATGCTTGAAATAACTTTAAATACACAAGAATTAGAACTTTCCTGTGTATATGACAGACAGTGGAACTCAGTGGATTGCATTCTGAGGCAGGTCTGAGGAGAAAAGTGACTCTATTGAGTTTTAAGGTAAGAGAGTTACGGGAGAGGAGATAAAATCTGGCTGCCAGCTCTGCTTTCTTCCAATAAATTTCTCTCTAGGCAAACAAATAGACTTCAAGGACAAGAAATTTGGGAAAACATAACAGTCCTGAGAGCTGTTTGGTTTTGTTGCATTTTGTTTTCTTTCATGTTGTTTGTTTTCTTGTATGGCAGTGCCTACACTGGGTAGCCAATGTACTCTTCAACCTCAGCACTCCTTTAAAACCACTGTATTTGATTCAAAAAGACATGCTCATGTGTTTTAGAAAATGTCTAGCTCTAAAGGAAGGAAAATCAGATTTTACTTCTCACATATTTTGGAAGCTGGAAGGGTTTCCTTTATAAGTAGTAAATTTTAGTAAATTTTCATAATTTTTTAGATTATAAATTAAATGTTATAATTTATGATAATGTGGCATAAAGCTGGAAACTAACAAAATATTAAGCCTTAATACTCAATACTTAAGCATCAAGTAGTAAATACTTAAAACCATCATTTTACCACAGTAACTACAACTTGGGAAATGTGGGATAGATCACTGATTTCTATTTTATGGGAATTATTTTAAATGTTCTGGCCCTTAATTGTTAGTGGTATTAATTTTTTTTAAATTGCAGATGAGATTACTTCCAAATGAGTATATATTGTGGGAGGAGGGTTAATATCATTTCAAAATGGTACTAGGAGGAAAATTTATAGCATTGAATGTATATATTATGAAATGTAAGAAAGATCCAAATCAATAGTCTAAGATTTTTCCCTTAGGAAACTAAATAAAGATGAGCAAAATAAGTTCAAAGGAAGCAAAACACAAGAAATAATAAAAAAAATTAGAGTAGAAATCAATGAAATTAAAAACAAAGTCACAAGGAAAAGTCAATGAAACCAAAAGCTGATTCTTTGAAAATATTAATATTATTGATAAGACTCTAGCCAGGGTAATTAAGAAAAAGAGAAAACAAATCAGTAATATCAGAAATGAAATAAGGGTTATCACTACATGGACATAAAAAAATAAAGGAATATGGGGAACAGCTCTATGTGCACGTATTTAATAAGTTAAATGAGATAAACCAATTTCTTGAAAGACACAATCTGGAAAAATGTACACAAGAACAGACTACATGAATAGGCCTACTAAAGAAATTAAATCAATTGTTGTCTAAAACAGAAAACACCAGGCCTAGAAACTTTCACTGGTGAACTCCACCTCACACTTAGGAAAGACATTACACCAATTCCCTGAAATCTCTTCCAGTAAATCGAAGCAGAGGAAATACTTTCTTATTCAGTCTGAGACCAGCATGGCCCTAATATCAAGTTCTCAACATTGGAGATGGGACAAAAATTTTCTGGGAAGAGTAATCATTTTGAAATGCTTTGCAGCATTTTCACCTAACAGAGCTACCCCTCAAGATCAACTACTTTAGAACACACAAAAGAACATGAGCCTGGATATTTATAGAAGTTGTATTCATAATGGCCCAAACTTGGAAGCAATGAAAATATCCTTCAGTAGGTAAATGGATTAATAAAACTCTGGTACATCCAGACAATAAAATATTATGCAGTGTTAAAAGCAAAGGAGCTATTATGCCATGAAGAGACACGGAAGAAACTTAAATGCCTATTTCTCCATGAAAAAGCTTCATACTGTATGATTCAAACTCCATGACATTCTGGAAAAGACAGAACTATGAAGGCAGTAAAAAGATCAGGGATCACCAGAGGTGAGGAGTAGGAAAGTATGAATATATGGAGCACAGAAAACTTTCAGGGGAGTGAAACTAATCTGTCTGATACTATAATGGTGGATACCTGACATTATACATTTGTCAAAACCCATAGACTGTACAATACCAAGAGTAAACCCTATGTAGCACTACAGTGCACTGTGTTGGTGGGACTTTTTGTCTGTAGGGGAGGGACATATAGGCACTCTCTGTTCTTTCCACTTGATTTTGCTGTAAACCTAAAACTACTCCGAACATGAAGTTTATTTTTAATGAAACCAGTATTTGAAAATACAAATTTATAATATATATATTTAGCTAATGGTTCCCACATTTGAAACCAAAACAGGCAATGTACTTGTTTAGCTTAGCATTTTCCAAATGAATTTTACTGCTAGAGTCATTCTTTTATATAACATCTCTTCTCTATCCCTTGGGCCTTGGGTTTTATATAATATTCTCTGCAAAATACTGTGTTTAGATATATCAGTAGTAAATAAAATATATAGAAATCTTCTGCTGTACATTTTACTCTCTATATAGCTACAATTGTAATTTTTTATGATGGAACAGTAATATGAAATAGTTTTTAAACAGGAACCAAATAAGAAATTGATATTTGCTGATACAATAAAGTAACAGCAATAAATCAAAAGTAGAATGCAATTCCTACTTCCCAACTCACACGGTCAAGTCCATCTTACTGCCCAAAGAAGCATCTGTAGTTTTCTCACAGAGCTGAGAGTTTTTGTGTTTTTCCCTAATCCACCCCAACACACACACACACACACACACACACACACACACACACACACACACACACACACTAGCATATTGAATATGAAGGGTGGGGCAGACTATATCTCAGGTCTTTGTTAGAACCCTATTGTGCTTCTCTGTTCTATAGAAAGAAACTTGCTTCCTGTCTGCCACTGTGGCTGACATATGCCTTCTTCTTTTGACTTGACCTCCTGCCACCCACTTTCAACTTGGTTTGAATCCCTGGCACTAAACTGCTCGCTCTGTCTATTTGGTCTTTGTTTTCTGTTTCTTCCCACTCTATTTGGAAATGGCGTTGATGACCTCAGACTGCACACTTGGATTGCACACCCTGCTCGTTCCTTTCCTGTTGCCACGGAGTCATTAGACTTGGAGCACGTCATCTCTCTCCGGAGTTACAATATCTGTGTTTTCTAACCTCCTGGGTTTGGGTCTGTGCCTGCCAGACATTCACTGTCTTCAAGGTCTTTCCAGTTGGGCTTCTGATCTTGACTTTCACGGATCTGCCCCAGCTGGCTCAGTGACAGTTTCCAATACTTAGCAGACATGAGAGAAGTCCTCCTCTTCCTGTCACAGCTTTTCATAAGTCAAATATAACACTTTCTGCAAACTCACAGGGCCTATCTGCAATGTTTTGTGGTGCTATTTTCAAAGACTATCCAAAGATCTATTTGAAATACGGACTTTTTCTCCTCATCACACTCTCTATTCCCTTCCCTTGCTTTATTTTGCTCTCCATAGTACATTCAACCTTCTATCATACTATAAAATATACTTATTATTTTACATACTGTCTGTTTCCTACAACTAGTATATAAGCTCCACAAGTGCAGAGCCTTGTCCATTTTTTTGCAGTGAAGTGTCCCCCCAATGCAGAAGTGTGTCTGGTACAAAGTTGGCACTCAATAAACGCAGGATACGCAAATGATAATTAAGTGCATGTGAGTTGAACAGGAGATAAGAACACTGCAATCCACCATTTCCACTGTGGAAAGTCACAGAATATCTGCCCACTGCTGCCAGCTCATTCTGGTACTCCCTAAACATATACCTAGGACAGGATTTGCACTTTGGGCATGCATGACTGTGACAATCAAATAGAGAATTTTCTAGCTGGCAAATCAAAGTTAATTTTACCTTACTGACATCTTCTTCAAAGAAAAGTGAATACGTTTTTTAATGTACAGAATCCTATGAAGTTATTGACAAAGGTTATATGGCTTACACTCTTTTTATCATGAAAAGGAAACCACATTGCTCAGTAATTCCAAACTCCAAATCTCCTAAAAGAGGAACTTAGTTTTCCATCATTTCTTCATATGTATGCCTTTTGTAACTGAAAGCATGCTTCGTTTTCAGTAAAATGTGTAAGTCTGGAATCTGCTGATTGAGAAGTGGGCCTTCCTCCTCCTACTGCATGACCTCTGGATTGCACCCACTCTTTGGCTATTACAATTAAAGTGACTATAAACATTCATGCCCAGGTTTTTGTGTGAACATAAGTTTTCAATTCTTTGGGATAAATGTGAAATGTGAAATTGCTGAATCACATGGTAATTGCACTTAGTTTTATCAAAACCTGTTTTCCACAGTGACTGCATTTTACATTCCACCATTCATGTATGAGTGACCCTGTTTCTCTGCAAAGTCACCAATCTTTGGTGTGGTTGCTACTTTTTCTTTTAGTCTCTGTGGTAGATGTGTAAACAGATCTCATTTAGGAAGACATTCTATCATATAACCTGATGATCAGCAAGGAGTAGAAAGTGAAGATGAATTTCACTACTCAGATACTTCCTTTTAAAAATATTGAAGGTTTCAGTAGATGGTAACATGAACACACAGAGACGTATCAGATTTCATCACCAGGACATAGACCTGCTTCGACTTATTCATAGGCCCATGGGATTTCTTTATCATGGAATTTGGAAATGAGAATTCATTCCATGATTGAGTTGAGGATCTTGAGATTTAGAAATCCTCTTACAATGAATGAGTTATAAAATAGCATTAAATGACTATTACATGTCATGTTCTCTCTTACCCATGGACAATAAAGTATTTTGAAAAACACTATAGTAAAAAATAGAGAAAGTTTATAAAATTTTCTTCCATTTTTGGAACTTATTGGAAATATGAAATGTACTGAATCTAATTAAATTAACAGTAACTTATTGATCATAAAATGTATGAATGATTTTTTGTTAAGTGACAAAATAAATATGGTAGACTCATTCTTTTAAAGAGAGAAGATCAGACATGTGCCTATGTAGAAATTATTTTTATAAAAATTAAATTCTTTAAATTAATCATATTTATGTCATGAAAAACATCTGCACTTAGAAATGCAGTAAACAGAAATATATCTTGGATATCTAACAAATATAATCTATTACAATATCAGGAGAGAAAATAAACATAAAGGAAATCAAAACCATATATTGAGCGTGACCGGGCGGTGGTACAGTGGATAGAGTGTAGGACTGGGATGTGGAGGACCCAGGTTCGAGACTCCAAGGTCACCAGTTTGAGTGCAGGCTCATCTGGTTTGAGCTAAACTCACCAGCTTGGACCCATGGTCGCTGGCTCGAGCAAGGGGTTACTCGGTCTGCTGAAGGCCCACGGTCAGGGCACATATGAGAAAGCAATCAATGAACAACTAAGCAGTTGCAATGAGAAACTGATGATTGGTGCTTCTCATCTCTCTTTGTTCCTGCCAGTCTGTCCCTATCTGTCCCTCTCTCTGACTCTCTCTCTCTGTCTCTGTAAAAAAAATAAAACAAAAAACAAGAAAGCCCCATATATTCAGTATTTATACACAAACCTTTATGTTAGTGTCTTAATGTTTCTAAGATCTTAATTTGACCTTTTGAAAATAAGGATTCTATAAATGACATTTTTTTACACAAACACGAAAATAAGTTTGTAAAAATATCCAAATAGTTTGACTGAAGGCTTTAAAACATAAAATTATATATAAATACTTTAGAAAATATGAGAAAATCTTCAAAATATGAGGGCAGGCATATAATTCTTAAACTTGATACAAAAAGCACAATCCATAAAATGAAATCTTGATAATTTGGGCTTTGTCAGAATTAAAAACATTGGCTTTGCAAAATAGTCTGTTAAAAGAATGATAAGACAAGTTACTGACTAGGAGAAAATATTTCAAAATTTCATATTAGACCAGAGACTAGTTTTTAGAATATATGAAAACCTCTCAAACTCAAAAGTAAAAAATAGGACAAGTTAGAAAATGAATAAAACCAAACTTTTCATTTCACTGAATAGGACATCCAGATGGCAAATGCACACAGGAAATGATGTTTAACTTCCAATTGTTGTGGTGTAACAAGAATTATTTTCTGCAATTGATTCTGGGACTTCCCTTAGGGTTCGCCAGACATGGTACTAGCTAGAATAGCCTCCCTCCCTTGTCCTAATAGAAGAGGTTGCATTTGGCATCTTCTTCACTTAGACGTTGGTGCCCTTTCCAGCTGGGCATATGTGCTTGGGAAACCGGCTTTTCATACCATACCTTTCAAACCCTAGAATCTAAACAAAAGCTGCCTGGCATCTCACTATTCTTCCATAAATAGGTTATTTTCATCTGCACATATGAGATGAGAAGCAAAGGATTTCATTTTCTGCATGTATGTGGTGGGTTTTCTTCCCTAGAACTTACATCCACTGATTGTCTATAAAATGTCCTGTATATTTTTGTGTAATGATAAGCATTTCAGGTTTACAAGCTTCTCTTGGGAATTCTTTCTTATTGTGTTCTTTTCAAGAAACATCATATTTTTTACTCATATTGTGTGACATTATATCATTCTGTCTAGCCCCTGCTATAATAAATAGCAGCAATATAATACCAGTACAACTAGTTTTCTCATACCCCTAAGCATTTTTTGAGAAAAACAAACTTTGAGTATTCACTACCAAACTATGAAGAAAAATACTGCACTTTTTCATTTTTTATATATCAAACACTTAGGTTGTATTCTTACTCCATTTAAATTTCTAACTCTTTCAATTGACTGTTCTCTCATGTATCATTATTGAATGAATTATAGTATAATAAAACTTTTAATGATAGTGTTATGACATTCTGTTTAATTTTTACTTAAACATATTGTCTTCAAACTGAGCACCAAACAAGAACAGTAATATCTTTAAGAATTATTCATTCTATATATAAATTTTATTTATATAGATCCAGTTATAATAGTAATATCTACATGTCAGTCAAAATTTAGAAGGTATAGAAAACCTTTTATTATCTATAATCTCCACATAAAGTGATAACTACTACAAAATCTTGGTGGTTATCTTCCCAGTATTTACACACACACACACACACACACACACACGAGCAAAAGTAGATTTACAGTTGTTTGTGTGGACAAAGACATGTAGGATATAACTATTACAAGAGCTTTGTTTACTCAGAATGTGACTCACAATGGTGAACCTACTTTTGCCCAACTCCATGTGTGTGGCATAAATAAATAGATATGCATATACATGTATGAATATATATGTACACGCACATACATGTTTCTAGTTGTTTAAGCTTTTGTTCCCTGTGTATTTCTCTGTATTGGTTTGAAAGTTATACACCCTACTTCTATGCTCTTGGTAATCACCTTTTAAATCTTATTATACATATTTAAATTACCAAAGCAGAGCTTTTCTCTTCTCCTGAGCAACGTAAGGACCAGCAGAAGGACTCCACCTGACTTATAGGACATCACCACTGTCATCGCCACCACCCTGCCATCATGGCTGCTGTTCTGCACAGCACACATCATTTTATAATTTTATTTACTCAACATTCCGTCAGTATTTCAGATAATCCTCTGAAACCCTTCCCTTTCTCCTGAATCATGTTGTCTAAAATTTCCTCCAGTATAAACTTCCAGGTAGCAAACTTTTACATTTTCTACCTATTTTTAAATATTTCTCTTCCCCTCTGCTCTCCTTAAAAGATATATTTTTGAGGTCAATGTTTAAGTTATTGTCTGTCAGTGTTCTGAAGACATGGTGCCACAATAGTATGGATGGCGTTTTTGCAGTTGTGGTATATTTTTCTTATTTTATTATTTTGGGGGGGATTTCTATATGAGGCAGGTAGGGAGAGGTAGGGGTCTGGTTAATCTGTCAATCTTCTCTGGCTTCTTTTAGAACATCTTTTTTGTATTTGGTGTTCTACAGTTTCACTACAGTGCATCTTGCTGTGTGTGGACAGACCTTAACTGTCCAGCAAGAGAGTCTATTGACTGAAGTTTTTGGTTTGTTTGAAAAGTTTTCCATTTTAATCTCCCTAAATATTATAAATTAAGATAAAAACCTGTAAGCTAGAACTAGTTAGCACTTAACAAAGACAAAGGCAGACCTATAAATTCTTATCCCTCTCTGTTAGGATCTATAACCCTTTTTATGCCAATATTTTTCTAATGTAGTTCCAAATGTTTATATAATGATTTATCTCGGTCTGTTCTCAGGCATGTTTGTAAACCTTGATACGTTCAGGCCAAATTATTTGGGGAAAACGAAACAAAGCAAAACAAACAAGGCACATTTTTTGTTTTGCTTCATTAGGCTTCTGGTTTTTATTGTTTCATCTTTCTGTATAATCAGGATGCTGATCATTTTTTAAATAATAAACAGAATGTGTTTATTATACTCCATAACTTAGTCCAAATCACATTGCTTCTATTCTATATTAACAGAAAATGAAACAACTAATTAGTGTACTCTACTACTGATTTCATTTATACTTTCAGTGGGACTCTGGGTGTTAGGGATCTAAATGACCCTTTTCGCCACTAAGAAGGAGTAAGAAATACTCATAACAATGAGGGAACAAATATATTTTAAAATTGTCCAAAAGACTTATGGTGATTTACCATAAAATAATTCTATTTCAATTATACCTTTGAAGATTTAGGACACATTTATTTTTCCAATTCCTTTCATAAAAATTATGTCTTTTATAACAGTATGGTTACTTAAGGGATCTTGAAGTATTTAATGACATATATTTTCTAAGGACTGAAAATAAACAAGACAAACTTATATATGAAAATGAAAGAAACAGCAATTATTTCTACCTGAGTTGATTATAATAAATAAAGAGGTCAAGTTTCAAGTTTTTAAATAATAATACAAAATTAGAGAATTCTTTGTTAATTTCAGACAAGTTCTGTTTCTACTATATGTTTAATATATTATTTTATTTATTGATTATTAAATTATATATGTTGAGGAAATAAATTTCAATTTAATAATTTTTCAGAGATATATTATTTTAGAACATAGGGATGGGGACAATTATTTTCATGTATTAATATTATTTATGAGTAAAAATATTTTATTGAGATTAAGGCAACAATCAACTATATACATATATATCTAAGCAAGACTGAAGTCACTCTCAAAGAAAATAATATTTATATTGAGCCTCAAACACTAAAAAATTATGGTGATCTTATAATATCCTAATTCAGATTTCATTAGTTATCTAATTCATTAAAGAGAAATATGTTTGTGTATATTTTATTGATACCACAGATAATATTGCATCTTATTTTCTAAGTTGGATTAAATGTATATATGGTATAGATCGGCTACAGAAAAAAATAATTAGAATAACTTTAGTTTGAAATGTCTGACATTTTATGAACAGTTGAATATGAGGTCAGTAGACAAAAAAAGGATTATATATATATATATTCTATGCAGACTGTGTAAAAAAGTCTTTAAAATCTTGCAGGTAAAATATAAATATTAGACATACATTTTGGCTTTCAGAGTTGTCTATTTCATAAACTAAAAAGAAGTTTTTATGAAGTTTAATGTATTTGAACGAGTTTATTTGGAAGCATACACTATCTTTTCTTTTCATTTACTTACTTTAATAAGGTAGTTTTAGATTCTGAGAGAAATACATCATCACACTCCTTCAAGCACCATGCATTAAAGAAGCGGAAACCCGCTCCAAACATAGAATGGCAGCTTGCTTTTCTCACTCTATCCGCCTTTCCAACCGGAATCCGCTCTGAAACCAGGAACACACACTGTTCCGTGGAACTCCACGGTTTGAATCAGGATTCCTTCCCCTTCTCATGTTTTGTTGTGAGTTTGGGACCCATCATAAATATTAGTATTATCATCTGGATCTGATTAAATGTAATAGATACACAGTTTTGGAAAATAACCCACTTTTTTGCCTCTTAGTAAATAATATTGATTCTTCTTAACATAAATCACTAAAATTCCGTAACACCCAGTAAAACAATGCTCTTTAAAAGCCTTCCCAGTCTTGTGTATAAAGTTTTATTTTCAGAGTTTAATTCAGTCTAATTATTTTCATTGTTTTGGGGTTTTTTTGTGTTTTTTTTTTTTTTTTTTTTTTTTTTTTTTACCATAAATGCTCCGAGATTACCTACTGACATGAACTATTTTAAACATCCATAATTAAAACCTAGGGGGGAAAAGACAATAAAACTTCAAAACTAGTTCAAAGCTTTGCAGCAATACTTTACTGCGGAAGAAAGCAGATAAGACGTTCACGCTGTGCTGAACGCAGCAGGTAGTTGATGCCCAGAGCAGAGACGTGAAAGAAAAGTTCCATATTCTCGGGGAAAAGTGTAACAGGAATTGGCAGAGGGCCCTGTTTGGTTTCAGCATTAACCTGTAAGGGACACTAAGAGCAGACCAGGGTGGCAGGACACGGTGACAGTACCCGCTATGTAACAGAAATCCCGGCCACCAACCATCCACAACAGGACACACAGCTCTGAGCGACAGGACAGAACGACTTAGCACTCATTGCAGTCCTTCCTGGATGACACTTTGAGCCCAAGCACTGGCTTGACTTTCCCTGCCACGCTGGCCTATAACAGCCACCCTTAACTTCAGACTGGAGAGTGGACCTGGCTCTTGCTCACTCCGTTTTCTGTGGTTTAAGGAATCAAGTGTTCTTGCCTTTTAGGGTTTGTCATTCTGATGAACCTCCTCCCCTTTGTGTCAATGATTTCAAGGGGTAATCTGTAGCTCATCACTAATTCAGGGAAGTATGTGTGACCTCAGTCCTGGAAGTAGTAAAATGAGCTTGGGAGTGGTATGAGGCAAAGAAGACAGGGGCCTGCACACCATTAACGAGGAGAGCTTGTCATTTTCCTGGATTTTGCCAAGACTTGACTGTTTCAAACTGTCTGCAGCGTGTTTGATATCTCAAGAGGGAATACAGTAGAGTCCAGCAGAGGAGCCACAGCTGATTATATCCTCATGTACGTGGCACTTACAGATTATTCACTTTCTTTAAATTCTTCACTAGTGGCATTCAGGTGGGCAGTGATGGAGAACCATGATTATGGACATGTGTAGAACAATGAAAAAGTATTTTTTGCCAGTGAATATCTAACTTTTAATTCATAGCCCCAAAACACACCTTCACCAATACCTTGTCTCATATATTTAGAGTTAATAAAAGTAGAGGTTGGAGAGAGAATATACAATATCTGATCCTTTTCAAGGGCTAAATTCACAATATGGTTTAAAGACATCTATGTAAATATTTCTGAGAATGACACTGTAGGAAATGACCTAGATGCTTTCCCATGGTTGTTCCCATTTTTTTTCTCCACACTTCATAAAATCTTTAGTGTTTCCAAACTTTAAAGTCTACGCCAAACAAGCACCAGCACCCAGCAGCTGCAGGTGTCTTGTGTATACATCAGATGCCGTTAAAAGTACTGAAAGATTTCCCTCGTGTGTGTCAATAGATTCTTCCGCCATGCCAAATCATTTGACTAGGTGAAATGGGAGAGAGATGTCTGCTGTTTTGATAGGCACTATTTTTGAAACAGTACCCTACCAACCATTTCAGGGTTCTAGAGATACATGACCCCGGTGACATTGGTGAGGGAAGGTGACGAGGGCCAAGTAAGCAATGCCCTGGGTCCTGCAAGTGTGCTTTAATCAGAGTAGTTTCGCTTCTATCTGCTTTGTGTTCTGGAAAACTCTTGCCACTTAAAAAGCCGTGTCACAAGCAAGGCTGTTCTGGTTACAGTTAAAAGATTCAGGCCACCGACGCCCAGGTGTAAAAAGGAGAGTAACTTTTTACACTGTGAGAGCACATCTAAGGAATTTGCTGTTGTGGTCTTTGTGCGTGTGCTAACACAGACTGCCGGGTAAAAATATCGTCATTAATAAAGGCTTTTTCACTCCATTGTGGTCATCTCAATTTGTCATTATCACTTAACACAAAACTCATAAGGACAGAGCAGTAATTTCTTAACAGTCAGAAGGACACTCATCAGTGCTCAGAGTCGTGAGTTCTTGTTTTCCACACGCCATCTATATTGCTCCCTACAGTATGCACAACATACTACACAACCATGATACTAAAATATAAATTAGTTTTGCAAAATTGAAATGCTCTGAAATCTGGCTGCCTGCTTTTCCCTGAAAGACTGTTATTAAATCAATGGCCTCATAAAAATCTTTAAGATCAGAGAATGGAAGACTGTGATGGCGCTCAGCAGACATGTATGCCAAGTAGATGTCTTTGATCTTAAAGCAGTTTAGTCACATAAGTATTAATACTATGTTAGACACACAGTGTTTTATTTGCAGGTGTGTGTGTATGTGAGAGAGAGAGAGGAGAGAGAAAGATAGAGAGCCAGCTTGATGCCTGACTTCTGAGAATTGAAACTCAATTTCCTGTTGCTTCTCCAATATAGTCATGCTGCCTTTGCAGCCAGATTCTTCATTTTCTTTATCTCTCTAAGCCATTGGCAGGTTGTCTGATTTTCCCAATCCCATACACAGAAACATAGTAGTGTACACTTCTTTATTCACTATGTCCTCTGTGCTCCATAGGTTTGAAGTACCACATGGGCGGATTCTTCTATAGCTTGGCCTGACAACAGGGTGCATTTCACATACTGGCTAATGTTATAGCTTGTTACATATACTTCCCTGCCATTCTCTATGGTGTGGCACATAAAGAATTGTATCTGATATATTTCTGAATGCCTCACATAACCTAGTCCACTTTTCAGAACATTACAGGTCATATCTCTATCTGTATCTTTTGTATGTATGTATAAGAACATAACCAAATATGAGAGGTGCTGACTTTCAAAATATCTGAGTTTTAGGAAGAAGATAGATGTTACTAATTTTAGTCTGTGCTTAGAAAAGAAGGCATGTGGGTGATCCACCTGCACTTGACTCAATTCCTCACTGATGTCAAGTAAGAGTGCACCTGAAAACTCTGGTTTCTGGTCTTCTTTCTAGAAGACTAAAACAATGTCAAAGTGTGTAACATTTTCCCACAGTAGAATCATAGTCAACAGCAAAAACTTAGAAGCAAAGAAGAACGAATAGTTTGATACTCATGAAGTGTTTTTGAAAACCTAGAAATAAAATGTCTCCTTAAATCTGTGAGTAGTAATTTCTACTAAAAAAGTTGACTTGCTACCTCCTCATTACCTTCCTCCAATCTTGTTTAATTCAGATTCTTTCACTTTATTGGCATGCCTATTAAAGCATGGTTTTAAAAAAAAAAGAAGTTTCTTGCTTTCCAAAAGTATTTGAGAGTGTTGGGTTCACTTTTGGTCTCAGAGTAATTTAGGATAATCACATAAGTTGTTGACAAATAAACATTCAGGAAATTTTTATGAAGGATAATCTTGGCAAACCACAATAGCCTTTAAACTTTGCTTTAAATTAAAATTCTAGCAGTTTATGATGTTACTTTGTGCCAGGATAAGGCTATAAACTGCTCTCATATTCAAAAGAATGTTTCCATTTAAAATTTACATTTACAAGTCTAATAAGATGTTGGAGCTCATTCTACTTACAGAAAATCTACTGAGTTGTACAACTTGATGTTATTAGAAACCATCTCATCGTTCCCTGAATCAATTTAGGTTAGTTAATAGTTTTTTAATGATGGGATTTTGTAGGTAATTAGAGATAATGATGGAATCTTAAAATGAAGTTACTAAATAGATAGTTTAATATAGACAAGTCAGTTATTTATTGCAAGATAGTGTGTCCAATGATTTATTTTAAAATTCACTTTATGACCAGTTTACATAGAGAGTTTGGAATATTCTGTTATGTTCTGTTTCAGTTTAGAATATAATTTATGAAAGGTATTTAGAAAACTACATAAAGTACATTAAAGACATATGGCATGTGGTTTCACCCATAAGGGATGCCTCATCAAGTGTCAGAAATATTATGGCCAATAAATGTATTATTTATTACACATAGAGAGTACACTAAATTATAGGCCAGTTCATGTAAATATGAATAGTGATCCTTAAAATTCTTGAAGAGTTTAAAATTCTAAATTACAGGACATAATTGGTAATTTTTAAAAACTTAAATACTTGGAAATCATTTTTGCAGCTAAATTTCTTCATTAATAGTATCTAATCTGACAAATCCATACCCTTTATTTTTTGTGCTCAAAGAATTGAAATTCTGAGAACTATGGATATGGAATTCTCTCAGGAGACATATTTAGTATCATATATAAGCATATGTCAGAAATAAAAAGAGAAAAATTTGATAACCAAATTGGTTTCAGTGGGAAAATTTAAATTAATTTCTGTGAGAACCATGAAAACCTGAATAAAATTTATGATAAATCATATAGGCGTTTCTTTGAAAAAAAAAAAGAAAAAAAAAAAAGGTCTGACCCAAGAGGTGGAGTTTGAACTACTCCAGAGAACCACAAGTGTCTTTTGCCTCTAATTTAAGTCTTTACAGTAGTAATTACGAACTGGAGAACCCATGGAAGGCAAGTGTTTACAAAACATATATAATTGACTGGATCTTTCGTTAAAGCACAACAGGATGTTCTTCCAACTATGTCGATATGGTTTTAGGAGCACAAAACATGCCTTCACTTATTCACAGCCAGGGGCATACACAGTATACACAATAGGTCAAAATGTCCCTAGTATGGGTAGTAGCTGAAATAATTAAAGAACATTTGGTCCATCTGTGGTGAGTAAATGAACAGGAAGAAAACAATGCTTAATCTGGCACACACTGCAACTGTGGATATTGATGGACAGTAACTGGACTTATTCCGGTGATCCTTCTGCATTATACACAAACATGGAATCACTCCACTATGCACCTGAGACTAATACAATGTATGTCAATTAAGGAAGGAAGGTAGAAAAGGAGGGAGAAAACTGGTATGCATACAAGCTGCGGAGAAATACAGACCGGTTTCTGCTGCTTGCTCCCTGTACGTATGTGCAAATATAATAAAACTACCATTAATTATTAATACATGACTAATAGCTACAGGGAAACAATATTTGCTCTATTTTAACAGATGAGGAGACCAATACTTACAGACACTATAAACCTTCACGATCGCAAAGCTACGAGTAAGTGGCAAACTCATGATTTGAATCCAAATCTAATTTCAAAGTAACAGCTCTACCACCTTCCAGGGTGGCTGTGCAGACTATGTGCACTGACATTCATAAAACACCAGATACAGTGCCTCACATACAGTAGATACTGAGTACTAGCTATATTTATTAGGGTTTGCTAACAATTAGTACCTACGCTTTGGGAGGTCTGGGCAGTGTACTAGAAAATGATTTTTCTTGTCTCCTAATGTACACTTCAACTCCATATAATCTGACTATAATCTCATAAAACACACACACATATCTATACATAGATATAATATAACAAGATAAAGAGTGCAATAAGCTACAGCTCTGTTGTATGTATCACAGTCCCCTGCTTCTCATGGTGACAACAGTTGCAGTAGCATTTGGTCCTTGATTTCTTACTGCCAACCTCAACAAACAGGGAGTTATATATAATAATAACCCCAATTCCATTACTTAATAATTATATCTTTGTGGTCTATTAATGCATTTAAGTTCTTCCAGAATCCTTGTCAATGTCTACTAAGCATTTTTGGGTGGTCAGAATATAGTTGGAAGGAGGGAAATTTCTTGGAGATGAAATCCTTCCTAACTATATTGTACACATCACCCTAACTATAAAACATCTCTTTAACTTCATTTTTTCTAAAATGTGCATTCCAGTGTCATTTTGTTTCAAATATTGTGCAAAACACTGGAGCTACATCAGGTCACAAAGAACCCATTGTGTTTTGTATATCAGTTAGAGCTTTTTAGTGTAATTCAGACAATGTAAGCTGCAGACACAATAGTGGGTGATAAGAGTTTTGATAAAGAAAGAATACCATAAGATCAAATAGAAGGCAATCTTGCCTGTCTCGGAGATTCAGGGAGATTTCCCTAGAGACCAGGAAGTTAAAGCTGAGAATTGCTACACATTATAAATGATGCTTCCTGGTGTCAACTTTTCTTGGTTGTAATGGAAGCTTTTTGACTCACCTAGTCATCCCTGATAAGTATATATAAATATTTTTATATAGGCAGCTTTGTGCTATGTTTGAGTGTTTCTGCTCTTCTTAGCTATAAATAGAGTAGGTGACTATGATGACTTCTTAGTAAGCGTTTTTACCATGGACAACATAAAAAAACCCAGATGGAAAACCAAATCATATGGCATTTTGAAATAAACAGGTGTAGCAGTTCTTACATGCTAAAAACAAAAACAAGAAAACTTTTCCTTCACAATACCAACGTTGAACAAAGAGACACATTTTCTCCCAAAAAAAGAAATAAAACCTAAATTTCAGGTAAATTATTTAATGAAATAAGAATAAAGTGAGTGATAGATACCAGTGATTTTCATTATTCTGTTAAAATTAAAATAGAAAAGAGAATATTTAGGTATAAAAATTCTCAAATATTAGCTAATAAATACAATTGCTTACTATGTGTGAGACATTTTACCTAAGCAATTTATATGCTTTTAACCACAAAACGATAATTACTCTTCATTTTACTGTCCTAGTTTTTACATCTGAGGAAACTGAGTTGAATCAGGTCATTGTCACATACATCTACTTGTTTTGGCACTCTTTCCTTCAGGAGGTGGAGCTTAATTCCCCTCGGTAGAGTGTGAGCTGGACCCCGTGCCTTCCTTGTTATAAACGAACTGTCATGTGTAATTTTGTTACACAGTGATAAATATGTCTAGCCAATCGTCTTGTCTAATCAGTGTGCTCGAAAATTAAACCCAGGCAGTATTGCTTCTGAGCTGAAGTTCTGCATATATAATGTTGAGAATCATAGCCATTGTTAACGAGTTTGTGCTAAATACTGAAAACTCTGCTAACACTTACAATAATAGCACCAAGCAGAGGATGACACATTATTTTACTCAGGCTCAGATGGGTTATGTTTCTTTTTCTTTCTTTAGATTTCATGTAGTGGTTTTTTTGGCAAGGGGGAAAAAGGAGAGAGAGGGAGAGCGAGAAAGAGGGGAGAGAAGCAGGAAGCAACTACTCATAGTAGTTGCTGCTCATATGTGCCTTGACTAGACAAGCCCAGGGATTTGAACCGGCGACCATAGCATTCCAGGTCGATGCTTTATCCACTGCACCAAAGCTACCATGTTACTCAGGCAGAGATGGTGAAACTGTTAAGGATTAATTTAAGCTGTAAAAATTGATCAAATTAGAAAAAGAATAGAGAGATTTGATTCTGAAACCTTAATACAAATTTATATTCACTCCGCCCACAAGAAAATTGATAATTAGATAAGGTGATACTGTACTTGAAATCACTTTATGACATTTTAATAAGTTTATAAAATGAGGATATTACTATTAATACCTAAATGAACTGTTAGAAAGCATACATACACATATGTGTAGTAGAATGAAAAATGATTGCAATAGAGAAATTTACTATTGTACACACCTGGTCAATGTTAATAATTTAGTGTACTTGTAAGTAGCAATACTCAATTTATGTTTTGCATAATGGTAGATTAGTACAGAAAAGAGGAAACAAAGGATTCCTCTAACAATGGAAAGTTTGTCTCTTTCTCTTCTTCCACGGTACACATGTCTACTCTGACCACAACTCTCCTTACTCCTTCTGCATTCCATATATTTATACCAATATACATATAATATACAGAAAAAGTAATAAGATGATTTCAAATAAACTTTGTTAATATTCACTAACTACTTTTTGTGCTTTTGTACAATTTTAATAGCAAGATAATTTATTGAAAATGTGAAAAGTAAAAAATATTAAAAGTAAAAAATGATTTTATATTGTTATTGTATATTTATGTTTTATTTTCTTAGTACAATTATTCTTTGACAAGGGGCAGGCATTGACAAGTTAAGATTGCATGCAAGTGTTATTCTATCATCTTTTTTTCCAATAAGAAGATAGATCATCCATTAAAATTTGCGTATATAAATTTGTGGACAACAGTGTGCTAAAATCATATTGATGTGTGAGGCAATGAGCCCCTTGAAGGGAGGGACTGGACTGGAGTCATCTTTGTGTCACCAACTTCCTGCATTGTGGCATGGTTTACCGTAGACCCTCAATTAACAGTCACACTATAAAATAAAATAAATATTAATTGTTGAAAAGGATGTATTCTAGTTTTTAGTTTATTTAAAAACATGTTTCTGATCTAGAAAAAGAAGTCCATTAAGTCTGTGGCAGAAAAGCAAAATGCAATGCTACCTATGAGCCATGAATGCAAACAAAGAAAGTGTGTATTCAAAACGGATTAAGTAAGTGCTACAGTGACTTTAAAAAAATCTTCTTTCTACAAAGTTGGAACCATCTGTTTACTCATAATTAGTAAGGAAATAAAGTGATTACTGAGGTTCTGTTGATAAAACAAAAATATTGCAAAGGTTTTGAATTGTATGCAAAAGGGTAGTGAGTTCAGAGCTTCTTCTTACAACATTGGCGATCTGGCTACATTAATAACATGTGAACAATGTGGTCAAATAAAATAATTAGAATACCACAACAAAAATGGTGTGTTAGTGAAGTGTTAGTATGGAGTTGCTGTAGAGTTTAGATTAAAAGTCATAGCAAGAATTTCACCCAGGAGCAGAGCAAAACCAGTGCAGATGACTAAACCCAACAAAATATGTTCCACATGCTTAATATCTATAGACTATGAAATATATAGCTGATTTTATTTTAATTTGGTTTTCACTTCCTAGGTCATCAAAACACCCCCAGACACACACACACACACACACACACACACACACACACACACACACACACACACACACTCTCTGGGCTCTCCAGCAGCTCCACCTGCTCTGCAGGGCTTGGACTCAGTCTCCAGAATCTTAGGATTTGGTTACTTAGAACAAAGGAACAAATAATAGCATAAAGAAAGAACATATATTTATGGAGGGGGGATATTTATATGGAGAATATTTAATTCATAAAAAGTAATTTTTTTTATAAAAAGTAATTTAACAATTAAAAAAACTCTTTAAGTATACTGAGAGAGATTAGAGAAGTTGTATTTGCCAAATTATGTCTATTAAGATGCTAACGAAAGTGAAGTTTGAGAACTTTAAGGACAGGCGACAGAGAAGCCAACTCATGCGAGAGCCTTCTCCACCCAGCAGGCTTCCAAGTTCTCTTCTTGGCTGTCTGTCCAATGTGAACGGACAGGTGAGGTGGGGAAGGTGATGTTGCAACCCAGCCCGAGGGCAGTGGGTCAGGAGGAATGCGTTCTTCCTCACAGATGGGCGGGGCTTCAGCACCTGGGCTCTATCTATTCTGTCTGTGGTGCAGGTGGTATTCCTCTGATATGACGGGGGTGGGGTGACGAGGATCCGAAGGACCGTGACCACGTGGAAAGTCTGCGGATTAAGCCCGCCAGGTGTCCGGGAGCCCGAGGGACAGAAGGACCTCCCCTGGAAGAGGTCCTCCCACGAGGACAGACTCCAGCCACTGCGGGTGACCACTCAGGTGGACCTCAAACCCTGCGCCGTGGACGCACACGTGAGGGTGGAGGATACTGGGTAGCGGGATCCAACTTCCATGAAAATATTCATAAGGCAGGAGGAGCACGGGCACCCGTGGACGAGCGGCTGATGGGGATGGGCTGGGGCACCTTTGAGACACAGAGCTATATAAAGGGGACCGCCGCGGCCGGAAGCTGGAAGACCACTGTGAGGGGGTGATGGGGTCCGGGGTCTGCCAGGCCGGTACCTAACAGGATCCGCAGCTGCCACGGCTTCGCGGTGCAGAGACATCACCACTGCCATTTTAGCAGCGAACATCAGGCCCTGGGGCACATGGAGAAGAAGAATGGCTAACACCACGCATGCCCATGTGTGAAGCGACATCAGGAAATTCAGCTGCGTGGGAATATTGGAAGGCTGAGGAGTCTCCCAGTGCCGAAGGGAGTCAAAGCCAACGACACATTCCGATTCTCTGATCCCAAGTTCCACGGTATCTCTGTCCCTCTATGGACTACAAAAGGTCACTGTATGCAGCTGCTATCCATTTACTATGTATGCTTCACAGAATATAAATTGAAACGTAGACATTTTGTCACAGAAATATGTGACAAATGTATTTTTCTTTCTTATTGAATTCCTTCAATCTAAAAGAATGTGCTTATTTATATAAAAAGATTGAGTATCTTAGGTCTCAGCATGTATCTGAGTATCAAACTCAGTATCAAAGGTGCCCCAGCCCATCCCCATGGGCTGGGGCACCTTTGATACTCAGAGCATTGGTAAAACATGTTACAGGTAATGGTTGGTTGGAAAGCAGATGGCTCTTTCCCCCATGGGCTGGGGCACCTTTGATACTCAGAACATTGGTAAAACATGTTACAGGTAATGGTTGGTTGGAAAGCAGATGGCTCTAAATTATATACCATGAAAAGTATCAGAAGGGTACACGGTGTCATACCATTCTTTTTATATATTCATGGCTGTCTACATTTTCCATTCTCAAACCATCACCACTTTTTGCACCTGCTATATCTGTCCATCACTAACAACATTACCGTAGCATATAAAATGATTTTGATTTTTTTTTTCTCAAACTTACTTTCTGGGAAATTTGCTGGAAAGATTTTGGTTACCATGGATGGAACAGAAGATGAAAACTTTTCACGACATTGTCTGGTGCACAGACTCACCCATACACTAATGATACAGACCAATGTCTACATAGGCAGGTACTCCACGTTTTCTTTTCTCAAATTCAAAATAAGTTACAATGAATAGAGCATTCAGATGTGAGTTGTGTAGCAAAACATTTGAAACCAGTGCTCAGTCTGAATTTTCTAGCTGTGTGATGGTGAACCTCAAACATGTTACCTCTGTATGTCTCAGTGTCTCTCTGGAAATGGCTTGAGATAATTTCACCAGCCTCGTGAAGTTCTTTGGGAAGACTTAATGAAGGAATGTCTAAAAAGAGATGAATACAAGGTCTGGCTGATAGGAAGTGCTCAATGAATTATTAGTTATATTATAATTACACATTATGAATAAAAAACAAGTTTTACTTTTAAAATAATAGCTTCACTCTCACACTGAAGGAGAATAACATCTTTTGAGCTGAGATTGTGTGTTTCAAGACTGTTATCAGTGAAAACTGGTTTCTACAATGACTTCTATTATTTTTTGTTGCCTCCTTTTTCCTTCTCTTTCTCATGTCAATGCTCCTCAGAGTTGAGATTTGTTTTTAGCTTTATCATTATTCTAATTTTTCCAACAAATTATTTATTTTAGTACTTAAGCCACCTTGCCCCTCTTAGAGTTACTCAGTGCTTTAACATATATAAAAACAGGTCACCCAACTGTAAGCATGGTTAGCTTGCTTTGGCTTATCTAATTGAGTGCACACTTAGAACATTCACCTCTCCATAAAATTTTACCTTTTATGATGTCACATGATGATTAGATGCCTAGCAAAAATTAATGACAAAGAATTTTAAATGAATAGTTTAGTAATTTCCATAAGCCTCTATTTCAGGATGCTGATTTCTTTTCTCTTCAGACTAATTCAACTCTTGCTATTGAAACATGAACCCACCTATTTCACACAGAAGTACAGGCACCCCTAACTCACCCATCTAGGTGATGAAACCAAGAACTCCGCACAGTATAAGCAGACATAGATTTAAAGTTTGCATGTCTTTGGCTTTCTGTGTAAGGTTGATCTGGGGGATAATACAAGCTTAGTATATTCATATTTAATTCTCGCACGAGAGACCTGGAATCTAAACAAATTTGAACCTCACTTAGTAAGTTGAGTTGGCTTTGGGCTTGTTCCAATCTGTCTTAACCAGCTTCAACATCAGATAAATCTTGAAACGTGTCTTATGCAAACTCACTAAGTTGACAGAGAGGCCTGTGTTCCCCTTCCACGGCACTGTGGACTGATGATACTCAGGGCTGGGCTCCGCCTCCAGATGCCCCTTAACTCTCTCTATCTCATGCTCTGGCTGCTCCAGTCTTTCCTTAAATTAATTCATTTTATTTGATTTAGATCAATTCCCTCAGAGAAAAGCTGAAATTTCCTGGCCATTACATTTGTTGGCCACATGGTCCCTCCTAAGGCATTTGTCACGTACGGCTGGACAGAGGGACGTGATGGACAGAAAGGTAGTGATCACTAGACATATGGAAGATCAGAGATACAGTAATAATCCTGAATCTCATGACAAATAGTTTTGTGTTTTTTTATTAATAGTGATCAGAATCGTTATTTTTTTCTCATCTTCAAAACCCATAGAACTACCAATATAAAGAGAAAAACCATGCAAATTAAAAGAAAAGAATCATTTGTGACGTCAGGGATCCTAGGATAGGCAATATCTACCTTGGGATTGAATAATTAAGTAAATGTATGGCAATGCTAGGATTCAGAATTCTCACTGTTGGAGTGGGCAGTTACCGTATTTTTCGCTCCACAGGACGCACTTTTCCCCCCAGAAGGTGGAGGGGAAAAAGACTGTGCGTCTTATGGAGCAAATGTTTATATATTTTTTTACCTGCTGCAGGTTCCCGGACAACTAGAAGAGTATTTGAACATTAAAGTCTCTTCTCATTTGTTAATAACAGTGCTAATGGTTGTTAATACTGCTGTTGAGTTTACATTGTTGAAATATTATTGTGGTATATTTTATTAAATATTTTAACACACCATTTGGTTCAGAATATTCTTTTTTTTTTTTTTTAATTTTCCTCCTATAACCCTAGGTACGTCTTATGGTCAGGTGCGTCTTGTGGTGTGAAAGATACAGTATATTGAAATAAAGACTGGAGGCTGGAATGACTCATCTGGTCATGGATTAGAACTCCAGACATCAATATGAACTCATGTTCATCTTAATATAAATGCAGCAATATTTGAAACCAAAATGTCTTTAGAGATGCGTGTACACATAGGAGAGTATACACACATGCATTTCCTGGTTTCGCCTGCTGAGAGAAAGAAGAAGCGAGATGTCTTAATAGCAAAGAGCACACCTAACACTCGGATCCTGGTTTTTCATATTATTATCCTCTAAAAAGAAGCAGGGCTCCCTTAGAGCAATGGTGGATTCTAGGACCAGAGCAGGAAGTATACAAGATTATCCAGGAGCCAGAACATAAGCATGTTCAAAACGAATGAGCGAACAAGCAATCCAGCAAACCCGACCCTGAAGGAGGTGTCACAGGTACACAAGGTGCACCAAACGAAGTTGCCAAAGCTAGAACATTTACAATAATAAAATAAAATAAATAATTAGATTCTATACTGATATAAATGAATGAATAAATAAATTTATGGAGAATAAGAGACAAATCTCCTATGCCAAAGAATTCCAAATCATTTGTAGAGATACTTCACTGTCAAGGAGGTCAAGTTTGATGTCCAGTCCTTAAGTGTGACCTGCACACAGTGACTGACTTCCAAAGATCACAGTGTGAAAAGCAAGGTACAAGAGTGACTGTTCAATGGACAAAACTAAGAAACACCACCTCAGCCAGCTTGTCAAGATTAGTATCAATAGAGATCAGCCATGTTGGTAATATGTTCTCCTGATATGATATGATGAAAATGGCATGTTAGTTTGTGGTCTCCCTTCCCCAAACTCCTAACCCCACTCCAATCATGAGTAAGTCAATAGATGAATTGCAACTGAGGGACATTCAACATACTGCCTAACAAGTATTGCTTAAAACTGCCAAGGTCATCAAAACCACAAAGACAGGATCACTAAATGTAATCTAGTAACCTGGATGGGGTTTGGAGCAGAAAATGGATATCAAGTAAAAAACTAAGGAAATCTGAATAAAGAATGGACTTTAGTTAAAGATTTGGAACCAATTTAGTTATTTGTGGCAAATGTATCATACTAATGTATGACGGTAATAATGGGAAACGGCATGGAGCACATAACGCTTGGCCATATTTATGCCATATTTCTAAAATAAAAGCTATAGTAATCTCAAATTAAACATTTAAGAAATATGTTTGGAAGGACACTGTGTAAATAAATCTCCACGCTCAGTGGGACAATCAAAAGTTTTTCTTTCTTTTTTCTTTTTTTTACTCAACAGCAAAATCCTTGGCTTTTTCTGCAGGATTTCTGTAGTATATATTTGGAGGATGTTTAAGATGTATTGTAGTATATAGTTAGAAGTTATTGTATGCTTTCAAGAGAGAATAAATTGATTTACTGATTTATTGCCATGTTATATAAAAATATAACTTTAATTTCCAGAAAGCTTTGTGATTTATTGACTTCATATTGTCTTTCACTTTTTACAAAGAGGGTAGAAAAGATATTGCTACTCGTGACTTTATAATGAGGAACTTTAGTCCAAGAATTTTGTATTAGTACATGGGAGAGTCCAAACAGAGAACAATCTCCCCCTACACAGGGATTCATTTTCAACTTTTCCCTGAAAAGCCATTAATAGGTTCTTTAGTCATTTGTAAGACAAGAACATGTTAGACTGCTGGAGTTTACTTCAGCTAAATAGGTTCTTTAGTCATTTGTAAGACAAGAACATGTTAGACTGCTGGAGTTTACTTCAGCTACCTTTAAAAAAAAGCAAGGTTAAATTATATTATTCATACTTAAAAAACAAACAAACCTTCCTGTAAATATAAAAATATGGTAATTTTTCACTCAAGAAAGCATTATTTTCTGCTTTTAATGAAAAGCAAGGTTAGTGAATAAAAATTCGAGCTTATTTTTGCAAATACCAAACCTCACGAAGAATGAACGCATATGTTTTCAACTAGAGACCTTCTTGCTGCAATGTCTGAGTATTTCCTTATTCATCACTTTGTTTACACAACAAATATTCTCAGTGACTAATATATGTCAGGCACTGTGCTAAATGCTGAAAATAAATGGCCAGTTAAGCAGACTCTCCTCTTACTTACCCAATGCGTGTTATCAAATAAATTATAGATATTTGAATGTAAATGCATGCAGTTTAATAGGAATTATGGATATTTGAATACAAATCTGAGAGTGTTATAGTAAAGAGTATCTAGAGGAGACAAGAGTTTATAACATTATCTAGAAGAATTAATAAAGACTACCCTAAAACAAGAACACTTAACACCTTAATATGAAGTAGGAATCATCTACATGACAAGAGGCCAGCATTTTAAACTGGGAATATTGGGGATGAATGCCCACAGGCATTCACAAAATGTTCAGTAATTGTAGGAACTCAATGCAGAATGGAATTCCTTGAGTCAGGGATGCACAGGGAAGAGGAACACCAGGGCAGCTCAGGAAGAACCGGGTCTTTGAGACCTGAATACAACATGTTTAGTTTTGATTTGAGTCTAAGAGAATTGGGAAAACAAGACAGTGCTTTACATAAGGCACTTACTCGAGCGGATTTGTTTAATGGGAAGAACACTTCAGCTAGTGTTGAGCACTGGCTGAAGAAAAACACAGCCTGAGGTGAGGATAACAGTTAGAAGCCTGCTTTGCTATTCAAAGAATATTGAGAATGAGCAAAGACTAATGAAAAGACAGCCATGTCCTTTCTAAGGGAGGGAGTAAAGGCAGAAACAAGTAAACAAATGTGAAAGAAATTTGGGGTGTAGACATATTAGGCCTTTGTGGTGGATTGTGCATAGAGGGATTGGAGAAGAAAGACAATTCATGGAGGTCCCTGAAATTGTGGGGTGGACCTCGGGGTATCTAATTATGCTACACACTACATGACCACGAAAAAAGAAACCAGCACATCGAGGGAAAAATGAGAATAAGCTTATGCATATTGAATTTGATTTTCTTATATGTTATACAAGTATCCTATGGGCAAATGGATAGAATATCTGAAATTGAAGAGAATGTTGTGGAGTCCAGCACACAGCTGGTACCTTGGGGCACAGCCATCCTCAGTCTCACCCAGAGAGATGACAGAGTTAAAAGGGAAGAGATTCTTGAACAGAATCAAGAAGGAATCCAAACAGAAATGAAATGTCCACACTCAAGTTTCTTCTAGGGCTAAATCAGGTGGTATAAATTAATGAAACAGTCCTGGTGTAATAATATTAATAATAATAATAATAATGTCATAAACTAATGAGTATGGCCACTGACACTGTGACTCAGTGTCAAGGTTCAAAGAAAGGGATGAAGACTGTAGGGACCTCAGAACAAATGCCTTCAACAGAGGGCTGTCAGTAAGCTCTAACCTATTTCTGTTATTATAAAATGTATCAAGTAAAGCTCAAAGTCTGTATGTTAATATAAGTTGTTAATATTGGCAACTAATTGTTCAAAAAAGAAATTGTGAGTACAGAACAGAGAACAATTCTAGACCAGAGTCTACATCAGGCCATCCCCTACCATTTTACGGAATGGAATAAGAGAAGAGAGTATCAACAGAGGTGACAGAGAATGTATGAACAAAGGTTTACAAAGGCAATGATCCTAAAGAGTTAACATACCTCCCAATCCCCCACCAAGCGGCGATAAGCTGTGGATCTATGTGCCGGGAAAGGGCTTCAAATACTAAACAGCCTGTATTGATATTATTTAAAGCATTGTCTCCCATCTCCTACTGTTCATCTTCATCATGGAGGATTTATGAGGCTCCCGTGTGCACAAGTTGTAGTGCTAGCGGTTCTTCCAGTAAAGGGAAGAGCTAGTTCAGATCTTTCAAAAATATTTATCATTTGTGGTTGAATATTTTTTTTGTACTTCCAACATATTTCAGGAACATATTCACCCTAATTCTTTTCGCTTTAAGTTATTTTCTTCTGCTTGCCTTTCCTTAAATAGCACAGTCATGTATCCTTGTTGGACAGTTTTCTTGATAAGATTTTGCAAATGCTCCAACTAGAAGAGTATGTGATTGCCAGGATCTGTGTAGCTGAAATGACAGAAGCACATTTATATTTTTTGAGGGCTTTATTGGAGAGAAGTCAAACACTATATTGACTTGGCTCAAACAAGGTTTCTCTTATGCACCCTATGAGGTAGTATAATTTCTTGGCAAATATTAAGTGCTAACTCCTCTCTCCTGGGGTTGCGGCATATCCTACCCAAGCAGAAGGGTGAGCTCGATAACCTAATAGGTATTTTTTTCAATCATAAGTATTGTGATCTAAGTCCAACAGACAACTAGAACTTTTAAACATTTCATTTTAAAATAATTGCACCTAAATTATCTTAAAATATATCCTATGTAATATATATTTGCTTTAACGTACACTGAGGACTTTCTTCCAGCTATATTTTGCTTCGTCCTAGTGATTTCAGAAAGAAACCTGGGAAACCCAATGTCCTATGTATTTTTAGTAAAATATCAAAGCTGAATTCAATTGGTAAAGGATATTGTTTTCAGAAATTACATCAATGCATTAAATCCTTAATTTTCATGTTTTCTCATAATTTACTTCCAAAATTTACAAATATCTCCCTAATCTATAACTTTCCCTAACTCATTTGATAAAGTATTTTGAAGCAAGTCTGTGAATGTATTATATTTTTAATTTCTGTCATTTTTTAAGTGTTTATTGTATTGATTTTAGAAAGAGAGGGAGAGAAGGAGAGAGAGACAGGAACATCAATCTGCTCCTTTTTGGCCCTGATCGGGATAGAAATGGCAACCTCTGTGCTTCAGGACAATGTTCTAACCAACTGAGCTATCTGGCCAGGGCTTAATTTCTACAATATATTATTTAAGCTTATATGAGTATATAAAACAATGTTCTTTTGAACTAGGTGTCTAAATAAAGTACATAACTACATGTGAATTTTATATATGTATATGTATATATATATGTGTGTGTATGTGTGTGTGTATATATATATATACACACACATATACATACACTTTAGCCTGACCAGGCAGTGACGCAGTGGATAGAGTGTGAGGCTGGGATGCGGATGACCCAGGTTCAAGACCCCAAGGTCGCCAGCTTGAGTGCGGTCTCATCTGGTTTGAGCAGGGTTCACCAGCTTGAGCACAAGGTCACTGGCTTGAACAAGGGATCACTGGCTCTTCTGTAGCCCCCCGGGTCAAGGCACATGTGAGAAAGCAATCAATGAACAACTAAGATGCTGCAGTGAAGAACTGATGCTTCTCATCTCTCTCCCTTCTTGTCTGTCTGTCCCTATCTGTCCCTCTCTCTGTCTCTGTCACATACACATAAAAAATACACACCTTAATTAAATATTATCATAACTGGGTAATACTCTGTAGTCATTTATAAGCTAAGTAGGCTATTCTTCCACACTTAGGCATATAAACGTTATATTTTCCCTACAGTAAAATGGTCACTGTGCATTATGGATTCTTTGGTCTCCTGTAAAGGAAAAAAACTCTGGATATATTGAAACCCCAAATGGTAAGGTCTAAAGAGTAAATCAAAAGCTCAGGGAAGAAATTGTGGACAAGACCACCCAAGTGGTCTTTTATATTTTAAATTTAATACTTCTTCTCCCTTCCTATGGGTCAATTCTGCGGTTACCACAAGGGCATCCATCTTTCGCCACTCTGTATCCAATTGACTCTTCCATGACTCCTATTTATTTCTTATTATATTTTTGTTTCTCTCTCATCACATTTTCTTTTTAACCACTTTACTGACATACAACTGACATACAAAGTGTGTATATATTTAATGTATATAACTTAATAAGTTTGAATAGACACCCATGAACCCATCATGACAACCTATGCCATAAACATATTCACCTGCCCCCTCCAAAAGTAGTCCACCTTCTTTTTAATTTATCTTATTTTCTCTCTGTGTGTACCTGTGTGTGTGTGTGTGTGTGTGATAAGAACACTCAATATAAGATCTACCCATTAAAAATTAGGAGTTGTTAGTAAAAGGCACAACGTTTCAGTGATAAAAGATGAATCATCCCCCAGAGACTACTGGACAGCACAGTGCCTATTAATAATACAGTATTCTATACTCACTATATTTACAGTCTGTAATTCACCCTGGCTTTTGGGTGGATAAGCCTGTGTGAGGCAAAATGTAGAAAGGAAGCAGAGCACACAGAGGAGAGCTAACTTTCTCTGAGTGCCCCTGGGCACCATTAACTATGATGGGCGGTTTCTAGCATCTTTTCCTTGTTGATGCCAAGCCTGAGTCAACACTTCAGTGGGCCACACGTTCTTCCTCATTACCACTAACCGGAATACCTTTCATCGATCTGATAACTGCCCCAGGCATCAAATCACTCATCTCCACCCTAGACTTGGCCACTACCATTTTTCGCCAGTAAAATTCTAATGACTCTCTCTATATGGACTGTGATCTCATTCTAGTCGCTGTTGTTTTATTTGGACAATATTAAAGATGCACGTTTGTTATGCCACTTGAACAACTGAAAATACCCCCGTGACTCTCACATAAAGCCTGTCTGTTCCCACATGTGATCTGCTCCTGCCTGCCCTTCCAGATCCACTCACACAGTGACTGGAATCACTCACTTAATCATCCCAGCCCTCTTTTGCTCGTGGGGCATTTTCACATGCCCCTGCACCTTCATGGAGGCCGCTTCCTCTCCCTTCCCCTTCCAGAACGCCACCTCTGCCACCACTTCTGGCTGGCCTTTAGGGCTTCCTCTTTCTATGACAAGTTTTCTGCCCAGGTGCTATTCAGGACTCCAGTTTATACTCTGAAGAAACTCAGTACTTCTCAGATGGTTAGTTAAATGTAAATTTAATTGTTTTTATACGTGTTCTCACTCCGCATTGTAAAACCCATGCATCCTTAGTGTTCCCAGTGTTTACCTTATGTTAGACAGTTAACAAATATTTGACAACGAATGAATGGACTAACAATAGCTATATTTAAACAATTTCATGTGTATTCTAGATCATGAGATTCCTAAATGGCCTCTCTACATATGACTCCACGGGTAGCTAGGATTAAAAACAAAACACAGAAACTATATTTGAACCATATTTAGTGCTTATATGTTCCTCCTTAACTAATATCACTGGGTTGACAATGACCTATGAAGACAAACTATGAATCAATTTAAAAACTTTTTTCTTATGTGATTACTTGATGCATCCAAGAATTTAATCTAATAAAGCAAATCTAACCTCTTGAAAAAAACAACAGAAAAATTTTAATGCAACAAATAGGCTTTTTCTTTATTTACTTTTTGAGTTTATTTATTTACTTTAAAGAGAAAGAGGGGAAGAAAGAAACAATGATTTGTTGTTTTACCCATCCAGGCATTCATTGGTTGACTCATGAACGTGCCCTGACCAGGGATTGAACCCGCAACCTTGATGAATCAGGATGATACTTTAACCAACTTCTCTACCTGGCTAGGACAAACAAGCTTTTTAATTTCAAAGGAGGTATCAATGGATTAGATTAGATATTAGATCTGACTAGGTTTCCTTTTTTTTTTTTTTTTTTTTTTTTTTTTGTGACAGAGAGAGGGACAGACAGACAGGAAGGGAGAGAGATGAGAAGCATCAGTTTTTCATTGCAGCTTTTTAGTTGTTCATTGATTGCTTGTTCATATGTGCCTTGAATGGGGGCTACAGCAGAGCGAGTGACCCCTTGCTCAAGCCAGTGACCTTGGGCTCAAACCAGCAAACATGAGGTCATGTTTATGATCCCACGCTCAAGCCAGAGAACCCACACTCAAGCTGGTGAGCCCACGCTCAAGCCAGATGAGCCCATACTCAAGTTGACAACCTTGGGGTTTCAAACCTGGGCCTTCTGAGTCCCAGTCTGACAGTCTATCTACTGCACCACCACCTGGTCAGGCTAGATTAGTTTTTATTACCAAGTCTTACGTCCACTTTTCTGAATCCCAGGTCAAAATGTGTAGTTTGAAGTATTTGGGGGAAAGTTTTCTTTTTTTTTAAAGCTTTTTTTAAAAATTTTTTTATTTTTATTTTATTTATTCATTTTTATTTTTTTTAATTTTTGTTTGTTTATTTATTTATTTATTTTTTGTATTTTTCTGAAGCTGGAAATGGGGAGAGACAGTCAGACAGACTCCCGCATGCGCCCGACCGGGATCCACCCGGCACGCCCACCAGGGGCGACGTTCTGCCCACCAAGGGGCGATGCTCTGCCCCTCTAGGGCATGACTCTGCTGCGACCAGAGCCACTCTAGCGCCTGGGGCAGAGGCCAAGGAGCCATCCCCAGCGCCCGGGCCATCTTTGCTCCAATGGAGCCTTGGCTGCGGGAGGGGAAGAGAGAGACAGAGAGGAAGGAGGGGGAGTGGAGAAGCAAATGGGCGCTTCTCCTATGTGCCCTGGCCAGGAATCGAACCCGGGTCCCCCACACGCCAGGCCGACACTCTACCGCTGAGCCAACCGGCCAGGGCCTGTTTATTTATTTTTTTAATTTTTTTATTTTATTTATTCATTTTAGAGAAGAAAGAGAGAGGGAGAGAGAGACAGAGAGAGAGAGAGAGAGAGAGACAGGGGGGAGGAGCTGGAAGCATCAACTCCCATATGTGCCTTGACCAGGCAAGCCCAGGGTTTCGAACCGGCGACCTCAGCATTTCCAGGTCGACGCTTTATCCACTGCGCCACCACAGGTCAGGCCTTATTTAGTCATTTTTAGAGAGGAGAGAGAGACAGAGAGAGAGGGAGAGAGAGGAGAGAGAGACAGAGAGAGAGAAGGGGGGAGGAGCTGGAAGCATCAACTCCCATATGTGCCTTGACCAGGCAAGCCCAGGGTTTCGAACTGGCAGCCTCAGTATTCCAGGTCGATGCTTTATCCACTGCGCCACCACAGGTCAGGCTTGGGGGATAGTTTTTTAATTTGGAATAAATTCTTGAGGTGTTGATGAATATCTTGAATTGTTAAAGTAAAATATAAAATAGCTTGGTATGACTCACTAACAAAACATCACAATTAAATTTAAAACACTTTCATTCTTCCATTTATTTCTTATTCTTCCATGTTGAAGGATCTATGAAGTCCCCTCTGATGGCCACACTCTGGGGGCATGTAACTTCCTAGGTCCGCGGGGCCATGTCAGAACATCCCCAGTCTGTCTAACGCAGTTCAGTCAGAGAAGTGGCGCTGCACGTGGTTGCAGTGTGGGGCTGGGCAGCCGAACCACCTAGGCCTGTGTTCTGACCCTGTCTGTCACTTACCAACCAACTACAGAAATATTTCCCGAGCATCAAAAATACGGAGCAGTTAAAATCATGACCTTTGGCTCAGAATGCAAATGCTTATAAGATTGATACTATGCTTGTAAGTCCTAAATTAATCATCTTCCAACTTCAACATTAATCAAAATTTCTCAGAGAAAATATCCTCCAATCTGATATTGCACTCCACTTACAAAGTCACTATCACAACTGATGGCTCATTTCTTCTGGCATTTCCTTAAACATAGCGGCACATGCACACACAATACAGTATGAAGATTGTGTGCTATGACAATGTTGATTCAGTTACTTTGAGCAATCTTTACCAATGTTTATATTTTATAATTTCCCCTTAATACAGGAAAGTGTCATTCAACTATTGAATTCTTCATTTTCAACTAAGAAGGCGTGAGTTTAGGCACTTTTTCTTGTAACTTTATAGGTGACTAACATAAATTGATAAATAAATTACATTGGATTGCAACAGAAATAACTGCTTGCCTAAACTAATACCATGAATATATGTCGACGAGTCTTTATTTTTTATAATGTGTTGTTGATATTACTATCTCATTTAAAATAATTATATTTCAGAGATAACTAAAAAAAAAGAAAAAAAACAATGTTTTTTCTTATTTAAGCAACAATAAATTATTTGGAAACTACATAGTTAATATAATATTTAAAATATCCAAATTATTGGTAGAAAAGAAATATAATTTGATTAAACATCATCCTTAAAAAAAAATTGAGCTACCGCTACATACCGAATTCACCTACCATCGTTTGGGGGCTTCAGTAAAATTTTCTTTTATATGTCCTCATGTAGAAAATTCCGAGTGTTCTCCTTGGCTATCTGCATGTTCTCACTATTGTACAGTCTATGAAACACATAGCAAAAGGTGTTGTCAATGGTATGAGGACAGCCAGTGGTAAGAGGATTATCTTGGCCGGTGCGTCTGAGTCAAGGTCGTTCCAGGCCCAGTTCAGAGAGACATTCCACACAGCTGTATGTTGATTCTGGCTGAATGTGAGTCAGAGTAACTAAAGTCAAGAAGGTAAAGTCCATGTCAGAGTTGGTCAGGGGGCTTTGATTTCCCATGAAAGAAAACCACTCAACTAACACGAGAGTTAGAGGAGGTAGAAGCTTACCCCAAGGGCTGCATTGCTATCCAGTGGTTCTTCCCTTTCTCACACAAGGTAGCTAGCTCTTTAAAGGTTTCTAGCATTATTATCTCAAAAATATTTTGAGTTTTAATGGACTTGAAGAAATTAAAACCCTTTTAAAATTTAGCAATACAATGGGATCCCTTGAACAATAATAATAAGATTTGTTACAAATGAGGCATTCAGAGGCTAAACATTCCTACAGTTGGGGACGTTACAGATGATTTATTGCAACCAAGTCTGTCTCCTTGCATGTCACACCTGCTGGTCTATCCTATTCTGTCCTCCTAACTGGCTCCAAAAAATAAAGGAACTTAGTGTCATCACTCATCCACGTGACAGGCCTTTAAATATTTTAAAGCAATTCTTTGGTGTTGTGCTATGCTCAGTTAAATTTGAACAACACATATCATTCCCATTCCCAAAGTCCTACTGACTTCCTGGTATACAAGGCACAGTATAGAATTAGGGAGCTCTAAGTGCTGGGTAGGGGAGGGGAAGGTTCCCTCATCCTCATCCGTATTCCAGGGCTGTGGTCCACACTCTCCTCAGTCAGGCTCAGAGCTCAGGTTGAGTGGGTCAGACTGCAGGGAGCTTTCCCTGGTCACAGGCACGTCCAGACCAGCACGCCCTGTGTGATGAATGGTCAGTCACTGACTCGAGTCACTTCAAACTAATTTTCTAAATGCCCCCCCCCCATCCAGCTCCTCTCGTCTCCTCAGGGTCTGGCTCGTGCTGTGGAAAATCTGGATATTTCACAATGGAAGTCTGGTAAAAATTACTCTCTACCCAAACCAAACAGCGCCAGCTATACTGGAAGAGTTTGTGGTTCTTTCTGGAAAAGCATGATTTGGGGAATAACTACTTAAATCTGTGGCACTGCTGTGGGAAAGCCAACCCCAACCCCTAAACTACAACAGACTCACCTCATGTGCCTCTTTTTACCTGAGTTCATTGGAGGAATCAGGTTTCTCAAGCTCTATCTTCTTACTCAGCCCTGAACCCGGTCCCTAGAAGCCTAGTTCTCCTTAAGTACAGTGTATCAGTTCCTGCCGAGGACCCCATCATATTCTCCAGGAGAGGCCGTGAAACACCTGTCCCTCTTCTACCGGCTATAGGTTACCAGCATACTGTTTCCACTGATACTCAAGAAAAGTTAAAGGTTACAAAAACACCCTTCTGAAAATCATAAAATACTGCATTTTCCTCCAATAGCCTTTGATCAGCTAGAGATGATAAAGCACATTATCATCAAGTATTATCTCCCTACTTCCATTTGGATGTAAAAAATCACACATTATTATAGCCATATTTGTGTATGCTTCTTGTTTAAAAATGAAAGGCCACTTAAGTTTCAATAAAAATGAATCTGTGAAATCCATACTTCTACATCAGATCCCAATCAGAGACGGGAATGAAACAGAGAGACCAGAAGGATTTCAGTTTAGTAGTATATGAAAACAAGTGTCCGGTTAGAGTCAGTTCCGGTAAGAGCTATCTGTAGGTGGTAAACTCAGAATGTAACTGGAAGCTCAGTCTGTGGCCATCGGTAAACATACATATGTGGAATACATGGTGCTGTTTAAGGATCTCATTCTAGTTTTCATATCTATTAATTTTAATTATAACATTACTATGATTTATACTAAATTACTACTATTTATACTTTATTTATATCGATAACTTCTCATATATGTTCAGAACAATATCTTTTAAAACTGCTTAGGGAAATGTAATAAATAATAGTCATAAACATTTAAAACACACAAATAAAAAACATGGTAAGACAAAAATCACTTCAATGACAGAGTCAAGTCCTTTGTCCCTCTCTCTCTGTACCTTTCTCTCTCTCTCTCCCTAGTTTCTCTGCCTGTCTCTCTCATTTTTTCCTCACTTGTCATTTCTCCCTCTCTGTCTCTTTCTCTCTTTCTATAAATGAGCATGAATACACACAGAGAGACCTACTTTTATTTAACACTGCAATGTGAATATTTTCCTTTAGCCATAAATCTCCTTAAAATGATAATATTATGTCATATGGATATTCTTAAAAATTTATTTAGCTAAACCCTTCTTTCTAGGTATTTAATTTATGTGTTTCTTTTCTGAATGAACAATGCTACCTCTTCAGTCACAGCAAACTCCCAACTGGAGGTCTCCCTAACACCCTAAACCATGTCACTCTGCACTGATACAATATTTCATTCTTGGCACATTTCAATGTCAAGCCATGCTCCTACATATCAGGCTGAATCATTGTTCTTATAGTAACTATACTTTTAATAAATAAAAGAAAACAGAAATGCACCTTATACTAATTATATAAAGAACAACACAACAAACAGCAGGACCAATCTTGGCACAAATCTGAAGAATAGCTCTCAAAACCTCCAACGAAAGCCACCATTTGTTCACCTACTTACAGCTATTTCTTTGTCTTTTCTGAGAAGAAAGAAATAACATGAAGAATATATAACTGTGCTTGATAGATAGGAAAGACTGTAGATGGCCTCCCTCACATCTAAGTCCAACAAGATGAAAATTTTTTCCATAGAAATACCATAAAATAAATCTATTCGACTTGGAATATACAGTTCTAAGTGCTTAAGAGGATATCTATGGTAATTATATGAAACTGATTTTCCTTTAATATTTTCAGTAATTTGGAAGCCAGGGAGAGATTTGGGGGGGGAGAGAAGAGTAAATGATAAAGTAATGAAACTTTATATAAAATGGACTCCATTAAATTACTTCTTACATTACATATAATTATAGGTAAATAAAATATAAGGAAACATTTCAAGTCAGCCAATATTCTTCCCTTTTACTTACTGATAAAAACATCACATGACAAACTATAATTTTATTTAAAAATATAGGTTCACTTTATTGAGGACACACTGGCTGGTATATATTGACATTCTTAAAGTGCTACATGTCTTTTAGTTCAAAAATACACTTTCTAAGTACTTGTTATAGCTCTGACACACATACACACACACACACACACACACACCATGAAGACCTTTGTTAAAGCATTTCTTTGTGTATCTCCTTTCTTTTGAACTTTAAGAATTTACAATGATGCTTATCAAATTTTAAAATAATATAAAAATTAAAAGTTAAGTTAGAGTGAGTAGTATGACAGATCAGAAGAGTATTTTCTTATTTAATACTTATTTATAATAAATTAGGTCAAACTGGTGTTTAGTGAGGCCCACTGTAGGAGCATCAAACTCTCAGTGTTACCTTTTAATCCTCTGAACTATTATAATCTTACCTTTTATATTTACTTCACAAAACGTTCTTGAATTTCAACCTGTATAATGATGTAATACATACCTTCCTGTGTTTTACTCTTGCAATAATAGCTACAAATTTGAAATGTGCAATGACTGACCATCTTAGCATCACCCAACATATTACCCAATATTCATTTAATTAATTGATACAATCTTGGCAGCTGAAAAAATTGAATGCTCATCTAAAACAAAAAGTAATGATCACAGGTTGTTTGCAATGTGCCTGCAGCTTTATACATCCTGAGAACAAACCTAGCTGTGATTGATTGATTGACCTCTCCTAGTTTAAAAATGAGAAACCTGAATTATGACAAGACTACTAAAAGGATTACACTCTGATCCTCTGTTTGCTACCAGTTTTATTCAAACCTAAATAACTTCATTCTCTCAAAGGTTAGCATTTTATTGACTATTGTAAACTAATGATACAAATGATAGAATTTTCATTATGATAATCTTATCCTGACAAAATATAGCTGTAGACCCCTGAACTACAGAGTATTTAAATACGTTCATTGGTTTCTTGGATAAGTAACCACTTTGATAAAATATAGAAGGAAATAAGGATATAGGTTAGCAGTTTGTCTATATTAAAGATAGGTTCCATTCAGACACTAAACTTTGAATAAAAATGAATGTTCATAAACAAGTTATTAAAGATTTTAAGGCAAGGTAACAAACTGTCAAACAAAATTAGTTTTGCATTTTATCATGAGAATATGCCTCCAGAACCACCTGGAAGGCCAGGGTGAACTTGAAGGCCTCCGACTCCTCAGGTGTCTATGTGGTTGTGCTGGCCAGTGGAGAGCCAGCACCCAGCCCCATGTCCCCACCCCCCCTTCCAAACCCTGGCTTGTCTTATCCCCAGAGGGGCTTCAAGTTCACAAGTACAAGCATCCCAGCTCTTAGTTCTTGGCCCCATCCAAGGATCCTCTCTAAAGAGCCCCTTGGCTCCCCTTGGTTATTCCTCAAACCTGAAACTGTGTACATGCCATTATGTTCTTTCCTAGATAAGACAAACTCAAAAAATAAGCTTATGTAGGCATGAGAAATGTGGTTCTGGGTCATTTAAAGAAGACCTACTGAGCCCTGGTGACTTAGTACATAGTCCAAAAGGAGAATCCATGGGCTCTGGCTGGCGTTGACTCATTGGCTCTAAAGACTCCTCCCAGGGCATGATTCCTGTGGCCCTGGTATAGAGGTTGTAATGTTTTTACTACATATTAAATATTAATATAATCATACTTTCTTATCTTGTTGGCTGTCATAGCCCTTAAACCTCAGGTAACATAGATAAGTGATTGGACAGAGGAATCATCGCCATCTTTCTAACCATGGTCTCTTGCACAGGAACACCAACTCTCATATTTTGGAAAACTCGTTATTCTCTACTTTAACAATCATGTAGTCGGGGCTGTTCTTTTTCCACAGGTCTAAGGATGCACACAAATCCATCCTACCACAGGATTATTTGTGCTATGGCTAGGTAAAGAGAACAGGTCTTCTTGAAATACAGATACTTTAAAGTATGAGATGGGAGGGAGCAATCTGGGAAGCTATTATGTTTGACCATCTGGACAAAAATCCAAGAAAATGATGCCAGTATGCAGAAGAAAGCAAGGAAGGTAGAATGTGCATCTCGAAGCATGTCCTTGACCCTGTTAGGATCTAAGCTCAACATAGTGCTTTCCAGCAAAGGCATAGGGTCCTTACAAGATAATTCCTTTTGAAATATTGATAACCCTACATCAGGAGTCCCCAAACTATGGCGCTCGGGCCACATGCGGCCTCATGAGGCCATTTATCCGGCCCCTGCCGCACTTCTGGAAGGGGCACCTCTTTCATTGGTTGTCAGTGTACTGGAATACTGTATGTGGCAGCGCCGCAAAGCGCAGTGGCGCTCACGTACAGTACTACTTCTGATGACGAGGGATGCACGCATCCCGGCTTCAGAAGTGCGTCATATCACTTGCTACGGCTAGCAGTGACAAATATGGAACCGGACATTGACCATCTCATTAGCCAAAAGCAGGCCCATAGTTCCAATTGAAATACTGGTCAGTTTGTTGATTTAAATTTACTTGTTCTTTATTTTAAATATTGTATTTGTTCCCATTTTGTTTTTTTACTTTAAAATAAGATATGTGCAGTGTGAATAGGGACTTGTTCATAGTTTTTTTTTTATAGTCTGGCCCTCCAATGGTTGAGGGACAGTGAACTGGCCCCCTGTGTAAAAAGTTTGGGGACCCCTGTCCTACATGATATGAACATTCTCAAGAAAGCAGGAGGACTGCCTGAATAGCCATCAGCATGTTGGGGGAAGTATTTCTTTTACTTTACCTGAGAATATCATGTATTTTACAGTGGTTTGAGAGCAGCTTGCTTCCGAATACTGTGACAGATTTTCAATCTCTAACCTGTGAGGGCAGTGGCCATATGGTGCTTCTCCATAGTCATATGGAAACCCAGCTGGGCCACCTAAAGATTTATGGTCAATTATCTGTGCTCAAAGGCCAACACCCACCAAACAATGGCTCTTTCTGGGTAGTATGTGAGGGAAATGCCAGCTATTGTAAAGTTCCTTTGTCAACATGAGAAGTTATTAACTTGAATTACAAAAGGTTATCCTTTAAATGGACCCTTTAGTTGATAATAAAATTAATAAGTGTTTTGAAAAAAGTTTTAGTCCTCCAATAATAAACATATCCACGGACACAAACATACACAAGGAATACACACTCACACCCATGTACACAAACAATATAAAACTTTCTGGTATGATTGAAGTAAGCACTGTCTTAGGACATATATATGAAAATGATGATTTTTAAATTGTTTTCCTCCTGATTTCATGGTTGTTTTATTCTAAGTGGGACAAGCTTGGAAAATATTTCATGAACCTAATTCTCATTTGTGTGTCTTGTAATTATACAGCTGTCGATAGCCCTAATTTGGTAGTTATCTACTTTTGAGAAAATATTGTGTTTTCTTCAGATTCTCTTTCACCTAAAGATTATTCATTCATTGGCATTTTTTTTGCATGTTTACTGGGCTATTGGCATGTGCACTTGTTTTATATCCAATTTGTTCCTGGTGGAATTGGAGAAAGAATCTCTATAAACTACTTTTACTACTTTCAGTAAAAGTCTTATTTATTAGTACTTCATTTTCAATATTGGTATTCTAGAAGAGGGTTGTCCCTTTATTAGAAGAATGGAATACAGTTACTTCCAACTCTGTGGCCCACAGGGATGCACATGGAATGATGAAAAGATTTAAAATGAGACTGCGACTGAATTAGAAATGGGGTCATTCATTTTCCAATCTTCTAAATTTTTTGGGATAAAAATATGGGATTAAAAAGTAAATAATCTATCTGTTACATTGCATTAAATGTCACAGTTAAGTTATTTACCTCCAAAAGGTTTTATATATCAGAATGAACTCTATACTATAAATTACATTCTAGTGGCTGATATTTTTCTCATTAAAAGTTTATGATTAAAAAAAAGTTTATGATTTACAGTCATTTAAGTTTATTAACATGCTTAACAGCACAAATCCCAATAGACTTTTTTTATGTTGTAAATACAGTGTTGCATACTTTATTTTTATAATGTGTCACTATAAAGATTCTTAATTATGTTTAATTGTAAAAGTATAAATGAATTAAAAATACATGGTATTTTTTATTTTTATTTTTTACAAAATCTCAAACAATCAATAAGTATTTATGCCTGGAAGACTTCAACAAAAGAGGACTCAGACTAACACTCCCATGCTATCTGTTTGGTTTATTTATGTATGCTTCAATACAATTACAGAGAAACTGAAAAATCCATTTTATAAGTAATTTCACTGTCAAAACAATAATCAATAAACTTTACATTTGATTACATTTTCAATTAATTGAAGTTCTTTGTCATAAACTGCCAATTAACAATAAGCATATTAAATTATATTCTATCTGTATTTACATTTATATAACTTTTTTCTATATTATTAATATTCAAAAATCATTCAAATGCAGCTAAAACAAATAATAGTTTTTGCTAAATTAGTTTATAAAATTACTAAATTCAATAGAGCAGTGGCAATTTGCTTTCTACAAGTGGCAAAAAGAGAGAAAAAAAGGTTTAAAATCTATGCCCAAATGTTAAACGTTATCACTAATACTATATATTATCAAGTTTACAAAACTACTAGAAAATTCAATGAGGTTTTTCTATAGAGAGTTACTTATTAGCCTTAAAAAGTTATCTAGTGTCTTTCATCTTTCATAAGGAAAACATTTATGTCTAAAAATTCACATTGGCCAAGATTTTGACCCAGAATAAGAAAAAAGAAACTGACACAAAATCACAGAGATTCCTCCACTGTGGGATGATTTACTTGTTCCTTTACTGTTTTAAGATTGCTTACTGGGGGATATTGTTAAATCAGAAAGAGAAAAAATGTAAACGGTGATTTCCAGAAAATTATTAATAGAACTGTTAATCTATAAGGACAGGTATGCCCTTTATCAAATCCCCAAGCTTCCCTCAGTCCATCTGCTATTAACACAGAACTCCTCAGCTGTAGAAAGTCTATTCCACATGGAATCATTAGGGCAGACTCTTCTCTCAGAACCCATATGGTCAAATGACAACATGTATTTTGGGAGTAAAGGGTAAAGTTGTTCTTGAATAAAAATGATCACATGATCACAACACACCTACATCTACACAAGAATATCAAATGCAAGTGAGAGTCATGAACACTGATCAAGGCCTGTAAAATATTTTGAAATGTTCACTTACTGAAATTAATCCTTAACTATTTATGCCTTGCATCATTTGAATATATAATGTGTGTTTTCTTTCAGATTTTCAGACCACTTAAACTGTATTATACACTCCTGTCAGCTTTAACTTGGAAAAGCTTTCATGTTCATTCCAATTGCTATCCGGTCCCTTGCCTTTTATTGCCACTGCTAAATCAATAAAACAAGTTCATTGCAACTTTGGGGTATAGCTATGTTATAAAAAAACAACAATTGCAATGCCTAACTTTATTAAGATTGAGGATGTGTATTTTTAAAACTCTAAAACGTAATTAGGAACCATGAACATGACAGCTGAGGTGCATATCTATTTGCACACTTTCAGTAAAATCAGACATAATGAGCTCCCTGTAGTCATTAAAAATTATGAGAGGTGATCTAATTGTTTTGAGGGCCCTCAACATGATTCTCATCCAAAAACTGCAACTCAGACAAAGCCTATTTATCATGCACGATAGCAAGTGAGCCTATGAAATCTACTGGGTGAAATGATATAAATCACCAGGCAGTAAATAGTGAGTTAGCCTCGGGACTTTCAGAATTCCTACTTCTTCAGTGCAGCAAACACTGTGGACTCTATAAGAATGGTAGAAGAAAAACTTAATGATCTAGAATAGAGATGACAAACTGGTGGATTAAGGGAGTAAATATTCACTGGACTTATGGGGTTTAAAAAATTCTCATTTCTTTATGAAGCAAATAAATTATTTATGTGGTTGAGAAATATATAAGGATGAATTATCAAAGAGACTGCACACCAGTGGCCTGCAGGGTTTAGCTTAAGAATGTGCTGCATTTGCACTGCATCGAGCAGATAGTCAGGTGGGTTCCAAATTCCACTTCTTTGTCAACATTTTACAACTTTCAGTTTCCCTATAAACTTTTCAATTTATGATCAAGTTGAGAGGGCCTGGTAGCATAGAGTCTCATTAACACACAGGAGTAATTTGTTCAGTCTGCAGATCAGCTGCATCTCAGACAAGGTGCCCACTTCACCTTCCATCAGTTTGGACCACCTCTCTTTCTCTGACCTCTAAAGGTTAGATTCCACAAGGGATTGTCTGAAAGCGCCTTGAACATCCATGCGCCCAGTCCCTGTTCAATCTCTTTCCCTTTCTCTGTACTATATTTACTGCTATGATCACTACTGACAGTTTCTTCTTTGTTTACTCGTTAATGATTAGTCAAGTTTTCTTGGAACATAAATACCCAAGCGTAGGAATGTTGGATACTAATCCATTCACACGGTTCCCTAGAAGAGCCTGATGTACTGAGAAGTTTAAATAATATTCATTGAATAACCGCCATGTGACTGTTAGCTCTTTGCACAACAATTCCATTGTTTTGCTTGGATTAAGTTAAAAATATCACATTTTTCTGGTAGTTAAAATTCCATCACAACTAGGAAGTACAAGATTAACAAAGAGGATCAAATAATACTTATATTTGGCTTGCTTTATATTTTCTTATCTTGTTTTTTTTTTTTTTTGGAGTATTTTTAGGACTATTTTTGCTCAAACTGAGGAAGTATACTACCGTTCTTAATCAAATGATCTCTCCATGTCTCAATTTGTAAACTCTGTTTATAATTTTTAGCCTTTATAAAAAATGTTATCTATCTAATTAACTTTTACATGCTTTAAACAGTATTATTTAAAAATCATTATATCTTCATCATACACTGATTCACACTATTTATTTTTACCTGGAATATTTTCATAGTACCATCTCTTTACCTTGTTAATTTTTTAAAACTGAACTCTAAAATAATTGCATAATAAGCACATTTATTCATTTATTGGAAACAACTTGTTCTGTTTCTATTATCATCTATATTAATTCACATTACTATATTAACTTTGTCAAATGGATCATATATTGGTTTAATAAATATCAAAATGGAAATCAGTTAACCGAAAAACAGGAAAACAATAGAAAAAATATCATTAAAACAAATAGCATATTCTTTGAAAAAATGAATCAAAATATTAAAAATCTATCTAACAAGAGTAACAATGATACCAAGAGAAAAACTACCCAAATCAGCCAAGATGAAATAGACCATCTGAATAGCCCAATAAAGTTAAAAATTTATATGCAATATTAATAATATTCCCCAAATGAATCTCCAGGTGTATGGCTTTCCTGCAGAATACTACCAACTAGTTAAAGACTAATAATTTTACACAATATATTCCTGAAAATAAGGGAGAAAATATCTTACATTTTATTTGATGAGAATAGTGTTATTTTAACACCAAAGATAAAGAGTTGAAAATAAAAATAATTATAGACAAGATCTTTCATCACTTTAGATGCAAATGCTTTTAAGATAACATCAGCAAATTGAATACAGCAATATATAAAAAGAATCATGTCTTGGGACTCAATGAGATTTTTCAAGGTATATAAGGCTGGTTCAACATTCAAAGATCAATCAATGCAACCTACTTTATTAAGAGGTTATAAAAGAAAAATTGCATGATGATATTAACAGAGAATAAGTATTTAAAAATATTTCAATATCCTTTGATAAAAATTCTCAGCAAAGTAGAAATATCAGAACTTGATATAGAAAAATCAACAAACAAAATCAAAAGTGGATCGAAATCCTACAGCTAACATTTGATTTAATAGTAAAAGACTGATTGCTTTCTTTCTAAGATACAAACAAAGCAACTGTCTGCTCTCACACTGCTATTGAACATGACACTTAAATTCTTGCCATTGCAGTATGACCAGATGAAGAAAAAAAAGGCAGATGATTGGAAAGAAAGAAATCAAACTAGACCCTGGGCAGTTGACTCAGCAGTAGAGCATTGCCCAGTGTGTGAAAATCCCGGGTTCAATTCTCAGTTAGGGTACAGAGGTAAAGTTCCATCTGCTTCTCCACCCCTCACCTCCCCCTTCTCTCTCTCTCTCTTTCTTTCTTTGCCAGAAATCTTTGCTAAATAACTAAATGAATGAACAAATTTTTAATTTCTATTCTTAGTTTCTATTTTTTCCATTAAAATAAGTCTACATCTAAAATAAGTGCTTTTGACTGTCACCTAGATGAATGACAAGAACAATGTTGCAAAGCTGTGTATTCAGGAAACCCTTCCTTCCCTGGTCCCTGTGCTACCGTTTTCCAGAACACAAGAGGCGGCCCACGGTGCACCATGGCCCTGGCAAGATCTCCTTAGTTTCCCTACCATCCCCTACTCCATTACAGTCTGTCTAAACGAGAACAGATAAACCCTCTCTCCACCAGACTGAAGCAGAAGTGACCTTAGTATGACCTGCATTGCTTTCTTACCTCAGACACAATAGGAGTCAAAGGTCAGAGGTCATCCCTCATCTCCTAGGCCAGCCTCACACTTCTCTCTGACCTGAGAAACTGTCACTGTGCTCTTGACAACCCATCACCAATCATAGAAAATTTCCTAATATAAATAATTCTCACCCTGAGTATGCCCTTCACCTTCTCACTCAAAGTAAGTTGGTAAACACGATCCACTGTTCAGAGATTAGGATGCATAAATTGCGACTCTCTCAAATGTGTGTGTAAGTGTGTGTGAGTGTGTTCCTCGCCAAAGTCTATTACCATCATCCTGAAGAGAGTATACATCCTCCAGGCTCCTCATACATTTGCTCTCTGTGTCCCTTAGTCTCCGACGCTGAAATTGCCCATCACTTCTTTCACAGTAATTGGAGATTGTAACATCTGAATTCACCACCTTTCCTTCTATGATTTGTTATATTTTTAGCATCAAACATATCAGATCCTTGTAGTGCCTACTCTTCTATGACTCAAATTATTTTCCGGTATCCCATCTCACCTACTCAATTAAATGGTGAATTATGAAAAACTGTTATTTCTAATTAATGTGCCATCCCTTTACAATAAGCTTTATACAGATATGCCTTGAGTGTCGTATCCCAGGTCCGTTTACTCGGTTTTCTCAAACACTGGTCACCCGAGTGGTTCTGTGACCATGGCTGTCTTGACCTTCCTCGTCTGTACATGGTTTAGTTTGTCCATGTTTGTTTTCAGTGGGTTGCTCTTAATTAAATAAGGTGTTGTTCACACAGTCAGAACCACACAGGCAATATAAAACTTCATGACGTTTCATTGGAAACTTATTGTTAATTTTGTTTAGGATTTTGGTGTCGTGTTTCTATTAGACTTCCAAGCACTTTCATGAGTTCCCCCTTCCTGGCCTATTTAATAAAATTAATCATTTAATCCTCATGTATTCACCTCTTAATTATTATATATTTTTGAACAGTGCACATTCTTCTTCATACCTCTAATATTTCAAATTATCTGTTTGTTTAGCTGTGTGTCCCACGGGACTCTGAGCCTCTGTGTTCAGGGAACAGCACATTCATCTCGATGTCTCCAGTGTTGACTGAATAAACATAGCAAATGACTAGAGTAGGAATTTTAACTTTAAAAGTCAAAGATCTGGCATTTCACTTTTAAATTATGTACTTGGTAGTAAAACTTCCAGTCATAAAACTTTTTACAGTAACTTATTTTAAATGATGAATCAAGACATAAAAGGTAGCTACAACATATTTCTGTAATGAATATTCAATATAAGCATTCTGTTCTTTAAATAGGAAACACAAGATCATTGTAAAGGATCATAAAGATAATGTTGTAACTCTATGAGCATTATTAGTACAAATAATATACCAAACATATATATATTTTTTAAAAACTCAGATTTCAATATATTCTATATAGTGTTACATTTAAAAAAATAATATTTTTATCTAAAAGAGTTTTCCTTAGCTCAAAGGGTTAGGAGTTCATTAAATTAACTTTTTAAACAAATATATGTATCTTAATATCCAAATCAAAATACTAGATTACTAATACAGAAAACTTTCCCTATGGAAATCTCTGTAAAATTTATGATTTTCTTAGGCCCTGGCCAGTTGGCTCAGTGGTAGAGCGTCGGCCTGTTGTGCAGGAGTCCCGGGTTTGATTCCCAGTCAGGGCACACAGGAGAAGTGCCCATCTGCTTCTCCAGCCCTCCCCTCTCCTTCCTCTCTGTTTTTCTCTTCCCCTCCTACAGCCAAGGCTCCATTGGAGCAAAAAGATGGCCCAGGCCCTGGGAATGGCCCCATGGCCTCTACCTCAGGCACTAGAGTGGCTCTGGTCACAACAGAGCAACGCCCCGGATGGGCAGAGCATCACCCCCTGGTGGGCATCCCAGGTGGATCCCGGTCGGGCGCATGCGGGAGTCTGTCTGACTGCCTCCCCGTTTCCAGCTTCAGAAAAATACAAAAAAAAAAAATTATGATTTACTTTCCAACTCAGAAATATAAGGTTTTAAAAAAAATGCATCTTAGCATTTACAGATGGAAAATAATTTAGACTTTTAAGAGCCATCTGTTGATGAAACCATTAACTTGCTATTTTTTGGAACTCGTTTCAAGATAAATCATTTCAATTTTAGATATATATTTTAGCAAAGTAATTTCATAAAATTCAACCCAATTTAAGATGCTGCTATCAAATGTTAATAGAACAAAAATAAGAATATGACCTTCAGGAGTCTTAAAGATAGAAAATGTTATAAACACAAAGTTCCATCTTTATTGTTTTGCTCTTAGTAAGGAAATTAGCATTTTAATTGTTTTCCTATACAATGCCAAAGAGGCTATCTAATATATTTGATAAACTCAGAACAATTTAACCAACTTTTAAAATAATCAACATTGAACATTACCTTAAAACAAACAAGAACAAAACCAAAAAAGTAAGTGTCCTATAAACAATGTTTGCATATTCCTGTATATCTAATATTAGTTTTGTCAAGGTTCAAGGGTACTTAACCCACCAAATACTTGAGTTTCATTTAAAAAGATTAAAATACTTTAACAACTATAAAACTATAAGCTCAAAACTAAATAATTCAGTTCCACATTTAAAAAATAGTTATATATTTTATGTTTATCCTCATGAATGTATTGTCTATTTGATGAAATAAAAAATCAAGTGAAGCCTACCAAAAAAAGTCATTGGAAGCATGTCCAAATACTTTTTCAAAGTGCAGAATTTCAGCACCCAAGGCTTGTTGGATCCTTGAAATATCTTCTTTGATCTTTGTAAGAGCAACATTGGCTTAAAGATGAGTCGGTTTTAATATATACTCCAATCCCCCCCCAATTTATTTTCAAGCTTATAATTTAAAGGAAATAAAGAGCCTGACCAGGCAGTAGTACAGTGGATAGAGCATCAAACTGGGACATGGAAGACCCAGGCTCAAAACCCCGAGGTCACTAGCTTGAGTGTGGGCTTATCCGGCTTGAGTGCGGGGTTCCTGGCTTGAGCGTGGGATCATAGACATGACCCCATGGTAGCTGGCTTGAAGCCCTAAGTCTCTGGCTTGAGCCCAATGTCACCGGCTTGAGCAAGAGGTCAGTTGATCTGCTGTAGCCCCCTGGTCAAGGCACATAGGAGAAAGCAATCAATGAACAACTAAGGTGCTGGAACAAAAACTGATGCTTCTCATCTCTGTCCCTTCCTGTCTGTCCCTATCTGTCCCTCTCTCTGTCTCTGTCACACACACACACACACACACACACACACACACACACACACACACACCAAACAAAAAGAGAAAAGAAAGATTTAGAGATCATTAGGATTTATACCTTCTTTTTTAAATTTACTTGTTTTAGAAAGATAGAAAGGGCAGAGAGTGAGCGAGACATCAATTTGTTGGTCCACTAATTTATGCATTTATTGGTTGATACTTGTATGAGTCTGGGACCAGAGATCGAACCTGTACCCTTGATGTGTCAGGATAATGCTCTAAGTAACGGAGCTACTGGACAGGGCCTCACATTTATGCCTTCTGGCCCTGGAGATGTGTAGCACTCTGAGAGACATCCATACTGTAAACATTAATCATGTAAGCACAAACATTTATTGAGGTTCTATCTGGAGGTGGTAACCCATTCATCTCTGCCATACAAAATGGTAATTTTTTGAAAATTTTAAATACTTGCAAAATAGTAAACAATCCCTTATCATTGAAAATATTAGAAGGAATAAAACTATCTTCTCATTATCATACAGTTTATGTCTTCATAACAGTGAATTATTTTCTAGTTAAAAAAACCCAGACAGTTTATTAAGAAGACTTTTTTGCTCCTACATAGTTTCGACCCATTTTACACCCCCTACATAAAGCCTTATTTGAACACGCCAACCGCACCCCACTCTTAGCTTATTTCGCAGTAACAAACAATCTGCATGTCTTCTGAATCACAGATCCCCTGATCTGATTTCATAACAACTGAGTAAACATTCGATGTTCTCTGCTGCCCCCTCTCCCTCCACCATGAAGCTGGAAGCCCCTCAAGGCCATGGGCCATGGGCCATGTGGTAAGTTTCTCCATATTCTGTCACAGCACCAGCACAGAACAATGCACAGAACAAGTGATTAAAAATATTTTCTGAATTAATTTATGGTTTCCATGAGTGTTTATTGAGACTAATTTGACGTCAGAAGAGCGGGCACGTGGGCAAACAGCGTTCAGCCTGTAATGGGGGCTGGCAGAAGTCACTGCTGCCCTGGCGAGCCGCGCGCTGCCCGTCTGAGAGAAAACAGCTGGCCAATGACCAATAAATGGAAATTCTCAGTATTTTTTTCAAGGGTAAACCTAGGGTGAATTAAAGCTCTGAAGTCTACTAAAACAAGAATAACTAAAACATGTAAATTATACTTTTTTTTCTCCCTGTCAACTGAAGAAGCATGGTTTTATAAACATGGCTTAATCCAAAAAGCAGATGTAGTTTTTTTTTTCCTTCTGATACTAAAAAGAGCCAACTGGACGGCAAGTACTTTTTCTTCTCCACTTCGTAGTTATTGGAAGTGGCAGGATGAAAGACTGAGAATCATAATTTCAGAAGATGAGAGCAGAAGCAAAGAACTGAGTTCCAATGCTCCAACCCTTCCAAAGAAAAACAATAATGCACAAAGAAGAAAAAGAGGAGCATTTAAGGGAAGTATGGGCACTGAAAAAAATGGATGTTTACCAGAAATCATCTTATAAAATAAGTAATAAACCCTGGCCTGTTGGCTCAGTGGTAGAGCGTTGGTCTGGCGTGCAGGAGTCCTGGGTTCAATTCCTGGCCAGGGCACACAGGAGAAGCACCCATCTACTTCTCCACCCCTCCCCCTCTCCTTCCTCTCTGTCTCTCTCTTCCCCTCCCGCATCCAAGGCTCCATTGGAGCAAAGTTGGCCTGGGCACTGAGGATGGCTCTGTGGCCTCTGCCTCAGGTGCTAGAATGGCTCTGATTGTGGCAGAGCGACTCCCCAAGATGGGCAGAGCATCGCCCCCTGGTGGGCATGCCGGGTGGATCCTGGTCAGGAACATGCGGGAGTCTGTCTAACTGCCTCCCGGTTTTCAACTTTGGAAAAATACAAAAAAAAAAATAATAATAAGTAATGATATTACTAAGGAGCAGGTAGTCTAGTCCCTATCAGCTCTCCGAGATCTATGTAAAGGACTCTGATGTGTTCAATAGATCAATTTCTTTTTTTTTAATTTATTTTTATTTTTTTTAATTTTTTTTATTTTTCTGAAGCTGGAAACGGGGAGAGACAGTCAGACAGACTCCCGCATGCGCCCGACCGGGATCCACCTGGCACGCCCACCAGGGGGCGACGCTCTGCCCCTTCGGGGCGTCACTCTGTTGCGACCAGAGCCACTCTAGCGCCTGGGGCAGAGGCCAAGGAGCCATCCCCAGCGCCCGGGTCATCTTTGCTCCAATGGAGCCTCCGCTGCGGAAGGGGAAGAGAGAGAAAGAGAGGAAGGAGAGGGGGAGGGGTGGAGAAGCAGATGGGTGCTTCTCCTGTGTGCCCTGGCCAGGAATTGAACCCGGGACTTCTGCACGCCAGGCCGATGCTCTACCACTGAGCCACCTGGCCAGGGCCCAATAGATCAATTTCTATCCAACAAATTTGTTTCTCTAGAGAACCCTTACTAATACAGATAACAATAATGAACTCATAGAGATCCAGTGATGCATGCTATCATTTTCGTACTGGCCCTGCTGATAGCTAAAAACAACAACAAAAACCAGAGATAAGCTTGTTGTTATGATATGATGGAGGCTATACCTGTTGAATCTATTGACTTTTCTGGACAGGCCTGAGGCTTTTAGCTTTTATTCATCTCTGCATTTCCCCACAGGTCACTTAGTGTCTGTCACTCCATAACTACTTTTTGCTATTTCATATGTAGGATTGAATATACAGCTTTGTAGTCAGAAAAACTACAAAGCTTTTTAAATATTTAACACAGTAGCAAGCCAGCAGAGTCCTTAATAGGAGGTTTTCAAGCCAGCAGAATCCTTAATAGGAGGTTTTCACAGTTATTGGAAAACTTACAAAGTTTAGACCATCAATGTGAGTCTTACACATTTTCAATTCACATCAATAACTAGCTTTCGCCCAAAATGAGGCATTTCAGTTTAGATATTCAGAGAACCAGTGAGGACGATTGTAATTGGAGCACGTATTCTAAACCTTGTGACTGTAGACAACACTACTGGGAATAAGCTGAAATGTTTCATAACTACTTCTGTCCTATGTATTGTATTATGTATCAGGACTTCAACAGTGTCTAACAAAAGTCACAGGATATTTTTTTGTTGTGATTTGGATTTCATTGTAGATATATTTCAAATCTAGTGTAGAATGCACTGTTATATTTAAGCGTGGGTTCCAGGAATTCCCTGTTCTTTGTGCCTCATAAGATCTACAAGTGCAGGAAAGGGAGCAAAAAATATGGGAGTCTTACATACGCATTATGGGCTTTCAAAAGGTTTGATGTAAACAATGACAACAACAATGGTTATAACAGCAACTAAAATGCTGAGTGCTAATCATATAGACTGTGTCCGTAAAGTCATGGTGCACTTTTGACTAGTCACAGGAAAGCAACAAAAGACGATAGAAATGTGAAATCTGCACCAAGTAAAAGGAAAACCATCCCAGTTTCTGGAGGATGATGTGGCAGCATGTGCGCATGCGCAGATGATGTAACACCGTGTATACAGCAGAGCAGCCCACGGCCATGCCGGTCAAGATGTGGACGGTACAGAGGAATGTTCAGTGTGTTCTGTGGCTCACTAAATTTGACTCCATGACCAAAGTGCAAGGTGAATATTGGCGTGTTTATAACAAAGCACCACCACAAAGGAATAACATTACTTGGTGGGATAAGCAGTTGAAGGAAACCAGCAGTTTAGTGGAGTAACCCCATTTTGGTAGGCCATCAGTCAGTGACGAGTCTGTAGAGGCTATATGGAATAGCTACCTAAGGAGCTCTAAAAATTCTGTGCATGAGCCCACATGGAACTGCACTGAATAGGTATGAAACTGGGAGAGTTTTCCTTTTATTTGGTGCAGATTTCACATTTCTATCCTCTTTTGATGCTTTCCTGTGACTGGTCAAAAGTGCACCATGACTTTACAGACACACTGTATATGCCAACACACCATCCTGTGTTCTTTACCTATATTAACTCATCTGTCATCACTGGACCTCAATGAATTCAGTATTGTTATCAGTATTAGTCAGGGATCTCTAGAGAAACAGAACCAATAGTATATGTGCGGTGTGTGTGTGTGTGTGTGTGTGTGTGTGTGTGTGTGTGTGAAGAGATGTATTATAATTGACTCACGTGGTTATGGAAACTGAGAAATCCCACAATCTACCTTCTGCCAAGTGGAGAAACAGTTCTGTAGTTCAGTCTGAGTTCAAAGGCCTGAAAATTTGAAAAGGGGGAGAATAGATTTTGTGAGTCCTGGTGTGAACCCTAAATCCCAAGAACCAGGAGCTCTTAAGTTCAGGGTCATGAGACAAGATATGCCTCAGCTAAAGCAGAGAAGGAGGAGCCCTCCCTCTGCCTTTTAGTTTTAATCAGGATCTCAGGAGATTGGATGATGCCATTTTGTACTACCGAGAGTGATCTTCAGAAATTGCTCTACTGATTCCAGGGCTAACCTCTGCCAGAAATACTCTCACAGACACAGCCAGAAATAATATTTCACCAGCCAGGGGGGCATCCCTTACTCCAATCAAGTTGACACATGAAAGTAATCATCACCTTATCCAAATTTTACACATATACATAAACTAGGAATTAGAGAGGTCAAATGATTTCCCCAAGGTTAACACTTAGTAAATCAATAAATTTGAAAGAATTTTATAAAACTTAGCACATCTTTGGGGGTAGGAGTCAATAATTCACCTAGTCTTTCTTGGGAGAAAAGCTCAGCTCTTGCAAGAACAAATTATATACTTGTTTATACTTAACATTATTTCATAGTTCAAATTATACTTTTGATTATTTAATATCTGATGACTAAATTATTATTTCTTTTGTGGCAGAGTCAGAGAGAGGGACAGATAGGGACAGACCAACAGGAAGAGAGATGAGAAACATCAATTCTTTGTTGTGGTTCCTTAATTGTTCATTGATTGCTTTCTCATATGTGCCATGACCAGGGGGCTACAGCAGACCAAGTGACTCCTTGCTCGAGCAGTGACCTTGGGCTCAAGCTGGTGAGCCTTGCTCAAAGCAGATGAGCCCACACTCAAACTGGCAACCTCAAGGTCTCAAACCTGGGTCCTCCTTGTCCCAATCTGGCGCCACATTCACTGCGCCACCGCCTGGTCAGGCTAAATTATTTTCTCAATGTTAGATTTCGATTGTTTGAATAATTTTAGATCATAAAAGCTACAAAATATTTTTAATCTTTCCTTAATTACCTAATGTTTAGAAAGAGAAAGCATGGAGGCTGTTGGTTGCCTCTCAGTCATTGGGAAAATGCGGATTACTAGAGAGAAATGCAACATAGCATGTAACTCATGGAGACTGACTAACAGGACTCCCTAAGAAACAGTGACTTAGGTTCTGCCTTATGAGTCCTTTATCAGTTGCATCTCAACCTGGGCCACTGCTCATCTCCACAAGGTGGGGGCTACATTACTTCTCCTTACCAGGAAATTTCTGGTGTCCACGTTTCTCAGAATCTAGACTCAACTACTCACAGGACCCAGTGAGAAAAATAATTTAATCCTATCTCTACAATTCGTATTTTCTTTGCCATGATCAATTTCTTCCCATAATGGTTGAAACTGAAAAAAGGCCACTCCAACTTTGACCTATAAGGATACGGTCTGTCCCATATCTCAATCAAAGCATCACAGAGTTATCACAATGGGACCTCTTCTAACACTACTGCTTTTACATGGATAAAATAAAATACAGAGGATCGTAAGAAAAACCAATTATATGGAAATAGATTTTTGTAGCAATTAAATATTTTAAGAAACAGGCAAAGAAAAAAACTTGGTGACAAATTCACAGATAATGCTAGTAGTTTTGAGGTTAGTAAAAATAGAGATAAAATTTTACCCACAACTCCTGTCCCTAGCATTTCGTCTATAAACCCTGTGTGTTGCTTGCAACCTTGGCTATCAACTCTAGGTCAAAGTCAAATAAGAGGAGTGAAGAGCCTTCAGAGTAAGGGGCAAGAGATAAAAATGGCTTAAGAACAAGAAAGTTTATTTTCAGAAACTTGAATGTGATAAATAAACTCAGCAGCTCATAATGAAAAGAAAGTCTACTGTTCACACATTAATATAATTTAGGAAAGAGAGAAGTCAAGAAAAATGAGATCTGGCTTATTTTGAATGGAGAAGAGAGACATTATATGCACTTGAAATGGAAACTTCATTGAAAGAAGAAACTCAGATCCACATGTAAATTTAGTTAAACTTTTTGAAAAACAAAGAATTGGTTTACCAAAATGATAATAATAAAAAACAGGGGGATAGAGCTAATCTTTTAAAATCTCAAAATACAGAGTGAATTTAACGACATCTGTGTAACATAAACAACGTGTAGATGAACATTGTTGTGTAAACCTTATGCCCATCTGTGTATGATTTCCTGGAATGGATTTCTAAATGCAGAATTTCAGTTCAAAAAATATAGTGTACAGAGGAATGGAGAGCATCATGATTATACCTCTACTGTTGTCAAAGTAAAGACCCCTACCTGCCAGGCACCTGCTTCCAGGTCCCTCACCACTGTAACTTCCAATGTTTGCCAAAGGATGAACTTTGCTGGTTCCATCCCTAAAAAAGCCATGTCACTTAATAAGGCCACTTGCCCCACTTTCAAGAGAGTGAAAACTAAGTTGGGACTGAAAAACTAAAAATCAGCTGAGACTGAAAATAAAAAAAAAGACACCTATTAACTTCAGTGTATAAACAGACACTTAGAAAGCCAAGTGCAAACTTAATAGGAGACATTTTTTCTTTGAAAATCATGCAGCAGCTATAAAATGCCAGAACTCTGTCTCTGAGTCACTACTTCTTTCTTCCCAATGATGCCACCAAACCCACTGTGCTACACGTAGGTTGATAACCAGTAGATAAAAGACCTTCCCCTCACAGAGCAACCAATCCATGCTGAATCCCCTTCTCCTCATGGAGACAGAGAAACAACTGCTAACCCTAATCCTCACCATTATCCCCACTTTCACCCTGACCCTTCACCCTCCCCCTAACCCTTCACCCTCACTGTCACCCATATGCCAACCCTGACCCTGGTCTCCTCCTCAGAATTCCTCTGAGGAGTTCCCTTAGATTGCATCAGGTCATTCAGCACATTCCTGCTCCTCATGAACTCAAACATCTGCTATGCCACCCATGTCTGTCCTTCCCATGACAGACATCTCTCCCCTCCATCACTGTCTCGTCCACTTTTCACCCTCCAGTGCCAACCACTGGCTTCCATTACCCCTGGCTTTCCTGACAACATTAGATTCCTGAAGGCCTATTTGGCAAATCTATCATCTCTCCGCCCTAATATCAGGAGGCTCTGGGCCTTGTCTGCTGTCAACTACTTTGGATTGTCTACGTAGCCTCTAACCTTGAGTATTTCACAAAGATACAAAACTTGGTGTGTTAAAATAGGAAAGCTTGGTTTTCCACCCAGACCATGTTTATTCAGCCTTTTCTATTTTATTTGCATCCTGTACTGTTGTTCAAGGAGACTCCAGGGTATCATGAGCTAAAACTCAATGCTCTTCTGAGCCTCGGCCACCATTCAGGACTTCAGTCTGTAAGCAGCCCCTGCCACATCTAGCTCGAAAACATAGATCTTGAAGCACCCTGTTTCTCCTGTTCACTGCCACCATCTTATCCAAGTCACACTCATCTTCACTATATTTCCAACTGTTTTGGTTATTTTTGTACACTTTTAAATTTTTAAAATGATTTTTATATTTATATAATTATTTTTATAATTGTCAAAAGTATAAATTTTTCTTTTCTTTACAATTAGTATCTCCATGCTAGATAGTTTGATAGACACTAGGGCTATATGAAGAAGTTGTATATCTTCCCTACCTGTAGGATAATAGAGAATAGAAAAAAAAATAGAGTATAAAAAGACATGGAAATAGTTGAGGAAAGTCTGGGAATACCTGTGATAATGTAGTGAGAACATTTGTAAGGATACTTACCATGAAATTCAGGGAGCTTCAAGCTAAGGACTTCTCACTTACATGAGCCCATTTCAAAGCCAAGGCGGGATTCAACACATGTGTTTACATGGTCATATATTTTTGTAAAATGTGCAGAAAGATGATATTTTCACTATAACTGTTAAAAGACCACTCTCTTTTGTGCTCAGACCTCCCTGAAATACATACTCTTTCATTTAAGGTAGCATTGCAGTGGCCACAGACATTTTTTGGAGCTCTAATAAAAGAACATTGAGTTGGAAACACATTTAGTTCTGGTTGGGTAGACTTTATTTTTGTGATTTACAGTTATTTCAGTGTATAGTTATATTTCTGCAAGCCATCATGCAACAGTAATGACTGCTAATAATGATCTTCCGCTTCACTCTGCCAATTCGCCCCTTATCTTGATATTAAAGACAGGATTTAGAGACTATATCACATATGTTCTAAAATTTAGCAAATTAATTTGAGTGAAACTATATAAAAGTTCCCCCAAATTTGGTATAGATCATAGAGAGTTACATGACATTACGAATAAAAAGTTTTGAAGTAGAGAACTTTATAAAATGCCAATATAAATTTTTTTTAAATTCTCAATTATTTTTCTATTTTTATAGAAATTTGTATTATAAGCATATTGGTATATGAAGAATAAATTAAAAAGGCTGAAGAATTTTTTTGTAAGTATCATAAACTTCTGATGGTTAATAAACTATTTTGTTACTTTTATGAATATTATGATACAATATTCATTAACCTTTACATTTTTGTTTTATTCCAACTAACTGTGATTACACCTAAAGAGACAAGCCATGGAAGAGAGTGTGATGGAAACTTTTATTTCAATGATGTGTTTTAGACACCTGTCACTAGAAAGAGTAAAGAAAGAATCAATTTGTGGGTGATGGGAGGAGTTTGAGGGAATTCTTACTTGATGGTCTAAGGTGTTGAGAGAAACAGATGGCTATTTCTATTCACTAGAAATGAGAAGGAGGTACTAAAGAAAAAAATAACAGTTGGCACAATGTTGGATGACAAAAGCCTGGAGACACAGGCATGTTAGCAGTTTTGAGTGAGGAGCCAGAACTCCTATGTTTGCATGATTTTTCTTTATTGTTCACAGAAATTGTAGTATGAATGAATGCCTATTAGCTGTGTTAGAGCATCAAGTAGTAGGACTTTGAGGGAAGCTAATAGATTGTGAGATGAAAATATTTGAATCTCAGAGCACTAAATGCTAGTATTCAGAATATAAGAATGAATTAGTCAAAGGAGAGAAGAAAATAGCCAAAAAGTGAAACACTAGAGCAGTGGTTCTCAACCTTTCTAATGCCGTGACGCCGCAATATAGTTCCTCATGTTGCGGTGACCCCAAACCAAAAAATAATTGTGGTGGCTACTTCATAACTGTAATTTTGCTACAGTTATGATTCGGAATGTAAATACCTGATATGCATTATGTATTTTCCGATAGCTTTAGGTGACCCCGCTGGGGTCGCGACCCACAGGTTGAGAACCGCTGCACTAGAGTATCATTTTCAGAGTTGGCTAAGTGAAAGTGACGAACATGATTGAAGATGTTCATAAAAAGTAGATGATGGATGAAAGCTTGCTTAATTACAGTCTCAGTGATGGATGAAGAAAGGATATGCCCAGCGGATGGGAGAGGATGAGTGAATGCTACTTCATGAACAAAGGCTGCTCCTTCCATTGGTCTCACCTCATTTCCCACTTGGGGAAAAATAGATAAATAAAATTCTTTAAATTGTTTATTTGTTAGTGAATAAAGATTATACGTCAATATTTTAGTTTATTTTCAGTGTGACTAAACTTAAAAGGGATATAATATTTTTCTAAGGAACCACGATTTGATTTCTTTTGGTTCCAGTAGCTCTGCTCTTTTAACTGTTGAAATTAATATTATCTGAGTTTCTATTATATTAACCAAAGATAAAAATCACTTCTATAAGGTCTCTGATATCAATATTTATCAAGATTGCCTATTACATGGACAATATAGGCCCTTCCAAAGTCAACTTTTTTAGAATCAAAAGTGAGAGTCCCAAACCTGTATTTAATAGTTACAATCACAGTTACAATCAAATCTAAATGAAGAAGAATGCCAAAGGAGGAGAGACAGAAGGTGTTATAAGAATTGAAAATTCAAAATTATTGCTTTGTGTTTATATAATTCCAATTAACATTTATCATATATTTGATGTTTGTTGTTTCAAAATGTTAATATCACTGTCATCATAATAGAGATAATCATTTTGTCTAGAAAAGTTTTTCTAAATTTTAAACTTATAAAAAAAGTTCATGTGTCTTATAGCTCAGATTCTGATCAAGCAAGGACAAAGTATCTAATGCTGAAAGAATTTAGGACTGAATGGGCTGGGTGAATGCAAATTAAGAGAAAAAATAATTCAATACATTCAGTTATAATTTAAATAATGTAAATGACCAACACAGTGCTCTGTGAATTTTTTTTTGTTACATTTTCTCTCAGTTGTCTTAATAAGAGTCTCTTCTATAATGCTATTTTTGCCTTTGAAGGAATACTAAATATTATTTAGCTTCTAATATGTTGCTATGGTGAAGAAGCCTTTGCTGTCTGTTCTTTGAAGGTAGTCAAGCTGAAAGGGTTGTGCAGCCTTCTGATTACTCTTGATTTCATTTTAAAGCCTGCAGCTGGGAGGAAAATCTTCCTAAAGGAAGTATGATATAGGACGTGGCCAGGAACCAAAACACTTTGAAGTGACTCCTGAGCCAGTGAAAGAAACCATCTGTCTGTGAAATATCTGTGAATGAAGTCTGACAGTAAATATCAGGGAAGAGAGCACTCCATGGCAACAGACTGCCACACACAGTTCCAATACACACTCAGATTTCCTTCTCCATGCACGTTCGTATGGACATCTAATTTGACCGAGGAAGAGCAGTGATAGCTTGGCAGATCGAACCCATCATCGAATGCTTTTTGGCATCAGGTTGGGATGTCTGTTATTTCATCTCTTTAGAATGAACTAATAGAAATGGACTAGAGGCAATGTGGAGGAATTGAGGTTATTAGACCAGATGATTGAAGGAACCGTTCAGGTCAATAGCACCTCGAGAGGTCCACTTTGATCAATGGATTCTGTTATGTAAGTCAAGCCGTACACAATGTGATCTGGAGTGCTTCGTTTCTTCTCTCCTCTAATTCGATTAAAATTCTTTAGCACTTCCTTTGGGTGAAACACTATGATGCTACTTCCAGAGATAAACGCTATAAATATATTTGTAAAATGTCTTCCTATTTTTAACCTATGCAATTATATAACATATATGTTTATATACTATGCTCATCGTTAGGTATATTATATTAAAATCAATAGGTATGAAATATTAATGGGTCAAATATTTTTAACTATTTCACATAAAATGACAATACTATGGGGTATATATTATAGTGTCATTCAAAAATATTAGTTAAAAATATAACTTTAATGCCTATAAAACATATATTTGCAATATATTATTTGACCATTTGTTACTTGCTCAGTTATTAAATATTATAAATAATATTTTATCAGGTAGACAACTATATAATAGCCATAATGTTATATATTGAAGCATTTTCATAATGTTTGCTTTAAAATTTCTGTAAGATAATACTAACAGTTTATCATCTTATTTTTTGGTAACTATTGCTTACCTATTTTCATTCATTCTCTATAAATGCTTTTTGAATAGTGTAAAATTGCTTTCTCTACAATTTTCATCTTCTAGGCCATCATTGTTCCTTGAAAAGATGATAATAATAGTCTCTCACCTGGCCTCCCTGCTTCACCCCTTGTCCTCATCAATATTGTCACAATACAACAGGTCTACAAGTCTTTATAAAATGTTAAGCTAATCAGGTCACTCCTCTTCATGTGTTATTAAGAATAAAATGCAGAGCCCTTTTCAGAATTAAAGCTACTATAAATTTTAAGACATCATAGGTTTGAGAAATAAATGTAAATGGTATCACGTTTTAGAACTGTACCTTGCCTGCTTTCTACATAATTAGAACCAATGGACACAGGTCTCTCATCTTAGATGGGCATCACACTTCAACCCTCTTCCTTTCCTCTTTATAGAAAGTGCACTCTCTCATTCAGACGAGTGCTTCTGGTGTAAACTATTGGTTAAGTAAATTTAGGAATCCTTAATGGATGGTTAACTTAACTGATCTTTATGGACTATTGCTATTGCCTGTTCTGGGTACGAAAAGAAGACAGAGCTATGAAATGTAGCATCATCATTAAGGCCAACGTGCTTTATAACGTGGTATGTCAAGTATTACTTCTGCTTGAATGAAATGTTCTTGGCTATTGATGTCCATTTGCTTGATATTTTTTAAAAACCAGTGGAAAATCTGGAAAAAAAAATATAATGATGCTAAAAAACAGAGAGTTGTTTGGCTTTCTATTCTGTGGAAATAAACATTTGAGATAGTCCAAAATGCACTTGGAATTATAGCAAGCATTATTCTGTTGAAACCATGATCTGCCATTGAAAGAGAGAGAGTCAGGAAGAATCACGGATATACATAATCAGCAACGTTGTTCACACAGTATGCAAATGAGAATCTAAGACTGTACTTGAGCTAGAACCATCAGCAAGAACATGATTATTATGCATGTCTGTTCCTGCTCACATTACTACTCCAGTAGATGTCACTGTTTCAAGACAGGCAAGAATGTCTCTTCCCTTTTCTTATGCCAAAAACTAAGCGGATAGATAACAAACTAATAATGTAACAATTTATGCCACACTTTAAACCAAACATTTTTTAAAATATATTCATTTCATTCACATCCACAGAACAATGTATGAAAGAGATGTTTTATTATTCCAATGGTGGTACCAAGCTCAACTTGTTGTCACACTGAGGAGCTAGATCCAACATCTCTCTGGATCACTCAGATGTTAGATTAAACTCAGGACAGTAAGACTAGGACACAGGTTGCATTTATGATATTTCCTACCTCAGCACTTCACTGTCTCTGTCCCTGTTCCACAGAGGAATGAAAATGCTTACAAAACCCACACAAATAAAACTGAGTACATACACAAAGTAGGAACAGACTCATCAGACTCACAGATCCAGAGGATATCTGTCAGCTGTGGGGGGAATGGGGTGGAGGGGCTGGGTGAAGTAGGTGAAGGGGTTACCTCAGTGACACGGACAACAGGATGCTGATTAGCAGAGCGAAGAATGCAGGGGATGGAGAAGGAGGTCAAGAGGATAAAGGGGGATGGAAGGAGACTCAACCTGGAGTGGTGAGCACACAGTACAATATACAGATTATGAATAATAGCATTGCATACTTGAAACCTATACATTTTATTAACCAGTGTAACCCCAATAAGTTCAATAAAAAAGTTTTAATGAATGAATTAGAAATCTTCAAAACTTTCAGACAAAAATATGGTCCTGAAATATAATCAGATCTTTTTTAAAAAAAAAAAAAAAGGTATATGAGAGGCCTTGCCAATTGGCTCAGCAGTAGAGTGTTGGCCCAGCATGTGTAAGGCCCAGGTTCAATTCCAGGTCAGGGCACACAGGAAAAGCGGCCATCTGCTTCTCCACCCCTCCTCTTCTTGCTTCTCTCTCTCTCTCTCTCTCTCTCTCTCTTCCCCTCCCATAGCCATGGCTCATTTGAGCAAGTTGGCCCCAGGCACTGAGGATGGTACCATGGCTTCAACTCAAATGCTAAAATAGCTCAGTTGCCAAGCAACGAAGCAACAACCCCAGATGGGCAAAGCATCAACCCCTAGCAGGCTTGCTGGGTGAATCCCGGTAGGGGTGCATGCAGGAGTCTGTCTCTCTGCCTTCTCGTCTCTCACCTAATAATAAAAAAATTAAAAAAAAATGTACATGAGAATTCCCAATAATTGCTATAGCTTCGGTTTCCATTCAACTCTGAGTTTCTTGGCCACCAATACGAATTGCACCTTCTTATAGGGCACTCCACATCAGAGAGCTTTGAATGAACAGCGATTGTGCTGTTACTAGAAAATGGATTGAACATTATTACCAGTTACTTTAGAGATCTTTGATATTAAACATACAGTAATGACATCAACTTTCAGCACAGCACAAGATTATTCAGAAGTCATCAAGAGATGAAAAAAGTTATCCCCTGGAAGTAATTCCTCTGAGGCAATTTTAGTTTGTGGACCTGAGGGAGGCACCCCTGGTGATTTGGAGAAAGGCTAGGATGGCTGATAGGCTCCAGTGTGCAGAGCCATCTTGCACAGTAATTATCTAGAAACCTGCCTGAGTAACAAATGCCCTGCTGGACACTAACCTAGATGGGCAATATAAGTACAAGTATTTGAGCTTAGAAGCTATTTTCCATAACAAGACAAAATATTTCTTTCCCAATATACAATACAATGCATAGAATGTAACTGCTGTGAAATCAATAGAACATTATAATATAACTTTGCCCTGGTTCCTGGTGCAGTGAATACAGGGAAACATGTGTCTTCCTCATGAGACCTTGCAGTTATGCTATCTCCAACTTCATTTCAATAAGATGTTTATTACACAACACTTGACGTAAAAAGTGAAAAGGAGGCTTTTGTTCTGGTGAATTGAAGAATCACTGGGTTAAGGTAGTTTAGACAAACTCATTTTCTTGATGCTTAACTGAACACAAGTGCAGATTGTAAAACAGAGATACAGGAGAGTGGGCATCCTTAAGATGTCTTCCCCAAAGTACCACATCTTCCAGTCATTAATGAAATATAGGTAATTAATAATTCAAACAAATATTTTTCAAATAAGTCTAGAAAATTTTAATGTTCTGTGTTGATATTGAGAAAAGATTTATTTGATTCAGTGACATGGATTCAGGTCTTTAAAGGATAATAATCAGAACTACTGGAACACGATACATTTTGATAGATACGTGAATTCCAAACTGCCTTCTTGATGCTCCGCTTATCTGTCAGACCTCACCCTTACTGGACTATCGCCCCTAAGACAGAGGAATTCCAAGAAGCTGGCAAGCTCCCCAAGGAGGAGAATTCCAGACATACTGGAACTTTTGCCTCAGTATCCTCTCAGGCTCTCCCAAACACTATATAACTCGCCCCTAGTCTGTAACCAGTGCTCTTCTCCCCGGAGAAGTGCCTGGCAGGGTTCCTTTCTTCCTTTCAATAAAGCCTGTTACTCTGGTCTTTTGGACTCCCATGGATTCCAACACATTTTAATCCATGAAAATATGGTTAACAGAATTGGAATGAGCAATTTAAGGGAACTATTAGTCATTAAAGAAGATTGAGCAAAAGAAATCATATAATTTGATTTAAAGTACTAATTTCTCCCTAAAATTTCCCTTATCCAGATTTGGTTTTCTTCTTAAGATTATGTGCAGTGGTGAGATTCAAATAATTTAACAACCGATTCTCTGCCCTAATGACCATTTTAAGTATTAAAAAACAATATATGGAAAGGTAGTTTATTATTTCATGCATTTAATACTTAAATAGGAACAATAAAAGAGGTACACAAAACTAGATTATGAGTTTTAAAATATTAATAAAAATATAAAAATAATACCTGACAAAACCAATAAAACTGTTATTTAAGATATTTCCATATTGTTTCTTGATTGGTGTCCTCACTTGCAATTTTTTTCACCTATGGACAGAATGAACATGACTACAGGCACTTAGAATACACTATCATGCAGATGATCATTAAAAAAGAGTAAGGAATGTAAATTTGTGATTCCCACATTGGGCAGCTGCCCAGGTGCCCACCTTAGAGAGAACCGTGATGACAAGAGCCATTTTAACAACCCGTTTGCCAAACTCAAAAAATTAGGTATAGGTTCTGCAAAACCAGTGTGAACTGGCTAACTTCCACCACTCATTATGTGGTACACTAGAAATGGAATAATAAATAAAGAGTCATGGACACTAATAAGTCCACTCATGGTAATAGAGAACACTGACAACCCATGATATGACCTGGACCATTCGTATTCATAATCAACCACTTATAAGAAGCCAAGAGATGAATGACTATATATATATAACATCTTCAAACATTTCTAGAAAACTCATAAATATAATGAGATTGGCTGGTTGATCTTAATGTTACTGCAAAATGGAAAAGAAAAGGATGAGTTACTAGCTCAAGTGTCACAGAAATAATCTAAAACCTTCCATATCTGCCCTGAAGGGGACCTTCCTCTTCTGTAGCCACAGGGCTGAGATCACTGAAAATCCAGCTCCTAATCTCATGCTGTGACCGCCTGAATGACAATCCAAATTAAACTCCCAATCTCAGAGGGTATCCACTATTAAAATAAGGACATTGGGAAGAAATGAGCTCTTTAAAGTTGGAATAGGGTCATGTGGGAAAACCCTGATGAAGCTAGGGACATTGAGCCCTTAAATTCTGATGAGTCATCTTTGCCAGGGGAAGAGGCCTCCCCACCCAGGGTGGGAGGGGCCTCACAAGGCCCCCCTGAGGAGAACAACCCTGCATGGCCCAGGAAACTGCAGCGGCCTCTAAGGATGTAGTTACTGTGCAAGTCCATGTATGTGTCCGCATGAAGATTTGCATTCCAATGTTTAAAATAACATTGTTTAAATTAGCCAAAAACTGGAAGAAATCAACCAGTGAATGAAGAAACAAATTGTGTTGTAATCAAAACAGTGAGATACTACGCAGAACTGAAAAGTAGTGAACTGGGAATGTGTGCAGCAATTTTGATGAATCTCAAAAGCACAATGGTCAGAGAGAGAAGCCAGACACTGAAGGTTGCCTACTATGTGACAGGACATTCTGAAAAAGTTAGAACATAGGAAGGAATCAGGTTAGTGGTTGGTTGCAAAGGGCTAGCTTTGGGGAGTAGACTGACTGAGGGGATACTAGAACTATCTTGGAGTGATAAAATATATCTTGGATGTAGTGATGGTTATATAGCTAAATGCCTTTTTGTCTCATACGTTTGAATGATAAATTATACTTTATGTAAATTTTACATTAGTAAAGGTGAGATTTTAAAAATTGAACTTCAAAGAGTCGCCTTCAAATTCCACATAAGAAAGAACAAGATAAAATTACAGTGGGAACTAGCAAGTTCAAAAAAGATTAAAAAAAAAAAAGACAAATTGTTAGAGGCTTTTAAAGATCTCCTCCATAAATGTCACTCATAATAATTCATCAAAAAAAATTGTTCTCCATTCATGTGTAGCAAGCAACATGTCCTTCATTTCTAAGGATAATAATTAGAAGTGAAAACAGATCTTTTTGAGGACAGGACCAAACTTAACTGGAGAGTGTAAGTAAGAGCTGATCATCATATGACGTGGAATTGATTCTGCCTGATGTTCCTTCAGTCCGGGTAACGTCATCTTAACAAAAGTCACATTCTACGGGGTAGGTGGAGTCAGTCTGGGAGGAAAAAAAAAGATTATTTGATATGTATTTTGGCAAGATGGAGGTAGAATTGTAGGATAAGGTTATGTATAAAATAATTTGGCAGTATTTATAAGAAAAAAATGTCTGCCATTTTAAATCACGTTATACATTTCTTTTTAAAATGCCTATAACAGAATGTAATACAGCTCGTCTTTCAGAAATTACCCAACAGATGCTTTTTATTTATAATCTGTTCAAGTACAATATTTCATTCATTCTTAATTAAATGTTTATATGGCTTAAATTTAGGTTAACTTAAAATTATGTGTTTTATTTGAATTCTGAGAGTAGGCAATGCCCCATTCCATCACGGCATAATGTAAAAGGCAAATTATTTAAAAATATTTTCCAGTGAAACAAACCTTTGTGTTCTGTACAGAACATTTTATTAGCACTTGTTGCATACTATAACCAGTAGTTAAAATTCTCTATTTTTGTGGGCATTATAAAGAGCTGTAATAATTACTTAAAACTTGCCTCAACAAAAGGTTACTTCAATATCATTTTGGACACACACACAATGAAGGTTTTTGAACTTTAGACAAAATGTTCATACTAGAAGGCAGAGTCAGTATGATTAATTTTTAAATCGTTTAACTCAGAGGGACCAATTTGAAGAAATGAATGAGCACTCATTTTTTCAAAAGTTTCACAGTAATGCCATTCTACAGTGCTCTTATAAATAGCATTCTCTGGGAATTTGAGATGAAAAATAAATAAAAACAAATAGTAAAGAAGCCATGAGAATATCCATAGCAAATTTGCTGAGGAGATTTAGTTTTGTCAAGTGAACCCTCTAAGTCTGTTCAGATAATAATTTCATTCTAGTAATTTCTCTTGCAAGATATTTCAGTAGACCTTGTTGAGGCCCCGTAGTACAGTATCATGTTTCAAGAGGGGGAAAAGGAAATATATGGCAAGTATTTTCATCATCTTCCTTTTTAGCATTGGATATGGGTTTTCTTTTCTGAGTCAAGAATAAGCAAATCATGGAAACGTGATACAAGGATGACATAGCTCAGTGCCATTAAGGGTGTGATTTTGTGTGGTGTGCTCAGTCCCATAGTTCAGAAAAGCGTAGTTTAAAATAGCTAAACTTACTAGGAAAAGAACAACTTTTTTCATTAAGAGTCACATTACATTATCACACATTTCCTTTTTATGTAAATAGATCTGTCTTTGCTTGGCTTTAGGTAGAATATTACCAGAATTGTCAGAAAAATAATATTTAGAAAATATTGATGTCTTGATCCTGATATTCTGATGGATAAAGATATTTATGACTGATTAGAAACAGAAAGACAATCCTTCTCCTTTCCATCTTCCCATCTTCCTTTCTTTCCCATGTTTGTGTGTGTGTGTGTGTGTGTGTTCATGCGCGTGTCCAATGGGGTATTTTCAACAAAATAAGGAAGGTCTTCCCTTTTAAAGTTGTTTATTGAATGGCAAAATTCCCAAAGTTATATAGGGTAAGGAGTCAATGCCCATGCTTTTAAAATGGTGAAACAGAACAGAGATCCCTAGATCAAGAACTTGATGCTACACTTTGTCTGGGTGCTGGCCAACTGTAAACATCAGTATGGAACTAAAATAACAAATACACAAAAGCAATGAAACTCCAGTGCACTGGCCCTTGGGCTGCCAGAAGGTATCAGATGGATTTATATTTGATTTGGCTGTTCATCTCGTACAATGAAATCCTCAGAATCTTTGTAGACAATGTAGAGTCTATTTCTGAAAACAAACTCAAATAAAAATGCCAAATCCTATGTTGTTTATTATTATCAGTCTTTAAAAATTTAAGCACATAAAACATTTTTCCAGCAAAATTGTTTCTTAAATTGATATTGTGGTGAAATATTTCAGAGCAAAAAGGATTAGGTGAGCATGCAATAATGTTTCTATTTTTTATTTAAAACAAGAAAGAGAGAAAAAGAAAAAAATTGAGAGCAATTTAGAAATAGAAGTCGACTGGAGAGGCGACCTCAAGAAATGTTGAACACTTGTTGTAGCTCCAGATACTATTCCAAAAATACTTAACTGCTTCTTTTCCCCCAAGATGAGAAAAAATATATATATATTATATATATATATATATATAATATATATATATATCCTGAGCCATTTTTTTATTTCTTTTAATATTGATCATTCTGCCTTGGGAGTAGTTTCTCGGTTATTTATAAATAACCAAAATTCTTTTTCCAACTAATTATTTCCCCAAAATGTTTTTTTCTTAAAAAAAAAATCTTTTTTCATTTAACTAGCCAGGTTTTTTTTTCTTTTTCTTTTCTGGGCTTCTGAAAAAAAAAGAAAAAGGAATTTATAACAATACAAATATCCTCTAATTAGAAATTGGGAAAGTCTTTTTAAAATGGTATGCATTTTCTTTATGGTCTTTAAATGTCAACATTTTGTGACATTATTTTCTGTAATGTGAATTTTTATTCCAAAAACTAAAAAAGTCATCCCAACTTAAAAAAACCCAAAAACCTAGCAAAAATTTATAATTATTATAAACTGTGTACTTAAAATTATCTCATATTCTCCAAATATTTTATAATTGAAAGAAAAGTAAAATGTTATTTAAAAAAACAACATTGCCAGAAAAAATATGTATTGTAGAAAACAAGAACCAGTCCTGGGGTTACCAGAAGGTACCATTTTGGAAAAAAACGGTTTGCAGACAGATCGGCAGCCTACTGCCATTTGGGAAGAAGAAGGGAAGGAAAAGGCTGCGGAGTGTGTGGCCGCGCTCCTGAAAGTATCAAGAATTGTATCACGTTGGATGCTGTTCTGCTTGGTTATTATTATATAACAAATGGCTCCAAAACAAAAATCATTTTATTTCCCTCACAGTTTCTGCAGGAAAGGTTTGGCCCGGATTTCTGGCTCAGGGTCGCTCACGGGATAACTGTAGATTAGGGCTGGCAATGGAACAGGGGCTGGCGTGCCTTGGGCTGGCCTGTCCTGCCTGGCCCCTCCCCACTTCCATCCCCCTCAGGACTCTCCCATGCATCTCTGTGCGTGGGATTGTCTGGAATTTTTCACATTTCAGCCTACAGGGCCACCTAACTCCTCACGGGGCTACTCAGGGCCCCAGTGCGAGTGTGCTGGTGACCAACAAGCGAGATGCACGACCTTTGAGGACCTGTCTCCAGATGTCACCTCGCGTCACTCCCTCTGCTTTGAGTGTGGATACAGTCACGGAAGCCTGCCTGGCTCTAATTCCTAGTGTCACCCGCACAGTGATCACATGGGAGGTGATCTTTGGGCAAGGCAACTATATTAAACTTGTATTCACCTTTTGTTTTAGTAAAACCCGTGTGCATTTATAACATAACTTACTTGGATCTAAAAAGTAATCCAAGAAGAAATGAAAAACACTAATCTAAGTAGAGGAAAAATTATGTCTAAGAACTACACACTTGTCATAATGGACATTATGTTGCGAAAGTCAAGAACATCAAGAGACTTCCTGGGCAGGGCCTGGGACAAGCATCCCTTGACTAGTAGTTTCATATTCTCATTGGATGCTCTTCCTACAATGATTAGAACTACGGATAGCTGTGGAAACCTCACAGCACAGCTGCAGGAAAACTTGAAGACAGGTCCTCACCCGTTCCTCACCGCTTCCTTCTAAAATAAGTAATATTTTCAATGTTTTAGAAAAAATAAAAGGGGGATCAGAAAAGTCACCTTTTCACTAAAGAAAAAAGCCTCAGTCTAGAGTTTTGGCAGCAATAGCCATAAGAACCTTTATATTTCTTTCCCTTTCATTATAATTATTCTTAGCCGCATTAGCAGGCAGTTATATTAGTCTTCTGTTTACTAACAAAGCATACATTAAACTGTTCAGGTCTCAACCAAGTCAAATTAAAGGAACATAGTCAATAAATGACAATGAAGTCTAAGAAGGCGGAGTAGTCACCTTCCTAGTCAGGACACCCTTGGCTCCAGGTACAGGGCGAGGGGAAGTGACTGTTAGAAAAGTCTTAACATAAGGCATTGCCGAACATTCACATTTTTTGTAAAAAAAATCATTTTATAGTTTTGTTCAACCCTCCTCGCTCCTAGATTTTGTGCTCTTAACTCGCTGTGTTTCCCATTACCCACCCTCGTTACCAATAGCAGATGCAGCGTCTGCCCTGCAGCCAGGAGACAGAAGGACAGGATCCCTGAGACAGACTGCTATAATCGGAGTGACTAGTGGTCCCCAGATGGAAACAGAGAAATCAAAAACCATGCTTCCGGCCCTGGCAGGTTGGCTCAGCGGTAGAGCGTCGGCCTGGAGTGCGGAGGACCCGGGTTCGATTCCCGGCCAGAGCACATAGGAGAAGCGCCCATTTGCTTCTCCACCCCCCCTCCTTCCTCTCTGTCTCTCTCTTCCCCTCCCGCTTCCAAGGCTCCATTGGAGCAAAGATGGCCTGGGCGCTGGGGATGGCTCCTTGGCCTCTGCCCCAGGCACTAGAGTGGCTCTGGTCCCAGCGGAGCGACACCCCAGAGGGGCAGAGCATCGCCCCCTGGTGGGCAGAGCTTCACCCCTGGTGGGCGTGCCAGGTGGATCCCAGTCGGGCGCATGCGGAAGTCTGTCTGACTGTCTCTCCCCGTTTCCAGCTTCAGAAAAATACAAAAACAAAACAAACAAACAAAAAAAACCATGCTTCCATCATGTGGCAAGTTCTTTTTTTTTATAAATAAATTTTTATTTTAATGGGGTGACATCAATAAATCAGGGTACATACATTCAAAGAAAACATTTCCAGGTTATCTTGTCATTTAGTTCTGTTGCATACCCATCACCCGAAGAGAGATGGTCCTCCGCCACCCTCCATCCAGTTCTCTCTGTACCCCTCCCCCTCCCCCTCTCCCTCCTTCCCTCCCCCCCCCCCCCCCCCCCCCCCCCCCCCGTAACCACCACACTCCTGTCCATGCCTCTTAGTCTCGCTTTTATGTCCCACCAATGTATGGAATCCTGCAGTTCCTGTTTTTTTCTGATTCACTTATTTCACCCCACACAATGCTACCAAGACTCCACCATTCCGCTGTAAGTGATCCGATGTCATCATTTCTCCTAGCTGAATAGTATACCATGGTGTATATGTGCCCCATCTTCTTCATCCAGTCCTCTATTTTTTTTACAGTGATTAAAAGCCTTTAAGCAAACTCTTGGCCAATACAGCAAGAATCCATAAAAGAGTAATGTCCTTAACATGTTCACCAAGTCCAAGTTGGTCCCATCACCATGCCAAATCCCTGAAAAATGCAACCCAAGCACAGTTCAGTCTGTTAGGAGCTGTGACAGGGAGCAGGAGTCCAGGAAAGTTCCCCACAGGAAAAGTCCGCATGGCACTGGAATTGTTGTCACCATTCTATACTTTGCAGCTCATGTCCAAGTCCCAATGACCACTGCTTCTAGCTGGTAATGATTCAGGTAGACTGGAAAAAGCCATTTGCAGCATGCGTGGATATGGAGCTTTTGTTCTCCTCTGCCTGGAGAGTTGAGACCAGGGTGCTTTTCCCTGGAGCTCTGTGACTGTGGCATGGTAAAGAGAACCTTGGGATACACTAAGCTGGGTGGCAAAGGTAAATTCATAATACAAGTTGGCAAAAGGAGGAAAGAGAGCTCTAAATCAGGAGTAGGTCCCAGCCTGAAATATGAGTGGGGCATTGAGGTAGGAGGGATAAAGAAAACACTATATATTAAGCAAAGCAGCAGAAAATAGGACTATCAACACCCACAACAGAGATCTTTGAGGGAAGAATAAAAACCTGACTATTCAGGCAAAACATAGTTAAGTGGCCCTTGTGCAAATGAGATCAGTTTACCTGCTTCTTGGAAGAAATACCCTAGGCTCATCCACAGTGTCATAGATGGGGCCGACGGCCCTGGGCACCTTCAGCCTTCAGTGGCAAACCCCAGCTTTCTGGGCAAGGTTAGGTCATAGGTGGCTGGAGCAGGGCTGGAAGAGACTGAACCTTCCCTTAGAGGAGCGAGGGGGAAGCCCACCTTCCAGTGTCCCTGTTTCCTCACAGCAGAGGCGTGTAAGCCTGGCAGGCTTTAGCTCAATGACCTTCCTTTCCACTATTGAAGCAGGACCCAGATGGCATCCTATGAGACCCCTTTGGGGTGTTGGGGCCTTTAAGGGTGTATCCTAAAAGCTGGTAGTTCCCCTGATCTCTATTGAGCTTTTTCTGCCTCTAGGTATCTTAAAAGCATGTGGCAAGTTCTTGACAGCCAGAAACCATCACCAATTTAGTAGTCACAGAATTGGGACAAAAGGGGGGGGGGGAAGAGAGGAAATAAAAAAATATGTCTTGTGCCTGCCTGTGATCCTATTTTATAAAATAATATTAATAATAGTAATGATACCTTAAAAAAAAAACAAATTATTTCTATCGCCTGCTTGCCAAGGACGCAGTTGGCTTAAATATGGGGTCGGTTCTTCCTTCATCTAAAGATTACTTTCACTTACACTTTCAGAAAACAGTCACTTGATGTATTCGTTTTAGGGATTATCAAGGATTATAATATTACAGGTCATAGAGCATCATATTTATTTTAAGAATAATTGACATATATATTAAATTTCATCATAATGTAACTAATTGAAATAATCTCTGAATTCCACAAAAGTGAACACCAATTCAGGATGTTTACTACGGTAAGCTGCCCCAGCCTTTCATTAGAACCACTACTTCTCAGAGCCCCTCATATTGAGAACATAGAAAGAGAGAAATTACGTGACTGAAAGCAAGTTCAGGTGAAGGACTTCTTAAAATCCTTTCACGATGTAATAAGGTTAAGCGTTTTGTTTTAAATTTAAGGAAATTTTTTCTAATTCCACTTTACAGCAATAGCAATAGTGACAAAATACAGAAGTGTTAGAAAAACATAAGTGACCTACTTGTCAGTGCAGTAAAAATTACAATGGGGAAATTTATGGTGACTTCGAGGTTCACCTTGAACTTATTTATACTCTACTCCACCCCACTCCCACAGTGGAAAACATCTGAGATGTCAATACACCTAACATAAAGAAATTTAAATATTCTAAAACTATATATGCCAATGGTACACTACACATAGTTCACATGGAGCATTTATAGAGTACCCTCCCCTCTGCACATCCCAACTGTTTACTGGTTATCCTTGTAAGACAATGATATATTGAACATAGGTGGTCAATAAATTATGCTCCTAAGCCCTATGAATGATTTTTTTAAAAAGTCCACCGTGAAAGACCAGATGTCTCAGCAGATTGGCAATTTATGAGCTAACTTTAATCTCTCACTAAACAAAATGACTAAAGGTCATTGGCATCTGCCATCTGCCATGTGGCATCTGAATAATGAAGTGGTGGGCTTAGTCTTATTACCATAGACAGGTGTCTCCCAGAGAAGAGAGGAGCCTCTTCTCAATTGGAAATAATTCATTTACATCTCTAAAGAAAAGACCTTTGAGAAATGGTTTGGAAGCTGAGTTTCCAGACTCTAGATGAAAATATCTTGAGGTTAAATTTAAAAAAGTGAGGGATGACTAAAAGTGATTTCTAAACTTTCTATTTCAAAAGAGGGTATCTACTTCCCCACATGCTTTCGTGATCTTGAATCATATCTTCAGAAGAATAAGCAATCATTCCTCTTTCAAACATCTAACTTTGTAGAACATTTTTCCAAGTAGTTATATATAGACACTAGATTTATATTTAGAAAACTTTAGGTATGAATAATATGTGTTGCATAAAATATACTATTTAATTTATTTCTAAATATCCATGTAAGTAATTGTGTTTTTTAACTATATATGATTAAGAAAAGGAAAGAATGCTTGCCTGAGACAGTGAGAAAGAGTTGGTTAAAAAAAAAAAATTACAAATATAATCTCGCTAACTAAACTTGAAAAACCCAAGTATTTAAATATACATGCATATCATGCATGTATACCTACATATCAATTATTGAAGAGACTATGGCCAATGTTTAAAAAAAATGTTGAATTGAAAATTTGCAGTTAGGGTTTTTTTCTTTGTCTGTTATGCACTTGTCCTTAAGCCCAGGGTGACTGAAGTTTGCACGCATGAGGCATCTTCACTCCATGAATATCTTGCCAAAAGTGGCTTCTGGTGATTCGGGAGAAAACCTTAGGGGATGCAGAGCTGTGACACTTAATAACTATGTCCACAGAGCAAAGAAATGATCACTTTGAATGCTTCTGATAACACCGAGGAGAAACTCACCAGTCTCCTTTTAAACGGGCGTTCATCTTTGCCTTTAACAGACAAGAGTAGGTGCAGAAGTTAAGCCACTGACAAGCAAATATTTATATTTTTAGCTAAAATTCAATAGTTTTGTATTTTTATTTCATTATTTATTTTCACACCTACTTGATCACACCTCATACAAACTTTTCACTTGATATGTGTGTGTGTGTGTGTGTGTGTGTGTGTGTGTGGGTGTATTAGTTAAAATTATTTAACTTTTTTTTAAGGAACTCAGTTTAAAGTAGTGCTATTCATATAGAGAAAAATCCACAATTTTATAAGAGTATGTAGATTATATGCTAATTTGGTTATTATATTTATATTATTTCATGATTCAAACAATGTACAATAACATATTTTAATAAATATATTAGCCTTGCCTGTTTTTCAAATCTATAGTCTTTTTACTCCTTCAGATCTACCTTATGAACCTGTTTTTCAGGCCACTAGAGTCCATGTTAGTCTTAGGCACATGATCCATTAGATGTTCTGGAATAATTCTGAGATCTCTTTAACTTTAACTAGTTCCATTAAATTTTCACTACTAACCTGAATATTTAGCCTGAGACATTAATGTTTAACTTGTTTCTTCAACCTTAATTCTTTTTTTAAATGTATTTTGTTTTATTTTAACTTTATTTTTTAAATTCATTTTAGAGAGGAGAGTCAGTGTGTGTGTGTGTGTGTGTGAGAGAGAGAGAGAGAGAGAGAGAGAGAGAGAGAGAGAGAGAGAGAGAGAAAGGGAGGAGGAGCAGGAAGCATCAACTCCCATATGTGCCTTGACCAGACAAGTGTAGAGTTTCGAACCCGGCTCAGTGTTCCAGGTTGACGCTTTATCCACTGCGCCACACAGGTCAGGCCCAACCTTCATTCTTAATCTTTGACTTAGGGAGAGTCACGGTTTCCTTATTGAATGCACTGTAACTGAGTGAGTGTCCAGATATACCACACTATTATGCCCTGGTTTTGAGCATCTGGGAGGCGGCACTGATGGTGCCTTGACCTGTTGACAAACTTCTCTGACAGCATCACTGTCCTGTCCATGCACTTTCAAACACTACATTTTCATAAATGTCTTATCTCTCTCTGCTGATATGAGAACATTCTTAATATGACTATTTAGACTTCTAATAGCCCTCATTATGCTTAGACAACAACCCTTTGGATACCATAGTCTTCCTAACGGACAACCTTCTAGACCAGGGGTAGTCAACTTTTTTATACCTACTGCCCACTTTTGTATCTCTGTTAGTAGTAAAATTTTCTAACCGCCCACTGGTTCCACAGTAATGGTGATTTATAAAGTAGGGAAGTAACTTTACTTTATAAAATTTATAAAGCATAGTTATAGCAAGTTAAAGCATATAATAATAATTACTTACCAAGTACTTTGTGTCAGATTTTCCCTAAGTTTGGCAGAATAAATCTTTATAAAACAACTTACTATAGTTAAATCTATCTTTTTATTTATACTTTGGTTGCTCTGCTATCACCCACCATGAAAGCTGGAACACCCACTAGGGGGCGGTAGGGACTAGGTTGACTACCACTGTTCTAGATCCACAGCAGTTTCCTGTTTTCTAAAATTGGGAGTCTCCACATTGGACAGACTTTCTCAGTGTCCTCAGTTGTGAAACAGACAATAAATACTATGCTTAAAGTGAAAAATGTTTTATTTGGTTTTACTGCATTCATATATATTCACACTACGTTAACTTTGAAATGTATGTACAGATGATATCTGTTCTGAAGACTATAAACTAGTATAACATGATAGGAAAGGGGGTTGACACAGAGAGACTGACTTAACCAGGGTGCTCATCTAACTGCGGGTTGAGATAATACTTTTTGGGGCACTGAGGAACTTCACAAAAATAAATTTCATATATATTCAGATGAGTGCTACCATATTTTTATTAAAGGCAAGAAAAATTATTTAGCATGTTATCAGATAAAAAGTAAATAAAACAAGGATTCTGCACACCAAATTTTTATTATCTAATAGAGTTATCAAGACACATACATAAAAAGAAATCGATCTGTTACGATAATGCTCACCTAACTATACACACATACACTTACCATCACTAATGCACAGCATGAGGTAAAAAGTTAGATACAGAAGGCTAGGCTAGGGTAGTCCAGAAAGAGGGCCCCCACCCTCCTAGAGAGAATAAGAATTTCTTCATGTGAAGGTCAGTTTTAAAGGGCAGACACATAGAACATGGACAAGGCAAAGATAATGAGCTTACACCAGGGGTAAGCACCAAAGATAGAGAAAAGGAAAAGCATACATTTGCCCACAAAATGTTATGTAAGCCATTTGGATAAAAAAAAAAAAAGCAAATGGTAGAATGTGTCAATTAAGTAAAGCAAATGTTTTATTATGTTTGTATTTTGAATAGGCGTTGCCTTGTACAATATACACGCATTAATTTTAGATGCATATAAAAACATACATCCATAATAGAAGCACATGATGCGAATTCTTTACAGATATTTTTCTCATTACCAGGTGGGAAAAAGAAGGTTTACAGTTGAGAGTACAGAAAACACGGAGTTCATTGTAGTGTTATTATGTGTCAATCATTGTATTATTTTCCCCATGAAAAATTGTAAATCTACTTTTGCCTCATTGTCTATATGAAGTCTATAAAACATGTGACATACTTGTATCTAACTTTTGAGGATATAAATTAATGTTGTCCATTGTATAAGCAGGTGAAAAGAGAAAGCTAGAGGAATCCTGCTCAGCCAATCAGTGCATAGATGCAGCTCAGGGACTGACAGCCCCCAGGAGTCAGCAGTGGTATGGGTAAGACGTACACTATTTGGTTTTAAATAAACAGCAGCACTACTTTTAAAATAACAGGGTAGTGACCTGACCTGTGGTGGCGCAGTGGATAAAGCGTCAACCTGGAAATGCTGAGGTCGCCGGTTCGAAATCCTGGGCTTGCCTGGTCAAGGCACATATGGGAGTTGTTGCTTCCAGCTCCTCCCCACCTTCTCTCTCTGTCTTTCTCTCCTCTCTCTCTTCCTCTCTGTCTTTCTCTCTCCCTTTCTCTCTCCTCTCTAAAATGAATTTAAAAAATTAAAAAAAAAAGAAATCTAAAATAACAGAGTAGGAGAACGACATGCGATAGAAAAATGCACTGCATCTTCTGCAAGCCTCCAAACATGACATTGGAAGATCACAACTAGTGCTTGCTCTAAGAGTGTGTGACAACACATTGAAAAGGAAGAAAAACACCACCTTTAGGAATGTGATGCTATGTGTGCAGGGAATGTCCATCATTTTACAAGCTTTTAGGGGAAAGAAATGGAGTTGTAAAGACCTCATGGTTTAAACTGGTAAGCATCTATAGAGAACTATTTTTCCTGTTGGAAGTAACAAAGATAAAGCTAAGCCTATGTTTGAAATATTACAATTTAACTTAATAGGGACAAAAATTGGACATGTAAAGTCTCTTTGGTTTATCGAAATGGGAATATTAATTCTATGGTTTATATACTATGTTTTTTTTAAGTTGGAAATTAGATCACTGAATGTTCCCAGACTTATATGGCCCACTTTTTTTTAAAGGAAAGTAAAGCTGTAGTGATTTCTTTTTTTTTTTTTTTTTTTTTTTTTTTGTATATTTCTGAAGCTGGAAACGGGAGAGACAGTCAGACAGACTCCCGCATGCGTCCGACCGGGATCCACCCGGCACGCCCACCAGGGGCGACGCTCTGCCCACCAAGGGGCGATGCTCTGCCCCTCCTGGGCGTCGCTCTGCCGTGACTTGAGCGCCTGGGGCAGAGGCCAAGGAGCCATCCCCAGCGCCCGGGCCATCTTTGCTCCAATGGAGCCTTGGCTGCGGGAGGGGAAGAGAGAGACAGAGAGGAAGGAGAGGGGGTGGAGAAGCAAATGGGCGCTTCTCCTATGTGCCCTGGCAGGGAATAGAACCCGGGTCCCCCGCACGCCAGGCCGACGCTCTACCGCTGAGCCAACCGGCCAGGGCCTGTAGTGGTTTCTATTCCTTTAGAAATATATGAATTTCAAGAACCATCTGAATAAATATTGGGATTACCTTAGTTAGAAATTTACTCGGTCAGGAAAGACTTTCTTGGGGGGAAGAGTGGGCCTAACCACCAACCACAACCACTGCCTTGAAATACTTTCATAAAGACCTCAGACATAAACTGCATTTCCAATGTCTTTACATTTGAGAAAACGACTAATATATACATGCATTTATTCAATCAATGCTGAGGACCTACTACATGCCTGACGGAGTTGTGGGGACCGAAGACTCACGTTAAAGGAAACAGACAGTGCCCTCTGCAGTTACAGTGCTACTGGCAGGGACTGATGATAAAGAAGCAAACAAGTCCTTTCTGACAGTGACATCGCTTCTCTGCAGACAATGAAATATACAGTGTGTCTGTAAAGTCATGGTGCACTTTTGACCGGTCACAGAAAAGCAACAAAAGATGATAGAAATGTGAAATCTCAACAAATCAAAGGAGAACCCTCCCAGTTTCTGTAGGATCATGTGGCAGCATGTGCACATACGCAGATGATGACATAACACCGTGTATACAGCGAAGCAGCCCACGGCCATGCCAGTTGAGATGTGGACGGTACAGAGGAAAGTTCAGTGTGTTCTGTGGCTCGCTAAATTCGAATCTGTGACCAAAGTGCAATGTGAATATCGGCACATTTATAATGAAGCACCACCACATAGGAATATTACTCCATGGGATAAGCAGTTGAAGGAAACCGGCAGTTTGGTGGAGAAACCCCGTTCTGGTAGGCCATCAGTCAGTGGTGAGTCTGTAGAGGCTATACGGGATAGCTACCTAAGGAGCTCTAAAAAATGTTCGTGAGCCCACATCGAACTGCACTGAATAGGTATGAAACTAGGAGAGTTTTCCTTTTATTTGGTGCAGATTTCACATTTCTATCGTCTTCTGTTGCTTTCCTGTGACCAAAGTGCACCATGACTTTACGGACACACTGTATTTAAGAGTGACGAGGGGGGTAGGGAGAGAGCTCCCTTCTGACTTAGCTACTTTGGTTGCAGAAAGCATGACTTAAGATTTAACTGGGTAGAGCTATCCATGAGAAGATCTGAGGAAAGAAAGTCTTGGGCTGAACGTGGGAGCTAGAATTGAGCCTGGAATGTTCAAGAAACAGGATTCTTCAACTGTGTGAGCTGTGAGCTCACACAGTGAGCAGGGGAAGAAACTCGTGACTGCACAAGACTGAGAAGGTAGGCTGCTGCCAGATCATTGTGGGATACTGTAGCCCTCACTAGCAAATTTAGAATTCAATCAGAATGCTACAGGAAGTTGAGAGGAAGCCCAACCCTCATCATCCCTTTCTTAACTATTTTATACTTCCATAGTGGAAGAATACACACCTACCCAGGGTGGGGGGTGAATGCATTCATCAGCATCTCTTGCACTAAATACAAGCATATGAATAAGTTCACACCAATGGGATAGGAGCAGATGCATCAACTGGTAACCCAAAGAATCTTCCCTGAATAAAAAACAAACAAATAGATGTTTCGGGTCTCCTCTTCCTCTTTTTCTCAGTTTCTTTTTCTCTTCTCTTCTGCTGGCTGGAATGTGGGTGGCATGACTCGGGCTAAAGAAGCCTTGTTTGACCAGGCAGTGATTCTAGATTTGGAAGTCATCCTCTTTATGAGAAGATAGCACAAATTAGGGTCCTGAGAACCTTGTGAGAGCATTCACAATATCAGCGTGGGCCATCCCCACCCTTACCTTCCATGGCTATCTGATATAAAAGTAAAATTTCTCTTATTTAGGCTATGGATATTTTGAATCTTCCATACTTGTAGCAAACTGCATCTTAAATGGTTTCTCTTAATAGAATTTTAAGCAGAGAAGCTCATGACTTCTATGTTGACCAGGATAATAAAATGCCATGGAGTTTGCCTGAAGCCTTAACAGTCAAGAAAAATGTAGTGCAGGCCAAGGATTTTCTCATTACAAAGTTAGGTGCTATTCCACTTACTCAGGACTTGGAAGGAGATGACAGAAAACTTTTACCGCTCCCAAGGCAACATCCTTCTCAGGCAGAGATTTTTTTTTTTTTTTTTTTGCATTTTTCCGAAGCTAGAAATGGGAGGCAGTCAGACAGACTCCCACATGCACCCGACTGAGATCCACCCGGCATGCCCACCAGGGGGCGATGCTCTGCCCCTCTGGGGCATCGCTCTATTGCAACCAGAGCCATTCTAGCACCTGAGGCAGAGGCCACAGAGCCATCCTCAGCACCCGGGCCATCTTTGCTCCAATGGAGCCTTGGCTGCAGGAGGGGAAGAGAGAGACAGAGAGGAAGGAGAGGGGGAGGGTGGAGAAGCAGATGGATGCTTCTCCTGTGTGCCCTGGCCAGGAATCGAACCCGGAACTCCTGCACTCCAGGCCAACACTCTACCACTGATTCAACCAGCCAGGGCCTCAGGCAGAGATTTTTAACTGGTGTGCTGCAAATCTTTTTAAAGCACATAATACCCGACTATTTAGTCAGAGGCACTGACCTCTATTCCCTTAGATTGTCAAATAAAATAAAATGACAACAGCCAATGCAACAATAACTATCTGGTGTCAAAGAATCAAAATTATACCTATTTTTTTAGTTAGATTTGCAAAAAAATACATTTTTTAGTGTACCACAGAATTTTAGTAATGAGTTGATATGTGCCATGATATGGAAAAGATCGAAAGTCGCTGTTCTAGAGAAACAAATGGATTAATGTCGAAAAGACCAGAAGAGATGTTTCTTCAGATTCTGTGGCACTGTTTGGACGGTCATTTCTCTAAGAATTAAAGTCAAATGAGAGGGGCCATTATGAAAATAAATGAAAGGTGATTGAAGAAGGCACCTTATATCTGAGGGTGCAGAGACTGAGACATTGGAGGCTGAAAAGCTAATGGCCCAAGGCTCACAAGTTGATGGAAATTGCACCCTCTGTCCACAAATCCTGGGGCAAGCAAGTGTGATTGCTTCTTGGGGAAAGGAGCTAGCTGGAAGTTGTCTTTAAAAGTCAGTAAGATGGAAGGGTGATTAGACTCCAACAGAAAGATACAACCTGTGGTTTTAACAACCATTTACCCAGTTCTTAAGTTTTATTGTTCTTCAGTGAAAGTGAAAGCAGACATAAAATCACTCGCATCAGAAGAATTGTGGTTAGACTATTTATTTCAAGTGAGTACATATCTGTGGACCATGAAAGCACTCTCCTGAAGAGTGGGACCTGAATCCTGCTGTGAGAGCACCTAGACCCGGCCACAGGGTGCCAGTGAGGACCTGCTCATCTGATCTCTTTCTTCCTTTCCCGAGGCACACCTGGGAGGACCCAAGGCAGTGTAGTTGGGGGGTGGAGTGCAGAGGGGGAGAGAGAGTGAGGCCCAGGGGCTGAGATGAAGAATTGCCAACTAGGTGCCCTGCTGTTGCTGGTGGCAGGGAACAAATCCAGGCTGGCATAGAAAGAAAGCTTGATTTTTAAATACTGTTTTCCATTTTTGCTGGCCATTTTGATAATCAAAGTTAACAATTCTTAGGATTAAAAATGGCATTGTCTCATCAAAATGACCAAAAATATAAAACCTGAACTAAAATTGGTTTATGATCTAGGATAGAGCTAGAGCAAAAAGGAATTTAAAGAAGGCACCTAAGAGTGTGTGCATGTGTATGTGTGTGTATGTGTGTGTACATTTGGAAATGAGAAAGAAAACTTTTGTTTTATTTTTTTTCCAACTGTGACCTATTAACATCTGCTCTTTTGATGCATAAATGATACAATTTTTGAAAGTACGTGTTGGATGCTTGGACCGCCGAGCTGCTGAGTGGAACCTGGGAGACGATTTCAGTCATTCATGGAAGTGATGGGAGTGGCTCGAACTGTAGAGAAGGCAGGCCATGCTGGAAAGAAGTGGATCAATTCAGCATATATTTTGGAGACAGTGTCCAAAGATCATTAAGCACAGAGAAGTCACAGCAGTCTGTCTCACCAGCGCTGGCATGACAGCTGCCCTTGGAGAGACATACTAACTGCCCACTCCCTTCCTCCTGCCTCTTCAGTCATGTCAACAGAGAGAGGAGTCACACATGTGCCATCCTGTTATTATATTAATTCCTGCTGATACTAGCATCCTGGTCCTATGCTTTTGCCAAAGCGGTTCTTAAATGTGAATTTATTTTTTACCGTACACTTAAACAGCATTAGTCTTCTCTTTGCCATGATTTAGAGCAGCATTTCTTAATATTGAAGAACCTCAGTTTATAGATACCATATAAGCAATGGACTAAAAGGTTATATTGCCTATATTCACAATCAGATGGAGAAACTTACAAATAAATAAAATGCAGAACAATTTGTTATGGTAAATGATATATGAACCCAGTTATTTTTGAGGAAAACTATTGCCCAGAACATATAAAGCACTTTTGTTCTCACAATGCTAGCATCAAAAACACTATTTGAACACAACACTACAATTCTGAATCTGGGAAAAGCCTGAGACATCAGAAAGCCGGGAAGTAAGTAAGCTGCAGGAAACCCCCCAATTCTACCCTAACATAACAAACTGGCCAAATTATTTTTTAAAATAATAGTCAACATCTTTGAATAATCTTTTTCATACAATATGCAAAGCTTTTTGACATTTTATTTTTCATTTCAAGGGCATGTGAGCCAACTGTTATATATGACGTGTCTGGTAGGGATTTTGAGACTAGCATAACTATGTTCATAATATTTGGATGTTTTGTATTTTTCTTGGACTTATCTACACCTTTGTGTTCATGCCAGTAAGAGAAAGGGGAAAAAAAGAATTTGATCCTGATTCTCCTGTGTTTAAAGTTATAACTGCTCTTGGGCTTTGCTTTCTGGTTACAGGACAGTGTCTACTTCTCTCGCTGGGGGCGGTGGCTGCAGCTACAACTTGACCAGCCTCAGAGGGGCTGGGGTGTCCAGACCTCGCTGCAGCTCTGTGGCACCAAGAACATGCTACTTTTGACTGACAATGTGAGAAGCTACCAGCCATTCTTTTGTCTAGACGCTCTTCCTGTGAAACTTCAGAGTAAACAAATTCAAGAATTACAGCTGCACTGGCGTTACATACAGACAAGATGGGTAAACACAATGTGACTTTCTTCCTGTGAGAGTCAGCACAGACACCGAAAACCATGTTTCCTACACTTGTATAGACCACGTTCCCTGCCAGAGACCCACACGCCTATGCCTCTGTGTGAGATGTGGACAATGACCACATATTTCTACAGGAGTCCTCCCATTAATCATAGCTGCATCCAACCCAGTTAAATGGTTCTTGTTGCAGCAGGCAATTCCGAACGTGCCAATGACCCCTCACCCCGAGCACACTCTGTGGCCCCCTCCTCTTCTGATGCAGGGCTTTCTTCAAAGATAAAGCTTGCTTCTTTTCCCAGAGGCTGCATCCCAAAAAGACAGAGTGGGAAGTGGAGTTAATAACTCTGAAGACAATTTTCAATTCACGGAAGCCAGCAGACAAATGCTCTAGTCTCCGCTCCCAGGATAGACAGTGCAGACAAAAACATTTCATACATTTCTCAGATGCTCTGGCAGAGGCAAGTGCTCATGTGTCCTCTGTCAGTGCAGCCTGGACATCAGAACTTTCCCTGGGCTTTCTCTCTCCCTGCCTTGCTCTCCCAATTTTCTCACCCACTTCCTCTTGTGGACAAGTCCTGCCCAGGGGTGAGGACAACGGAGACGCAAAGACATGACTCTGGGGACCAGGTTCAGTGATGCAGATCCACTTTATCCAGGAAGTAAGCTAGCTTATATACATGGGTTCAGCCTATAGGGTTTTACAGCATGTCCTTCATAGCCAATGGCTGAAAAGATCAGGGAGCTGTGTGGTTGGTGCTAAGTCACTTCCTTATAGTGGGCAAGCTTCCTTCCTGGGTATGCCCAAGAGGGTTCTGGGAGCTGGAGTATTCTCACAGCATTGCATCAGCCACAGCTGCTAGGAATGCGTTCTGTGCTCCACCCACATCTCCCCCTTCTCTTTTAATTAAGGCCAATTGGACTTGACAAATGACAGCTTGCTGCTGTTGTAGCTTCTGAATGCTACGCATTATGCAATAGAACTCTAGTAGAACTAAAACAACTATAATACTTATTATACTATATGCTAATAGATTAGCTAGATTAAACAATGAGGCAAGCTTCTGTAATGTTTGACTAGTTAGGAAATAAAGTGTTCGGTTAGTTTCATTTCTGTGTGCTCAGCCACAAACTCGGAGGCTAAACTACTTTCCTCCTCAGTGGAGGGGGGTGAATATGGAGGTAGGGGCTCCTCTGAAAGAGGAGTAGCCTGCAGGACTCCAGAGACCAGTGGAGGGTCCCCAGCAAGAGCACTGGTCAAGCAGGCATGTATTGCCAATAAGGCAGGAGTGAGGCTGAGAGGGAAGGCCCATCCCTCATGTACCTCAGCCAAACGAACACATTGGAGAGCTCAGGCCCAAGTATCTGGGTCCCAGAGCAGTGCGTCCTCAATCCAGGGATTGAGACTAGAGAGAATCTCCCAGTAAGTACAGAGATCCTTTTCACAAACTTTAACTTGCTTACTCTGCAATAGGGCTCGCAGGCTCAAGAGTGGGGGAGAAGGTTTCCCATTGCAGAGGGTCACTTGCCTGTCCCTTGGATGCTGGTTAGGTCCATGCCTCACATTCAGGCACCAGTTGTGGACAAATCCTGCCAGGGGTGAGGATGATGGAGATGCAGAGACCTGACTCCAGGGACCAAGTTCAGTGATGCAGATCCACTTTATCCAGGAAGTAAGCTAGCTTATATACATGGGTTCAGCCTATAGGGTGTTATAAGGTGTTCCTTCATAGCCAATGGCTGAAAAGATCAGGGAGCTGTGTGGTTGGTGCTAAGTCACTTTCTTATAGTGGGCGAGCTTCCTTCCTGGGTATGCCCAGAAGGGTTCTGGGAACTGGAGTATTCTCACAGCTGCTAGGAATGCACTCTGCGCTCCACCCACATCCTCTCATCACCTCTCAAATAATACAAGAGGACCCAAGTCCCTTTTCATACTCTGCATTGGTGATTCCCAAACTAAAACCATTACCAGTGAAAGAATATGCTACAAATAAATGCATATCTCATAATTAGCCAGGTAATTTTATATCAGAAAATTATAAGGTGTGTCATCAATGCATGTTAGCACTTTGAGGGTCTTGAATTGCTTTTAGGAATCTAATAGATGATATAGACTTTGTATGGAGAAAAGTGGAAGGGGCTCGTATATCAGGAAATCCTATATATAGACAGTCTGAATTCCATAATATTCAGATTGAGAACATCTGAATTATTTTCATAATTTAAAAAAATAAAATTGTATTTGTTTTATTCTTTGTTCCTTCATTTTATTCTATGTAAGAAATAAGCCCTTGAGCAGAACATCAAGAGCTACATTTTGGAAGGTTCAGGTAAAAGGCCAATAGCAAGCTTTCCTCTGTGGGAAAGGCCACAGAGATAAACTGTCTTTTTTTCCCAGGACATCCATATATTCCAATGACTAGCAAAGTGATTATAACCATTTCAGAGATTTTAACACAACGTGTTCTAGGAATGACAATGCCCATCACTGGGTAGGAAATAGACTTAATAAAAAAATGTTGTGACTCCCTGCTCATCAAAGGCTCTGAGTCAAAATATTTATTTTCAATTCCTTCAGAAGGTTGGAGAAAAGAATAGAGACTCCTCAACAAGAAGAATTCTGAATGGTCAAAGTATCATTTCATACATTTTATTCCAATGTTTACTAAAACAGAAGATCTCTTCCCTCAACTCTGATAATTGCTTGTAGCCAAGAATCATAAACCATCACTTCACCGATCTTCTGCTAGCATATTGTAGTGAGAGGATAATACTTTTCTAAGAATTTCACTTGGTCCTGAGTAAAGACAAACGCTGTTTGCTCACAGTTAAAATACAGCAATGCTAACATATAATGGCTCTGCAATTGCCACAAAGCATTGAGGTATTATCGTAACTGAAATGGCAGAAATTAAGAAAATGTTTGTCTTCCTCTTCCATGTAGATTTAGATTGCCCTGTTTCTGATATCACCTCATCCTTACGAACATGTTTACTCATCTGTTTGGTTTTTTTGTTTGTTTATGTGTTTATTTGATCTGAGGGGTTTGGACTTATGCAGGCTGCAGTTGGCCATTATCCTAGACTCAACTCCCCAGGGCCAGTGAAATGAGACACGGGGAAGTGCAGGGATCCAGCAGAGACTCTATCCATGTGAGCCAGGTGAAAGGTGTGCCCAAAGGTGGGGGGAGTTTAAATGGGAGGAAATAATTTTCAAGGGAGGCAGATTGAAGGGCCAAGAAACTAGCCTAAGAACCTAGACCTACAGGGACTCTTACATGAAGCACAGTACAAAGAAATTATCTTCATATATAATTATACCCTTTAATTACATCAAACCCTTGATTAATGTCTGATGCAGCTGCAAAGCCAAATGCAAATTATTTTGATGAATAAAGAGACTAAATAATACAGGGAAGAATAGTCTTAATGAATCAAGGGATTGGCTATTAGAGGGAAGGAGGGCCTGTTGCCCATTTTTCCTTCCCGAATCCCTCTGGGGAGACAGTGCCATCCTAGAGGGATGTGCCTGTGGGTTCTGTGAACTGACAAGCAGTTTAAGCCTAAATATTTCACTTCACTTTCAATTTCTAACTTGAAGGAAAACTTTAAGAGAGACAGTACAGTGACCTAAATTCCAACTATTGCATGGTTGATTGAAATGTGCCCCTTTGAAATCTGCCGTAGTTGAAACCAGAGGTTGGAGCAAGGTCAGTGGTGAGGGCACATGAACAGTGTGTACCAAAGGGGGGCAGAGCAGGGTGCCCCTCTGGAAGGCACAGGCTCGAGTCTCCCAGTGTTCTTGGAGGTCAGTCTAAAAATGTGACTCTGAATGTTGGAGATTGCATGGATCACTAATTAAAGGAATTTTCATCTCATTGCTAACTTTTAATTTAGTCAGATCAGAATGGTAAAATCAGTCATACAATCAAATGCATTAAGCAACTACTTACAACATACCATTATTTCATTAAAAAAGATTTATTTTTTTACCATTGGCTCATGAGAGATATGTGTATCTATATGTATACACATAAATATGTATGTTTATAAATGTATATATATATTATGTTCATATAAATACTATGTGCACTTTTGTACTTAAATATCCATATATATGTCTCTTCATATATATATGAAGAAAGAACAGTCACTCAAAATTATTCTTTAAAATTTGCATCAAAAAAATCACTACATTTTTTTTCCTTCACATTTGTCATTAGAAGTTAAAAAGAAGAACCATGGATCAACCTCAGTCCTCACACTGCAATGTAGAAATCATTGCTTGACCTGAATGTTAATCTCAAGTTAAAAATACAAATCATGCCTTTAGGCATTTCACCCTCCAAGCCCTGACTGTTGCCCCTCTGAACTGGTCCTTCAGGAACTGGCTCTTATTCAACTTCAGGTCACTCCAGGAGTTACAAAAGCTTGACCTCAAGATAGGCCCTCCTCACTGAAATGGAGTGACCATCTGACCTCATGTTGCATTGAGCAGTTTGAAAAGGTAAGTCAGATGGCTCCACGTTTTTCTAGGCAGCAGGTGAAAAATAACTTTGATAAGTATGGAATAAAGAAAATCTTACATTATAAGCATTTATGACACAGGAATGAAATAAAAAATTAGGCGGAGGCAGTACAGGTAAGAAACATAGCAAACACTGTTGCCTTCTTGAATACCAGCCTGAACTACTTTCCTTCCAGATGTCTCTCTAACAATGTTCTCTAAGCACTCTGTACTTTGAAGAAGTACTTTAATAAATGTTTGGTTTACCCTCATCTCTGAGGAGCACATTTATCTATGCATAATAACACATTTCCCTAATGACTGCCTCTGGTTTCATGCCATGTGATTTCTAAAAAACAATTAAATCACCTAGTCAGGAGCTTCGTTTCACACACCCATACCTTAACTCTCTCCTGCAAATAACAAATGGACCCTTCTTGCAGCAGATTTCGAACATAAGGAATACATTGTTATGATGGGTTTCTCATTGTTTTATCCCCTGCACTACATCCATATCATTTTAAAGGACTCAAATTCCTTTGAATTATAGAGGTATTGGCTCTTCATAAAGAAATCAGACACACGAGGCTGCTACTTTCGAGTTTATTTTATTATTTTACAGCTCATACTTCTTTTTATCCAGAGTAACTCATGCCAAAAATTTCAAAAGCACTTTTGGCAGATATGTAAATAAATTAGAGAGCAAATATTCAATTAATGAAATTTGGCAGATAGGCTTTTGGATCCACATGAGAAGAGAAGAATATTTTAATATCCTTGACCAGTTCAATATGAGCAGCAGAGTTCTGCCCACACATGCCAAACACTGCAGGTTTTATTTGAGGGGAGTCCCGACCAGAGAAATCAGTCAGTGACCAAAGCCTAAGTGTTCAGATAACATAAAAGGGCTGTTCTTTCTTTCAACCACTCTGCTTCTTTCTAAAAATAAATTAAGTGAACTTGTGTCTGCTGGCTTCTCACTCTCTCTGCACACAATTTTTATATTTAGTTGAGTATTATAATAAAAGAGGAAGATGTTGTTTTAATTGTTATGATCCACATCAGAGAGGTAGTTGAGGACAGAAGCCTGACCTTCTGTCCTCAGAGAACTATTATTCTTTACTAAACTAATCTTTGGTCCAATAAAACTATTCAAAGCAGTGGCTGTTAGCTGAGTCTGAAGGACTCAGGGAAAAAAGTCATCTCTCAATATTCATAAGCTGAAACAGGTAACCCAGTCTAATTGTTTCCTCTCATGGAGGAAGTGATGAGACCTGAAACCATTTCTAAATGGAAAAGTCAAGACTTAATCTTTTCAATGAAAGGAGTCAATGCCAAAGCTTAATTTACAAAGCAAGTTTCCATTAATAAAAATAACTTTTAAAACCCAGCTTCTATTTTAAAAATCACACAGGACTTCTTTCATTGATGTCCCACTTTCTAGAAAGTATCTACCATCATTTCAGAGTTTGCTGCTTTTTGCCTTTCTGCTACAGGATTATCTTCAAAATGCCATAGACAGATGTTATTTTCCATTACTAGCTGAAATAGTTGCTTTGATTGTTCCTGGGTACCTTTAAGGTGAAGAGTGCGTCAAACCCTGTGATGTAAAGTGGTGAGACTTTGCTGAAGCCTCAGGTCCTCGTGTCCTCAAAAACCATCAAATCTGAGCAGCCTGCCAGTCCTTACTCTCCTTCACTACGACTACAGAAGCTCCTCTTCATTAAACCTTTATCTTTCAAACCATGATGACCATACTTGGGGACAGAACATAGGCAAATCTTTTCTCTCTACAATCCACTGTAATGGAATGGAATAGAATCTTGACCTCAGCTGGAATCTTAACAGTTTTACTGAAGTCTGATTTACTTTTTTTTTTTTTTTAATTGAGACAGAGAGGGAGAGTCAACGAGAGGGATAGACAGGGGCAGACAGACAGGAACAGAGAGATGAGAAGCATCAATCATTAGTTTTTTGTTGTGGCACCTTAGTTGTTCATTGATTGCTTTCTCATATGTGCCTTGACCGGGAGACTACAGCAGACCAAGTGACCCCTTGCTCAAGCCAGCGACTTTGGGTTCAAGCTGGTGAAGTTTGCTTAAACCAGATGAACCTGCGCTCAAGCTGGTGACCTCGGGGTCTGGAACCTGAGTCCTCCGCATCCTAGTCCAACGCTTTATCCACTGCACCACTGCCTTGTCAGGCTTTCTTTTTTCTTTTCTTTTTTTTTAGTGAGTGAGAGAGAGACAGAGGGACAGACAATCAGGGGAAAGATTGACAGTAAGGGAGAGAGATAAGAAGCATCAACTCACAGTTTTGGCTCCTTAGTTGTTCATTGATTGTTTTCTCATATGTGCCCTGACCTGGAGGCTCCAGCAGAGCGAGTGACCTCTTACTCAAGCCAGCAACCCTGCACTCAAGCTGGTGAGCCCATGCTCAAGCCAGCAACCTCAGGGTTACAAACCTGGGTCCTCTGTGTCCCTGGCCAATGCTCAATTCACTGTGCCACCACCTGGCCAGGTTTAGTTCAACTTATTTTATTTATTCATACACTTACTGACCTCAGTGACTAATGTGTGTCCACTCAGCCATTTGGAGGCTAATACCATAGATAAGAGGAAAGAGGACCATTGTGTAAGACCAGAGGGAAAGTGGTGAAATGAAACCCAATGGAACAATTTGACATCTGTTTTGGAAGGGAAACAGAAATTCTTCGAGATGGATTGTGGGGTGAAAGACGGGACATGGAAAGTGAAATTTCCAGATTTCTGGTTCATATCACTGATACCAAATACTGAAATGGGGGCAGTCTGGAGGAAGGATGAATTTCAAGAGGAAGACTAAGAGTGTCAGTTGGCACCCCATGAACACAAAAGAATGTTGCATGCTAACTGGAATTGAAAAATAAAAAAATTTTAAGCCTGACCAGGTGGTGGTGCTGTGGATAGAGCATTGGACTGGGATGTGGAGGACCCAGGTTCAAAACCCTTAGGTTGCTAGCTTGAGTGCAGGCTCATCAGCTTGAGCACTGGGTTGCTGGCCTGAGTGTGGGATCACAGACATGACCCCATGGCCACTGGCTTGAGCCCAAAGGTTGTTGGCTTGAACCCAAGGTCGCTGGCTTGAGAAAGGGGTCACCTGCTCTACTGTAGTCCCCCGGTCAAGGCATATATGAGAAAGCAGTCAATGAACAACTAAGGTGCTGCAACAAAGAATTGATGCTTCTCATCTTTCTCCCTTCCTGTCTGTCTATTCCTATCTGTCCCTCTCTCTGTCTCTATTGCTGTCTCTGTCACAAAATAAAAGAAAAAAAATTTTAAGTGCCATTTGGGGCAACTTCATTTTGAGATCCCTATTAGTCAGTGAAATTCATATATGTTATCCAATGGATATAGAAGTATGACAATGATAAGAGAAATCAGAGACAGAGATGATAATTGAAAGTTTTCAGAAATAGATGGTATTTTAAAGACACAGGAATTGATATACTTTCTTCAGATGAGCATGTTTAAAGAGTAACACCCTGTAAATATCCAAATTTAATCTGAGAAAGAACTGGGGATAAATGAAAGAAAAAAATTAAGAAAAAAAAGACAAGAAATAGAAAGAAAAGAAACTATGGTGCCACAAGAAGCAATTGAAGAGAAAGTTTTCACAAAGAGAGGGACAGAAAGAACATTTAAATACATCTGAAAGGTTAAAGTAGACGCAAAGAATTTTTAAAAATTCTGCATTGAATTTAACAACGTGAAGTTCACCAGTCTTTTAACAAGAGCGCTTTCAGTAGACTGGAGGCACCCGAGGGGAAAAGGAGTGGGAAGTGAAGTAGCAAAGGCAAGTGTCTGAAGCCAAGAACTTGATGAGTGTAACTTGGGGGTATGATTGGAAAGGATTTTTGAAGAATGAGATTCATTTTAAAATGCTGATGGAAATGACCCAATAGAAAACACGCAGATGAACATCCAGCAGGATAAAGGCATTAGGTAATATATAAATATATATTTTGGTTATAGGAAGTCGGTCTGGCATTTGAGCCAGGCTAACCCTAGATGTGTGTTACGCAGGCAGAATCCCCCGGTTGGGTCCAGAAGGGGAGAGAGAGATGGTGGGGCTGGCGTGCTGTGCGTGACAGAAGTACGAAATTCATCAGTCCACAGTTTTACTAGATACCACATAACAGCATGGCTTCTAAGTACCTCAGTATTTCACTTAATCCTGTTTACTAGAGAATTTAAATGTTTCTAAACCTGAAAAGGCACCTACCTTCCTGCTTCTCAAGAGAAAGACAAGTATCATATATATATTTTTTTTAATAATTTTATTTTTTTAATGGGGTGACATCAGTAAATCAGGATACATATATTCAAAGATAACAAGTCCAGGTTATCTTGTCGTTCAATTATGTTGCATACCCACCACCCAATGTCAGATTGTCCTCTGTCACCTTCTATCTTGTTTTCTTTGTGCCCCTCCCCACCCCCTATCCCTCTCCCATTCCCCCCTCCCCCCCCGTAACCACCACACTCTTATCAATGTCTCTTAGTTTCACTATTATGTCCCACCTACGTATGGAATAATACAGTTCCTGTTTTTTTCTGATTTACTTATTTCGCTTCGTATCATGTTATCAAGATCCCACCATTTTGCTGTAAATGTACCGATGTCATCATTTCTTATGGCTGAGTAGTATTCCATAGTGTATATGTGCCACATCTTCTTTATCCAGTCATCTATTGATGGGCTTTTTGGTTGTTTCCATGTCCTGGCCACTGTGAACAATGCTGCAATAAACATGGGGCTGCATGTGTCTTTACGTATCAATGTTTCTGAGTTTTTGGGATATATACCCAGTAGAGGGATTGCTGGGTCATAAGGTAGTTCTATTTTCAGTTTTTTGAGGAACCACCATACTTTCTTCCATAATGGTTGTACTACTTTACATTCCCACCAACAGTGTATGAGGGTTCCTTTTTCTCCACAGCCTCTCCAACATTTGCTATTACCTGACTTGCTAATAACAGCTAATCGAACAGGTGTGAGGTGGTATCTCATTGCCGTTTTGATTTGCATTTCTCTAATAGCTAAAGAAGATGAGCATCTTTTCATATATCTGTTGGCCATTTGTATTTCTTCCTGGGAGAAGTGTCTATTCATATCCTCTTCCCATTTTTTTATTGGATTGTTTGTTTGTTTGTTGTTGAGTTTTATGAGTTCTTTGTATATTTTGGATATTAGGCCCTTATCTGAGCTGTTGTTTGAAAAAATCATTTCCCATTTAGTTGGCTTTCTGTTTATTTTGTTATCAGTTTCTCTTGCTGAGCAAAAACTTCTTAGTCTGATGTAGTCCCATTCATTAATTTTTGCCTTCACTTCTCTTGCCATTGGAGTCAAATTCATAAATGTTCTTTAAAACCCAGGTCCCTGAGTTGAGTACCTATGTCTTCTTCTATGTACTTAATTGTTTCAGGTCTTATGTTTAGATCTTTGATCCATTTTGAGTTAATTTTTGTACAGAGGGAGAGACTGTAGTCCAGTTTCATTCTTTTGCATGTGGCTTTCCAGTTTTCCCAGCACCATTTATTGAAGAGACTTTCTTTTCTCCATTGTGTGTTGTTGGCCCCTTTATCAAAAATTATTTGACTATATATATGTGGTTTTATTTCTGGATTTTCTATTCTGTTCCATTGGTCTGAGTGTCTATTTTTCTGCCAATACCATGCTGTTTTGATTGTCGTGGCCCTATAATAGAGTTTGAAGTCAGGTATTGAAATGCCCCCAGCTTCATTCTTTTTCTTTAGGATTGCTTTGGCTATTCGGGGTTTTTTATAGTTCCATATAAATCTGATGATTTTTTGCTCTATTTCTTTAAAAAATGTCATTGGAAGTTTGATGGGAATTGCATTAAATTTGTATATTGCTTTGGGTAATATAGCCATCTTGATTATATTTATTCTTCCTAGCCAAGAACAAGGTATATTCTTCCATCTCATTATATCTTTTTCGATTTCCCTTAACAATGGTTTATAGTTTTCATTATATAAGTCCTTTACATTCTTTGTTATGTTTATTCCTAAGTATTTTATTTTTTTTTTGTCGCAATCGTGAAGGGGATTATTCTTTTCAGTTCATTCTCAGTTGTTTCATTGTTGGCATATAGAAAGGCTATTGACTTCTGTATGTTAATTTTGTATCCTGCGACCTTACTGTATTGGCTTATTGTTTCTAGTAGTCTTTTTGTGGATTCTTTGGGGTTTTCGATGTATAGGATCATATCATCTGCAAAAAGTGATACCTTTACTTCTTCTTTTCCGATATGGATGCCTTTTATTTCTTTGTCTTGTCTGATTGCTCTGGCTAGAACCTCTAGTACCACATTAAATAAGAGTGGAGAGAGTGGACAACCCTGTCTTGTTCCTGATTTAAGGGGGAAAGCCTTCAGTTTAGTGCCATTTAATATGATGTTAGCTGATGGTTTATCATATATGGCCTTTATCATGTTGAGATATTTTCCTTCTATACCCATTTTGTTGAGAGTCTTAAACATAAAATTGTGTTGTATTTTATCGAAAGCCTTTTCTGCGTCTATTGATAAGATCATGTGGTTTTTGTTCTTTGTTTTGTTGATATGGTGTATTACATTAATCGTTTTACGTATGTTGAACCATCCTTGAGATTCTGGGATGAATCCCACTTGACCATGATGTATTATTTTTTTAATATGTTGTTGTATTCGATTTGCTAGTATTTTGTTTAGTATTTTAGCATCTGTATTCATTAGAGATATTGGTCTGTAGTTTTCTTTTTTTTGTGCCATCCTTGCCTGGTTTTGGTATGAGGGTTATGTTGGCCTCATAAAATGTGTTTGGAAGTATTGCTTCTTCTTCAATTTTTTGGAAGACTTTGAGTAGAATAGGAACCAAGTCTTCTTTGAATGTTTGATAAAATTCTCTGGTATAGCCGTCAGGGCCTGGACTTTTATTTTTGGGGAGGTTTTTAATGGTTTTTTCTATTTCTTCTCTACTGATAGGTCTGTTTAGGCTTTCTGCTTCTTCTTGACTCAGTCTAGGAAGGTTGCATTTTTCTAGGAATTTATCCATTTCTTCTAGGTTGTTGAATTTAGTGGCATAAAGTTTTTCATAGTATTCTACAATAATTCTTTGTATATCTATGGTGTCCGTGGTGATTTCTCCTCTTTCATTTTGGATTTTGTTTATATGAGTTCTTTCTCTTTTTTCCTTGGTAAGTCTTGCCAAGGGTTTGTCAATTTTGTTGATCTTTTCAAAGAACCAGCTCCTTGTTCTATTAATTTTTTCTATAGTTTTTCTGTTCTCTAATTCATTTATTTCTGCTCTGATTTTTATTATCTCCTTTCTTCGGCTGGTTTTGGGTTGTCTTTGTTCTTCTTTTTCTAGTTCCTTAAGGTGGGAAGTTAAGTGGTTCACTTGGGCTCTCTCTTGTTTGTTCATATATGCCTGAAGTGATATGAACTTCCCTCTTATCACTGCTTTTGCTGCATCCCATAGATTCTGATATGTCGTATTGTCATTTTCATTAGTCTGTATATATCTTTTGATCTCTGCACTTATTTCTTCTTTGACCCATTCATTTTTTAAAAGTATGTTGTTTAGTTTCCACATTTTTGTGGGATTTTTTTCCTCTTTTTTGCAGTTGAATTCTAGTTTCAAGGCTTTATGATCAGAAAATATGCTTGGTACAACTTCAATTTTTATGAATTTGCTGATGTTGTTTTTGTGGCCCAACATATGGTCAGTTCTTGAGAATGACCCATGTACACTGGAGAAAAATGTATACTCTGTCACTTTGGGATGAAATGTCCTGTAGATGTCTATCATATCCAGGTGCTCTAGTGTTTTGTTTAAGGCCACTATGTCTTTGTTGATTCTCTGTTTGGATGACCGATCTAGAGCCGTCAGCGGTGTATTGAGGTCTCCAAGTATGATTGTATTTTTGTCAGTTTTTGTTTTAAGATCAAAAAGTAGCTGTCTTATATATTTTGGTGCTCCTTGGTTTGGTGCATATATATTAAGAATTGTTATGTCTTCTTGATTCAGTGTCCCCTTAGCCATTATGAAATGGCCATTTTTGTCTCTGAGTACTTTTGCTGTCTTGTAGTCAGCATTATCAGATATGAGTATTGCTACACCTGCTTTTTTTTGGATGTTATTTGCTTGGAGTATTGTTTTCCAGCCTTTCACTTTGAATTTGTTTTTATCCTTGTTACTTAGATGAGTTTCCTGTAGGCAGCATACAGTTGGATTTTCTTTTTAATCCATTCTGCTACTCTGTGCCTTTTTATTGGTGAGTTTAATCCGTTTACATTTAGTGTAATTATTGATACTTGTGAGTTCCCTATTGCCATTTTATATCTTGCTTTCTGTTAGTTTTGTGTCTTGTTTGATCCTTCTCTTTTGTTTTTCTATCTTTTGTTTTTATTTGGTTGTATTCCATACATCTTTCCTCTGTTGCTATCTTTTTTTATCTCATGTGCTTCTGTGGTGGTTTTTTCAATGGTGGTTACCTTTGAGTAATGAAAAGGGTCCCTACCCTGTTCATTGTAGCGAACTATTTTGTGAGTACTTTTGCACTCCATTGTCCTTTGCTACTGTTAATCTCCATCTTCTCCCCCTCTTTCTTTTTGTTGTTGTCACAGTTTAAATTTGGTTTTATTATTTTCTTCTTGGAGCTTTTACTTGTGGCTCTGTTTTTTTTTGTTTTTTGTATCTGATTGGAGAACCCCCTTTAGTAATTCCTGGAGTGGGGGTTTTCTGATGATAAATTCCCTCATCTTTTCTGTATCTGTGAATGTTTTTATTTCTCCTTCATATTTGAAGGATAGCTTTGATGGGTATAGTATTCGTGGCTGAAAGTTCCTCTCTTTCAGGACTTTAAATATTGGGGTCCACTCTCTTCTAGCTTGTAGAGTTTCTGCTGAGAAATCTGATGATAATCTAATGGGCCTTCCTTTATATGTTGTATTCTTCTTTTCCCTGGCTGCCTTGAGAATTTTTTTCTTTGCTGTTGGTTTGTGTCAATTTCATTATGATATGCCTTGGAGTAGGTTTGTTGGGGTTAAGAAAACTAGAAGTTCTGTTTGCTTCTTGAACTTGAGGCTTTAGTTCTTTCCACAGGCTTGGGAAGTTCTCATCTATTATTTGTTTGAGTATGTTCTCCATTCCATTTTCTCTCTCTGATATACCTATTATTCTTATGTTATTCTTTTTGATGGAGTCAGATAATTCTTGTAGGGCTATCTCATTTTTTTTAATTTTTGAGTCTCTTTCTTCTTCTCTCTGTTGTGCCTCAAGTTGCTTGTCTTCTATTTCACTAATCCTCTCTTCTATCTGACCTCTTCTATTAGCTAAGCTTGTTACTTCGTTTTTCAGCTCGTGAATTGAGTTTTTCATCTCTGTTTGATTTGTTTTTATAGTTTCAATTTACTTGGACATATATTCTTTGTGTTCATTGAGTTGTTTTCTGAGCTCCCTAAATTGCCTTTCTGTGTTTTCTTATATATCTCGGAGGATTTTTAGGATTTCTATCTTGAATTCTCTGTAATTTAGCTCCAAGGTTTCCAATATATTTAATTTTTTCTCCATAGATTTTTCCTCATCTAGCTGTGTTACCTCTCTTTCTTTTGTATCCATGATATTCGATTTTCTCTTCCTTAATGGCATCTGAGGGTGGTTTTGTTGATAGTATTAATGAGATTTAATAAAGAATAAAAAGTTTTAAAAAAATAATAAAAAAAAATAAAAAATCGAAAAGTTTTTTTTTAAAAAAATTAATAATGAAATAAAGAAAAATAAAATAAAATAAAAATTAAAAAAAAAAAAGGAAATTATTCCCCCCCTCCTTTTTTCCTCTCCTCTCCTCTCCCCTCTTTCTTGAGAAAATCTTGTGGTGGACTGTGAATTATAAGAAACAGTGCCTGTGATGGAGGGCCTGAATTGGGGAAAAGTAATAAAGGGGCAAAAAAAAAAAAAAAAAAAAAAAAAAAAAAAAAAAAAAAAAAGAAAAAAAAAGAGCGTATGGACCCACAGAAAGCAAATAAGGAAAAAACTAGGGTCAAGAATAAAATGATTTGCTTTTAGGTGTTGGTTGTCTAAGAGTTATGATGAGAGGATTAAGAGGAAAACGGAAAAATGGGGGGACAAATTAAAAAATTACTATTGTATTTAGTGGAACAAGAACTAGATAATATGGAGAGCCAGGGATGGGAGCACTGCTAGTGAGTTAAAAAGCTGAAGTAAAAACCCCCCAAAATGCCACAAACATAAGTGTGAGTCCCAGATAAGATAATTTGTTTGTTATTGAGGTTTGAATGAGAGGAGATGTAAAGGAGAAAGGAAGAAACTAATATAGAGGGAGAAAAGAAAGAGAAAGAGAGAAAAAAAAGAGGGAACCACTAAAAGAAGAAAAAGAAAGGAGAGAGAGAGAGAGAGAGTTAAGGGTTTTGGAGTGCAACCCTCATAGAGAGAAAGGAAGAGAAGAGAAAAGATAATGGGAGATGTAACACTTATGGGTAGTGTAGTTCAAGGAGAGGAGAGAGTAAGACCGGTAGAGAGTTAATCGGCCAAATTGGAGGAGGAAAAAAAAAAGTATCAAGAATGAAGATAAGAGAAACAAACGAACAAATATAATAAAATGGGATAGGTTATAAAGTCTGCAGATTATTCTTGATTTTGAGAGGTTATCTTCTTGCTTTTTCTTTTCTCTCCCTCTTCCTGGTCGGTGACTCTGTACCCCGGGTTTTGCCCCTTTGGCACGCTCAGGTGGAGGTTTGCAGTTGATAAGTCTCTATGGCAATGTCATGTATTGTGCTTTAGTCTCGTCGGCAGTCGAAGCTCATTAGCATTTATAGGCTCCGACAGTGAGAGAGTCCGTGTTCCTGGAGCCTTTCTCCTAGTCTTTCCTTCCTCAATTAGTAGCCTGATAATCCAGCTATGGGGTTGCTGCTGCCTCTGCCTGGATAGTAAGAGGCTCAAAGAGCTGGCAACTCCCCACTCTATTTCCACTCAGCACAGAGCTCTGGGTAAGGCTCAGTCAGTCAGAGCTGCTAGCATAATCAGGCGGGCTTTCCTCCCAAAGACCTCTGGTTCTGTCTGCCACTCTGTCCGGTAACACAGGCGGGCGCCCACTTCCGGGGCACTTGGAGGAAACTCACTCACTGGCTGCGCGCACAGACCAGGATATCCGGCCAGCAGTCTCACGTTCTGAGTGAAACCCCCAACCGCAGGGAAAAGTTGCAGCGTTGGAATTGAGTCTCGCTCCGTCCCCGTGCGCGGCCCCTGCAAGGCGCTGGGGCGGCCCGAGACTCTGCCTCGGCCCACACAAAGGCCCCTGACTCTGCCCCTCTGTGCGATAACACGGGTGCGCACTGCCGAGGTACTCGGAGGAATCTCTCACTCCTTATGTGTGCGCGCAAACCAGGATATGAGGCCGGCCGCGTTTCCCTCTGAGTGAAACACCCTCCAGCACGGAAAATCTCCACCGTTGGAATTAGTTCTCACTCCCTCCCGTGCATGGCTTTCCCAGGGCGCTGGGGCTGCCCAGAGACTCTGCCCTCGGCCCACAGAAAGGCCTTTGACCCTGCCTCTCCGTGGGGCAACACGGGCGCCCACCCTCGGGGCCTAGGAAGAAATTCTCGCCCACTAACTGCGCAGCGACCAGGAGACCGGGTAAAATGGCCGCGCCGCTTGTCTTTCTTTGTTTGGGTTTGGCGCGAGTGTTAGCTTGTATTGCCCGGGTTGCCACAGGATCAGATTTTCCTCGGCTTGGATCTCCGTGCCACAGCCTGGTTCGGCCGTTTGTGTCGTGGCCTGGATGTATTCACCCCCTTTGCCCGCCTCAGTTTCTATATTCACAGTTACCAGAGAAAGCCGCCCTGTTTAGGATAGTGAGGAAGGCGGAGCATTTCTTACTCCCTATTTCCTTCGGGGTTTGGTTATATATTTAGCCAATTTTTCACTTAATCATACCTTTGGGTGTATTGCGAAGCATCTGGAAGCTCCAAGTATAGGTTTTTCTGTTTCTGGTTGAAGATCTTGTTGAGTTTTGCGGGAGATTTATCGGTATCGCTTCCTACCCCGCCATTACTCTGACGTCATCCTCCATATATTTTTATTTACATGTGGAATCTAATCAACAAAACAAACTAACAAAATAGCAACAGACTCCAAGACAACAGACTGGCAGTTCTCAGAGGGGATGGGGAGAAAAAGGTGAAGAGAAGAAGCAAAGACATAAACTCATAGTGAAAGGGGGGACAGATAGATGGTGATGGAGGGAGACTTGACTTGAGGCGGGGTAGGGAACACAATACAATACACAGATGATGTACTGCAGAACTGTACACCTGGAACCTATATAATTTTATTAACCATTGGCACCTTAATAAACTTCATGGGAAAGATAATAAAATAAAACATGAAAAGGTGATGGTGTGCCTTATGCAGAGACACCAGATATAAATGATAATGGGAAATACTGCCCTGCTCTGTAGAAGTCTTAAAGGGAAGAATATTGCCTTGGGGAAGAAGGATGTGGCCACGGGAATAAAAAACAAACAAACAAACAAACAAAATGCAGGTCAAGTAAAGGGCTTCGAAGAGAAAAGAAATGGGTGGGCAGGGCAGTGATTCGGCCAAGGGCAACATCCCCACATCATGAGTGAGCATCCATGGTCTGCCCGCTGTCACCACACAACCTGGTGGTCTTTCTATCTTTATCCCGGGTTTCTACAGTGTCTATAATTTTCTGCTCCTATATACTAAAAAAGTATATAAAACCCAAGTGTGAATTTTAAATTTCCCCCATTTTTACAAAGGCTTTGCCTAACTTTGAAGTAAAGATAGATTATGGTGTTTTTCAGAGACTTTGTGGTTGAAGAACACTTAAAATTAAAATGAATTCTGTTTCCAGAAATGGGGAAATGGATAGATTTGGAGCAATATCTTTAGGAACAACTTTCTCATATTTTCAAGGATATAGAGATAGGCTAGTTTTAAAATAATAATAAAACTATAATCAGTGAAGGATTGTCTTAAATCACCTGCTGACTCCAATGCTGGTCGAGGTTCCTGCGAGGGCAAACCTCACAGAACACTCTTCCCAGAAGTTTCCAGTAGGCTTTGGTTTGCGCCTGGATGGAATTCCAGCACAAAAGCCTTCCTTGTGGTGGCTTGACCCTTTTTTTTTTTTGGATGTAGCCAATTCCAGGAAATGGACTGAGATGAAGAAATACAGTGTTTTTGTTTTGGGAGTTTTTTTTGTGTTTTTTTTTTTTTTTGGTTTGGTTTCTCCACTCAACAGCTTGCATCAAAAATAAATAAATAAATAAATAAAATAAAGACTTCTCTCAAAGAGAGTTTCTAAAGGTTAAGTGAGTTTGTGTCCTCAAAATGGTTCTATGATTATTTAATTTTTAAATTAAAAAATAAAACAGGGTTCACCCAGTAGCAGACTCACACACCCATCAGAATCAGTGGTTGCCGAAACTTTGGAAACTTGGACTAGATTCCACTATGGGTGCTGGGGGTGTTTTGACCTCTTCAAATTGGTACTTGTGTATTATAGTGCAGATACAGGTACAATGGAAGAGGTAAGCGTTTCCCATGTGCCCTAATTTAGGGTCATGAGGGAGACTAGGGACAAGGCCCTTTTCGGCAGCAGGGGCTTCTGAATCGTCTCTATTCATTATTACAATTTCTCGCTTTGCTCCCTCAATGTGAGGAATATTGAGTTTACTTTCTGTGGTCTGAAGCCCTCCCACTTTGTTCCGGGATGCCATAAGCAGGGAACTTATCCCCCGAAAGTGTCTGTGGCACTCTTTGGACACCCAAGGAGAGAAGGTCTGCTTAGAAAGTGATGTTAACATTTCAATTACAAAACCATTTTGCACGTAAGTTCTGGGTCTATGTCCCCAGGCAACTTTAGAAGAGGTCACAGTGTTGCTTTAGGTGTTTGGTTGGGATAAGGGGTATAATTTGAGGTCCGTTTTGCTTCTGCTTTTTCAAGAAAAATAAGGTCAGCTCTTGGTTTTCTAACCACAATCAGTTTCATATTAAATTCTTTCTGAAATTTCACCTTCTAACAGAGAAGTGCTCTGAAATGGTTTGAATCATATTCTGTGATACAAAAAGTCACACATTTTGAAATTTAACTTCGCTACAAGTTTACTACTGTTATTACTTTGAGTCATCACAATCTAGTAGATATTTTCCAATAGATATAACAATATTTTATTAAATTATACACTATAATATTATTATGGCATTTTATTAGTACTATTTATTATTATTGATTTTAATTTGAAGCATTTTTATTTACCTTCTAATGGGAAGAAATTGTGCTGCTTA